>NC_064631.1:679864548-680170230 GCF_023864275.1 Schistocerca cancellata
ACTGACTGGCATTACAGAAGTCATTCTATTCGAAATTCCTATGTCTGACAGTTTGTTGCGATATGATACGCACTCAAACGTAAAGGATACTGGTGGCAGACTTCGGTTCATTTGCAGGATAGTAGGCAAATACAATGAATCTGCAAAGGACATTGCTTACTCAACATTCCTGCAGTCCATCCTAGTGTAATGTACATGTGTGTGGGATCCATTTCAAAGACGACTAACAAGAAATGTTGAACGTATACAACGAAGGGCAGCACAGATGATGATGAGCAGTAGGTATTGCAATCACCTGTTTTGTCGCTGTCCACGATCCATTCATCTTGTATGAGGTTCTTTTATGAGGTCTACCTATTTCTCTCTTCCCAGTCGGCCAACAATTTATTACCTTTTTTGTCAACCTATTTTTAATCATTCTACACTCCTGGAAATTGAAATAAGAACACCGTGAATTCATTGTCCCAGGAAGGGGAAACTTTATTGACACATTCCTGGGGTCAGATACATCACATGATCACACTGACAGAACCACAGGCACATAGACACAGGCAACAGAGCATGCACAATGTCGGCACTAGTACAGTGTATATCCACCTTTCGCAGCAATGCAGGCTGCTATTCTCCCATGCAGACGATCGTAGAGATGCTGGATGTAGTCCTGTGGAACGGCTTGCCATGCCATTTCCACCTGGCGCCTCAGTTGGACCAGTGTTCGTGCTGGACGTGCAGACCGCGTGAGACGACGCTTCATCCAGTCCCAAACATGCTCAATGGGGGACAGATCCGGAGATCTTGCTGGCCAGGGTAGTTGACTTACACCTTCTAGAGCACGTTGGGTGGCACGGGATACATGCGGACGTGCATTGTCCTGTTGGAACAGCAAGTTCCCTTGCCGGTCTAGGAATGGTAGAACAATGGGTTCGATGACGGTTTGGATGTACCGTGCACTATTCAGTGTCCCCTCGACGATCACCAGTGGTGTACGGCCAGTGTAGGAGATCGCTCCCCACACCATGATGCCGGGTGTTGGCCCTGTGTGCCTCGGTCGTATGCAGTCCTGATTGTGACGCTCACCTGCACGGCGCCAAACACGCATACGACCATCATTGGCACCAAGGCAGAAGCGACTCTCATCGCTGAAGACGACACGTCTCCATTCGTCCCTCCAATCACGCCTGTCGCGACACCACTGAAGGCGGGCTGCACGATGTTGGGGCGTGAGCGGAAGACGGCCTAACAGTGTGCGGGACCGTAGCCCAGCTTTACGGAGACGGTTGCGAATGGTCCTCGCCGATACCCCAGGAGCACAGTGTCCCTAATTTTGCTGGGAAGTGGCGGTGCGGTCCCCTACGGCACTGCGTAGGATCCTACGGTCTTGGCGTGCATCCGTGCGTCGCTGCGGTCCGGTCCCAGGTCGACGGGCACGTGCACCTTCCGCCGACCACTGGCGACAACATCGATGTACTGTGGAGACCTCACGCCCCACGTGTTGAGCAATTCGGCGGTACGTCCACCCGGCCTCCCGCATTCCCACTATACGCCCTCGCTCAAAGTCCGTCAACTGCACATGCGGTTCACGACCACGCTGTCGCGGCATGCTACCAGTGTTAAAGACTGCGATGGAGGTCCGTATGCCACGGCAAACTGGCTGACACTGACGGCGGCGGTGCACAAATGCTGCGCAGCTAGCGCCATTCGACGGCCAACACCGCGGTTCCTGGTGTGTCCGCTGTGCCGTGCGTGTGATCATTGCTTGTACAGCCCTCTCGCAGTGTCCGGAGCAAGTATGGTGGGTCTGACACACCGGTGTCAATGTGTTCTTTTTTCCATTTCCAGGAGTGTATCAACTTGAGTCTTTCATTTCGTCCTATTCACTTGTCATTAACTGAAAAGATTTTTAAATCTGGTCATATTGTTTTACTCCTTATTTTATCCATTTTATTACAAGTCGTTACATATACCATGAAATTCATCACTGCTGCCTGTATACATAATTTTTGTTGGTGCTGTGCGTGATTTGGAACCATATACAAGAGTATCTACAGCAATAATTTAGTATAATTTCATTTGTGTTTTATTTCTTGTTTTCCTTCCCAATGTTCTGCCAACTGTTCCATAGATAGCTTGTTATTTATTAATGTTCTTCTTATTGTTTTTTCCTAATCAAAACTAATACCACATCCTAGATAATTGAGTTGGGATACTTGTTCTAAAATTTTCTCATTGTTATTATTTTCGGTTTGGCAGATTCTTTACTTTGAAAGCCATTAACTTTGTCTTAGTTGCAAATATAGTTAAGTTGTAAAATGTTGCGTTTTGGTTCAATCTATATACTGCTCTTTGTAAATTATCTTCTATTTCCTGTATAATTATCTACTCATTAGTATATAATAGAGTATTTAATGATATGCTACATTCCTCACTGTATTTCATCTTTCCACTTCATAATTAGGTCATCAATAGATAAATTAAATAAAATTTGTGATAGGCTGCACCCTTCTCGAACTCTTCAATTTACTATCTTATATCTCTGGCAGGAAACAAAGGGTGTTATTAGGAAAGAGACATGTATCAAGCTATCAGGCATCATCCAACTGGGATCTAATTAGATGTGGGGTCCCACAAGGTTCCAGTTTATGGCCCTTACTTTTTCTTGTGTATATCAATGACCTTTCATCAGTAACATTACCAGAAGCCAAGTTCGTTTTGTTTGCCGATGATACAACATTGCAATAAATAGCAAATCAAGTGTATTCTTAGAAAGGTCAGCTAATAAAATATTTGTGGACATTAATCACTGGTTCCTAGCCGATTTTTTGTCACTAAACTTTGAAAAAACACACTACATGCAGTTCAGAACTTGTAAGGGGTGTCCCACGAGTATATGCCTAACATACGATGACAAGCAGATAGAAGAAGTGGACAGTGTTAAATTCTTGGGATTACAGCTTGATAATAAATTCAACTGGGAGGAGCACACCACAGAACTGCTGAAGCGTCTTAACAAATCTCTATTTGCAATGCGAATTGTGTCAGACATAGCGAATATAAAAATGATAAAGCTGGGATACTATGCTTACTTTCATTCCATAATGTCATATGGGATTATTTTTTGGGGCAGTTCATCAAGCCAAGCTAAAGTTTTCCGGGCACAAAAACGTGCAGTAAGACTTATAGGTGGTGTGAACTCAAGAACATCTTGCAGGAGCCTGTTTAGGGAACTAGGGATACTAACTACTGCTTCATATTATATTTATTCCTTAATGAAATTTGTCATTAAAAATACAACACTTTTTGAAACCATCAGCTCAATTCATGGAATCAATACTAGAAATAAGAATAATCTTCACAAGGATTTGAAGTCACTTAGTCTTGTACAAAAAGGTGTGCATTATTCAGGAACACACAATAACTTGGCAGCAGCCATAAAAAGCTTAACAACCAATGAAATTCAGTTTAAGAGAAGCCTAAAGGATTTAATCCATTGATGAATTTCTCAGTAGAACCAACTGATTTCACAATTTCAGTGCAGTCATGTGATCATTGTAAATAAGTGTGTGTGTGTGTAAGTACAATCTAACATCTGCACCAATTCAGGGCAGTAATGTGTTCATTATAAATAAGTATTTAGTAGTTGTATTACACGTTTATTACCTTATAAATAAATAAAAACCTTTTTTATTTTAAATTCAGTGCATTAGTATTTGTAAAATGATTCTTTCATGTAGCGTTCATTAAAAAATGATAACCATGCCACTTGGGACCTGTGGAATGGTACATTAGCTTATTTGTTTGAGTTGTAAATATTTTTCATTTATTGTTGTTTTTGTGACATTTTCTACATCCTGGAGGACCTCCTCACTACGGATCAATTGGAATGAAAGTAAATCTAATCCAATCTAATCTAATCAAAATTTCGTCTGACGTTTTCGAACCTAAACTTATAACTATTTTTGTATTTACATACAGACTTTTTACGTTATTAATAAAATGTTTAGGAAACGCTTTTATTTCCAATATTTTTCACAAAAGGGGTTGAGCTGTGAGGGAGCTCGCAATCGATCTTGCATGCCCTGATTTCGTGCATTATTCACTGGTGCTACTACTGGCAGCGCGAATCGATTGTAGCTTGTCGCTGACCATGTCTGACAGGGCGAGTCCTAAAATAGGCCTCCAGCAGCGTTGGTGGGGGTGTAACAGCGCGACGCAGCGAGTGACAGCGGACTGGAGGGCATCGCGGGCCGGACATAGTGGGCCTGGCGGCCGTTAAGCTCTGTTCACCAGGTGTAGAAGTCTGTGTTTTGAAACAACATTCTATCCAAAATAATCTCCTCTGCTACTTACACATTTCTTCCACCTCTCCGACAGGCTATGATTGCCACGCCAAAAAACAGCTCTTCTTTTGAAGCAAACCAGTCAGCGAGCCATTTTCGTACATTTTAATACGGACTGAAGCGTTGTTCAGAGAAAGCGTGTCCCAGTGATGCAAATAGATGATAATAGGACAGAGACAAGTCTAGAGAATATGCCGCATGCCCTAGTATTTCCCAACTGAACACCTCGATCGTTTCCCTGAGCCGCTTTGCTGTGCGTGATAGGGCGTTATCACGGAGCAATTCGACTTCGTGTTGCCTTTTTCCATATTCATGTCTTTTTTCACTTAATGCTCGATTTAAATCGATCATTTGCTGTTGGTAGCGATCAGTGTTAACTGTTTCACCAGGATTTAGCAGCTCATAATAGATGCCACCCTTCTGATCCCACCAAACACAGAGCATTGTCCTCATTTCAAAGCGATTTGGTCTTGCAGTGGATGTCGATGGTTTGCCTCTATTCACCTATGGTTTCCGAAGCTTAGGATTTTCAGACACATACATTTTTCATCACCTGTCGCTATTCGATGGAGAAATCACTTTCTTTTGTATCAGGTGAGCTGCGTTTTACAAGTGTTCTTTCGATTTTCTTGCTGTCTTTCATTCAGTTCATGAGGAACTCATTTGCCCACATTCTGCACTTTTCCCATAGCTTTCAACCGAAGAGAAACGGCTTTCTGCGCCACATTCCTGTTGAGTTTCAGTATCATCTTCATCCAATAAGGCCGGTAATTCGTTGTCTTCGATCTTTTTCAATGGTTTTGTAACCTCCGCCTCACTTATCGACCTTAATGACAGTAAAAATTAAACCGCGTGTACCTAATGGAAATTTGGAAAAAGCAATCGTCACCGAAGTTAATCTGTCGGTAAAGATGGAGGAAGGAGTTACATCTAAATGAAAGGAAAAATGCAAATGAAATTGGTGGAAATTAACTTTGAAAAGGGGTAAAGTTAATAAAGAAAGTAAATGTGCGGTCGTTACGTTAACAATTAATCGGCGTTAATTAGATATTTGAGATTTGGGGAAAATTACGGTCAGCGAGCCATTTTCGTACATTTTAATACGGATTGAAGCGTTGTTCAGCGAGACCGTGTCCCAGTGATGCAAACAGATGGTAATAGGACGGAGTCAAGTCTGGAGAATATGCCGTATGCCCTAGTATTTCCCAACTGAACACCTCGATCGTTTCCCTGAGCCGCTTTGCTGTGCGTGATAGGGCGTTATCATGGAACAATTCGACTTCGTGTTGTCTTTTTCCATATTCATGTCTTTTTTCACATAATGCTCGATTTAAATCGATCATTTGCTGTTGGCAGCGATCAGTGTTAACTGTTTCACCAGGATTTAGCAGCTCATAATAGATGACACCCTTCTGATCCCACCAAACATAGAGCATTGTCTTCTTTTCAAAGCGATTTGGTCTTGTAGTGGATGTCGATGGTTTGCCTCGATTCACCTATGATTTCCGAAGCTTAGGATTCTCAGACACATACATTTTTCATCAACTGTCGCTATTCGATGGAGAAACGACTTTCTTTTGTATCAGGTGAGCCACGTTTGACAAGTGGTCTTTCGATTTGCTTGCTGTCTTCCGTTCACTTCATGAGGAACTCATTTCCCCACTTTCTGCACCTTTCCCATAGCTTTTAACCGAAGAGAAACGGCTTTCTGCGTCACATTCAATTGTTTCGCGAGTTCCTGTTCGAGTTTGACTATCATCTTCATCCAATAAGGCCTGCAATTCGTTGTCTTCGAACTTTTTTTCGATGGTTTCCCACGTTAGTCGTTTCTAACGTCAAAATCATCACTTTCGAATTTTTTGAACCACTTGAAACACTGTGTTTTCCCAAGAGCTCGCTCGCCGAAAGCTTCTACAAGCGTTCGATGCGATTCTGCAGCAGTTTTCTTCAAATGATAACAGAAATCTGATGCTGTCCGCAAATCGTAGTTCATAGGCACAAAACTCGACCTCTTTACGGGCTTGAAACATACATCGATGTATGGAACCTGGGTCTCTGTGTGTTGACATTCGCCGTCAGCCGTTACAGGAAGCTGATGGCCAGCACCATCTGTAGGAAAATTCCGGTTACATTCTTTAACATCTGGTATGTCAAGACTTGCTGTAAGTGTTGAGTTACGGCATTGAGCCGAGTACGGTCTCCTTCTGTCCCCAACCGCGAATTTGTCCGGTTTTTGATATTCCTTGTTTTATGGGACTGGTTGCTGAGAGCAGCACCGGATATTTCCAGGATTATTAAATATGTGTCACATCTTGCGTTTATGGTCAGTATTTCTCACACTACGATACGCGCACCTTAGGGCATGCACTTTGTGGCTTACTGAAATATTTGTTCGGCAGTAATTATATGAGCTAAGACTTTGTTGCTTCAGATTATTTATACTTCTAATCAGTCGAATATTTGGCTGTAAATGTGGGGATTATAGTGTATCACAGAGAGCTACATTGCAGTGTATTAGTGTTGGCTATACACAGTGTGAAAGACTAAATGCAGTGGTTAACATTAATGTTAGATTTTCACATTGATATGTTCGTCGGCTTTCTTGTGCCGTAGTATTTGGGGAAAGTGTTCCGACAATAAACCTGGCAATAAATGTTGAAGGTTGAATTGTAATCTTAGCGTTTTTATGATTTTTGATTCAATCTTTTATTTTATATGTTGTTTGTTTTAACATGATTTTCACGCATTTAATAAATGTGTTAAAATTTCGCTATAGATTTCCATGTGTAAATACCGTGTAAGGAAGCAGTGTTTGTTAGATCTAATTATTAAGCACCGCCTCATAGAGGTAAACTTGTCATTTTCCTTACATACACTATGTGATCAAAAGTATCCGGACACTCCCCAAAACATACGTTTTTCATATTAGGCGCATTGTACTGCCACCTACTGCCAGGTACTCCACACCAGCGACCTCAGTAGTCATTAGACATCGTGAGAGAGCAGAATGGGGCGCTCCGCGGAACTCACTGACTTCGAACGTGGTCAAGTGATTGGGTGTTACTTGTGTTATACGCCTGAACGCGAGATTTCCACACTCCTAAACATCCCTAGGTCCACTGTTTCCGACGTAATGCTGATGTGTAAACTTGAAGGGACACGTACAGCACAAAAGCGTACAGGCCGACCTCGTCTGTTGACTGACAGAGACCGCCGACAGTTGAAGAGGGTCGTAATATGTGATAGGCAGACATCTATCAAGACCACCACACAGGACTTCCAGAATGTATCAAGATC
This sequence comes from Schistocerca cancellata, assembly GCF_023864275.1. Lineage (NCBI taxonomy): Eukaryota > Metazoa > Arthropoda > Insecta > Orthoptera > Acrididae > Schistocerca > Schistocerca cancellata. The sequence continues at coordinate 679,872,183 of NC_064631.1, forward strand.
CACTGCAATTACTATAACAGTTAGGCAGAAGTTGAGAAAACTTGGATTTCATGGTCGAACGGCTGCTCATAAGCCACACATCACTCCGGTATATGCCAAAGGACGCCTCGCTTGGTGTAAGGAGTGTAAGCATTGGATGACTGAACAGTGGAAAAACGTTGTGTGCAGTGACGAATCACGGTAAACAATGTGGCGATCCGATGGCGGGATGTAGGTATGGCGAATGCCAGGCGAACGTCATCTGCCAGCGTGGCGTGTGTAGTGCCAACAGTAAAATTCGGAGGCGGTGGTGTTACGGTGTGGTCGTGTTTTTCATGAAGGGAGCTTGCTTCTCTCGTTGTTTTGCGTGGCACTATCACAGCACAGGCCTACACTGATGTTTTAAGCAAGTTCTTGCTTCCCACTGCTGAAGAGCAATTCGGGGATGGCGACTACGTCTTTCAACACGATCGAGCGCCTGTTCATAATGCGTGGCCTGTGGCGGAGTGGTTACACGACGGTAACATCCCTGTAAAGGACTGGCCTGCACAGAGTCCTGACCTGAATCCTCTAGAACACCTTTGGGATGTTTTGGAACGCCGACTTTTTGCCAGGCCTCACCGACCGACATCGATACCTCTCCTCGGTGCAGCACTCCGTGAATAATGTGCTGCCATTCCTCAAGAAACCTTTCAGCACCTGACTGAACGTATACCTGCGAGACTGGAAGCTGTCAAAGTTAAGGGTGGGCCAACACCATCCTGAATTCCAGTATTACTTATGAAGGGTGCCACGAACTTGTAAGACATTTTCAGCCAGGTGTCCGGATAATTTTGATCAACTAGTGTAACTCTGTTGTTCACGCACGGTTCCTTGCCGTGTGGTTTGGCTAAATTACTTTGACGTCCCCTTAGAACTATTATACACGACTGTGCTTAAACTGACACACAATATTTTTTAGCGCAACGCAATCTGACTTTCAAAAATCCCTACAAAAGAATGGCCCTGACTAACATTAACCTATACCTTTCACAAATCACTTACCTCACAAAAATCTTCATTACTCGAACTACTGCTATACAGCGAGCGCCACTACTGCCAGCTAAATAAAAGATTCAAACTACGGAAGGCACTAACTACTGATAGGGATAGTTAGCAAATGAAAGATTTTAATAGAGAACAAACAATGTATTTACCTTAATAATCATAATATATATAGCAGTTCATGCCATTCAGTATTACAAATCTCAAAACTCCGCCATCTCTCTCCCCACATCCACCACTGCTGGCGGCTCACCTCCAACTGAGCAACGCTACGTGCTGTTCACATCCAGCTGCCGCTGCCCAACACTACAATGGCAGACAACAATGCAAACTAGCCACAGACTGCACACAGCACAGCCAGTGATTTTCATATAGAGCGCTACGTAACGTTGCCAATAAGAAAACATAAACAGCCTACTTACATAGCCCCCTTGCTCCCCACAAAAAATTTTACAAATTGTTTTGGGCAGTGGCCAATACAGATTTGAAAAAATTTTTCATAATTACAATAACAAAGATATCAAATGCACACACTTATTTATACAATGTTGGTCAAAAGCTAAAATTTTCTCACAGTCCATAAAGACAGTCCAGATTGTTCATCACAGTAAAATTTCAGTGGTTTATTTTCAAAGTCTGAGCAGTAAAAGACAATGCACACGGAAGTAGTGGATTTCCATGCAGTCTTGAAGAAGCAATGTTGTCCTTCCAACTGAAAGACAGTGCTGACTCTTGACGTGCTGACAGGTAATGGGCCACAACAGAGCAAACCCACAGCAGAGTCATTCGACGTTTTGAGGAATATTGGTAGGTAGGTCATCACAGAGCAGACCCACTGTAGTCCTGCTACCAGGACTACAGTGGGTCTGCTCTGTGATGACCTACCTACCAATATTCTTCAGAACCTCGATTGACTCTACTGTGGGTTTGCTCCATTGTGGCCCATTACCTGTCAGCATGTCAAGAGTCAGCACTGTCTTTCCGTTGGAAGGACAACACTACTTGTTCAAGTCTGCATGGAAATCCACTACTTCTGTGTGCAATTTCTTTTACTAATGAGACTTTGTGAAAAAAAAATGTAATTCCTATTATGATGAATGATCAGAACTATCTTTATGGACTGTGAGAAAATTTTAGCTATTGACCAACATTGTATCAATAAGTGTGTGCATTTGATTTCTTTGTTATTGTAATTATGAAACATTTTATCAAATCATTATTGGCCACTGCCCAAAACAATTTGTAAAATTTTTTGTGGGGAGCATGGGGGCTATATAAGTAGGCTGTTTATGTTTTCTTATCGGCAACCTTACTAGCGCTCGGTATGAAAATCACTGGCTGTGCTGTGTGCAGCCTGTGGCTAGTTTGCATTGTTGTCTGCCATTGTAGTGTCGGGCAGCGGCAGTTGGATGTGAACAGCGCGTAGCGTTGCGCAGTTGGAGGTGAGCCGCCAGCAGTGGTGGATGTGGGGAGAGAGATGGCGGAGTTTTGTAATTTGTCATGAACTCTATATATATTATGACTATTAAGGTAAATACATTGTTTGTTCTCTATTAAAATCTTTCATTTGCTAACTATCCCTATCAGTAGTTAGTGCCTTCTGTAGTTTGAATCTTTTATTTAGCTGGCAATAGTGGTGCTCGCTGTATTGCAGTAGTTCGAGTAATGAAGATTTTTGTGAGGTAAGTGATTTGCGAAAGGTATAGGTTAATGTTAGTCAGGGCCATTCTTTTGTAGGGATTTTTGAAAGTCAGATTGCGTTGCGCTAAAAATATTGTGTGTCAGTTTAAGCACAGTCGTGTATAATTTTTCAAAGAGGACGTTTCATCTGGACACTTATTAATTTTTCCTGTATCAGCTAAATGGTTTAAGAGACATTACCATCACCACTACTATGACTTCTTGATATTTTTAAGTATGCTTTATGATAACTTTTGAAATGTGGTGGCATATTAAGGGGCCTTATGCTGACCATTTATTTACAAGATGACCACTAATATTTGCTTAACTCATTTGTTTCGCCTATATTTCACCTAAGTGATGTTTGTTAACAGCCCTATTAAGTCTTCTGAGCTTCGCGGCCAGTTTTTTCAGCGGCTGGTGGCCGCAGAGACTGCAACGCACCGCCTTGGTGTTTACTGTCTGCTTTTGAGGCACATCCGGGATTGCGTTATTGAGATGATTCGCTCTACCTGCTAATAAATTTTAAGTTAAGTAGTGGTTATATTACTTAATATTCTGATCTATGGAATCTTATTTACAGTTTTACTTAAAGTCTTACATCTCCTTTGGAATATGCTTGTCTTGTCCATGTTATTAATTTCAGGTAGCAAAGTTTTTTCTAAAAATGCTCAAGCACAAGATACTGTCTTGATTATTACCTTAAGCAAATGTTTCCAGATCACTTAACCATAATTAGTGGCTTGGGATTTTCCAAAAATCCTTTAAAGGCATTAATTGAGCTTTTCTTAATTGTCTTAAAGACATCTTTGCTGTTGTCCGTCCAACAGCTTCTGTTTTAAAAGGGAAGAAGTTTTTTTTCATTTATACTGTGCCGCATTTACTCTGGCAGTGTGTTTTGTGGCTTGTTGAGCTAAAATCATTTGTTAAAGCCGATTATAGCTGTAAGCAACTAATTAGCCTTACCCCACGGCCTATAATTTTTTGTAATTATTCTTTTGGTTTATTCATGCTATTGTCTAATATTTAAATGAACGTAACCATTCAAATGACAAATTTATTTATTTATTTAATCGTGTCTGAGCTACATCTGTAATTAATTAATACGCTATATATTCTAGATTACAAATACAAGTAAATGATAGTTATTCATTCATATGTACATTCATGATCTTCACATATTGTAAGTCGTCATTATTGTCTAAAGCAAGGCTCATATCTCTCTCCAGTGTTCGGCACACTTCACTGCAGCGTCGTTGGCCAACAACAGGTCTTGGAAAGTGCATGGGGCCAGCAAAGATGGACAGATCAGCAGGTGTGTCATGGTTTGTTTTTGTGATCTTCCCATTTGACATCTAAGTCTATTTAGGCTCTTCCAGACTCTCCATTCCAATTGTGATCCAGCAGGAAGTTTTTCTTTAATGTTCCAACTTTTCAGACTGCCTTTATCCAATTTCTGTTTCCACATTGATTCTCTAGTTGTAGACTGACTTTCGGTTAGTGGACGTTCAACTTTTATGAAGTCTTTCCTAGATTTAAGTCTTGCCTCCGCTGGCTGATGTGCGTACAGGGGATGTCTTCTATCTTCGCACTGCTTGCTTCGTTCGGCCATCGCCAACGTTTGCCGTCTGATCTGTGGGGGGGGGGGGGGGGGCTATTCCAGAACACATATAAAGGAGATCACGGTTTGTAGGCTTCAGGCATCCCGTGATTAATCGACATGAGGCATTCAGTGCTGCGTCTAGCTTCTGAGCATGTGTCGATCTTCTCCAGACGGGGCATGCATATTCTGCTGGAGCAAAGCACAATGCCAGGGATGATGCACGTAGAATTTCAGGGTTTGCTCCCCAGTGTGAGTTGGTAAGTTTACGGATTATGCCGTTCCGTGTGTTGACTTTCGCTCTAGTTTTTTCTACGTGTTTCTTGTAAGACAATGTTCGATCTAACGTGACTCCAAGATAAACTGGGTTTGGGCAGTGTTGAAGTTTAACTGAGTTCCATTCCAATTGTAATTCCCTGTTTGCTTCCTTGTTGTTTAGATGAAATAAACAAGTCTGCGTCTTTGCTGGATTAGGTCGAAGCTGGTTCCCGTTGTAATATTCAGTTAGTACTTCTAAGGCATCTGTTAGGTTTCTCTCAATCTGTTTGATTAATCTAGATTGGCATGCAATGCCTACATCATCAGCATAGATAAAGCTTCTTGTCGTCGGTCCAACTGGTTGGTCATTTGTATACAGATTAAAAAGTAGGGGGGACAAAACACTACCTTGTGGGAGCCCATTCTTATGGTTCCTCCAGCGACTTCTTTGTTCTTGAAATTCCACATAGTATCTTCTGTTGGAGATCAGTGATCTCACAACTTCAATAAGGTGGTAGTTTCCCGTCATTTTGAAAATTTTTCCCAGGAGGATTTTGTGGTTTATCGTGTCGTAAGCTGCTGATAAGTCGACAAACACCACGCCAGTTTTTTCTCCCTTCTCAAAACCGTCCTCTATGTATTGTGTTAGGCAGAGGACCTGGCCAGTGCAAGATTTACCTGGTCTGAATCCTGCTTGTTGTGGAATGATTTGCCTTTCTAGTTGTGGTGCTATTTTATTCAAGATAAGACGTTCATATAGCTTGAAAGGGCAGCACAGCAGCGATATTGGACGGTAGTTTGGCTTTGGGATAGCTACTACCTTGGCCTTCAACCATAGCTTAGGTATCGTCTTGTTTGACCAGCAGAGATTATAGAGATCTAAAAGCCATTCCTTAGCTATGGGCCCTAGGTTCTGTATAAATTCATTAATGACGTCATCGGGACCCGCGGCCTTCCTGGGTTTCAAGGAACTGATAGCAGCTTCCAGTTCTGTTGAAGTGAAGTATGGCTCAGGTGGTATTTCAGTCACTTGTGGCCTCTTATATGAGGTGCCAGTCTTACTGTTCCTGGTTGGTTTACCATTCAAAAGGAGCTGATGTGCGTTTTGGTTAGCTGTTACGGAAACCTGATCCTTGGGGGCTGCCAGGTCGCTGGACAATCGCTTTATGAGGTTCCAAGCTCTTCTGCTACTGTACTTCATGTCAAGACTCTCCAACGTATGTTTCCAGGACTCTTGTCTGTCTTTGCTTATAGTTTCAATTAGCTCATCCCCAAGTTTTATGGTTTCTTCACTGAAAGGGTCCATGCTGTACTGCTCCAGGTATTCGTTATATATTTGTTTCATGTCGTTGGAAACTCCAGGAATGTAGAGTGTTCTGCAGCCTCTAGGTATGCTGAGTTTTGCTGATCTTTTAACAGCTTGGACGAACTTTCCGTAGTTTCCAGTGTTTGATGGTAAATTTACGATTTCCATGTCTAAGGTGTCCGCAAATTTTTTCCAGTTGGCCCTTTTGAAGTTAAAACCTCTTTTAAAGGGTACTTTTTCTGGCAGTATTACTGGTCTAAACTTTAGCATGATTGGTCTGTGTTGGGTCTTTGGGATAGGGTTGAGAACGAATTTGTTGCATGACCCGGACAAGGTTTTGGAAACACATCTTGCACTGTTGAATGACGCAGGCTGTTTCTGATCATGGATGAGATTCAGCTCGCGTTCTTCTGCCCAGCTTTCCAGTAGTTATCCATCCTCATTTGTGTCTTGATAGCCCCACACTCTATTGTGACAGTTACAGTCTCCCATTATTAGCTGTGGGTGACAGACATGTTGGCTGAAAGCAAACCTTTCCCCTGGCGGTTTATATATTGATGACACCGTAATGCTTCCGATAGTAACAGAAATGATTTCCGTGTTGTTAACGGTGTAAACTTGAATGTTGGATACTTTGACTCCAGGCCGAATAAACAGAGCACTTCCATATTGGTCGTGAGGGCACTCCTTCACCAAGGTCATCCCAGGAATATTTGGACGGCGTTGTGATGGCCCTCTATGTGTCTCCTGGAGGCACAGGACGTCGCAGGAATGAAGTTTACATGTGTTGGATATAAGTTCTTCTTTTTCAGATGATATGCCCTCGATGTTGAGAGATATGACTGTCAAACATGGCTCTGAAAAGGGCCTTTTCTTCGTTTTAGATTCTGAATACATGTCGTTTTAGACGTAGCTCAGTGTGTGGAAGGAATGCCGGTATTTACCGTTGCCCAGGGGACGCCCGACTGTACTTGTACAATCTTCTGGGAGGCTCCTTCCTTGTCCCCCAATGACAAATGTCGGTCCTATTCTGGGTTCGCCGTTTCGTGCTTTCCTTGCTCTACCCCATCCTGTGTCCAGGGATTTCATTGGTCTTTTTACATTATCAAAAGCTTGCTAATAATCAATAAATGTTAAATGTGTTTATAAGGCAAATTCCAGACGTTTTTCAATAATTTGTTTTATTTTAAATATATTGTAATCACACGAATGTCCCATTCTGAAGCCTTATTGATCTTCTGAGATTATTGTATCAGCGATAATTTCTAATCTTTTATTAGGAATTTTCCCATAAATTTTACATCCTGCGTTTAGTAGACTTATCCCTATATAATTTTCTGCGTCTTTCCTATTGCCTTTTCTAAATACAAAAATAAATGTAGCTGTGTTTCATTCTTCAGGTTGTTGTTGTTGTTGTGGTCTTCAGTACAGAGACTGGTTTGATGCATCTCTCCATGCTACTCTATCCTGTGCAAGCTTCTTCATCTCGCAGTACCTACTGAAACCTACATCCTTCTGAACCTGTGTAGTGTATTCATCTCTTGGTCTCCCTCTATGACTTTTACCGTCCACGCTACCCTCCAATACTAAATTGGTGATCCCTTGATGCCACAGAATATGCCCTACCAACCGATCCTTTCTTCTAGTCAAGTTGTGCCACAAATTTCTCTTCTCCCTACTATTCAATACCTCTTCATTACTTATGTGATCTACCCATCTAATCTTCAGCATTCTTATGTAGCATCACATTTCGAAAGCTTCTATTCTCTTTTTGTCTAAACTATTTACCGTCCATGTTTCACTTCCATACATGACTACAATCCATACAAATATTTTCAGAAACGACTTCCTGACACTTAAATCTATCTCGATGTTAACAAATTTCTCTTATTCAGAAACGCCTTCCTTGCCATTGCGAGTCTACATTTTATATCTTCTCTATTTCGACCATCATTAGTTATTCTGCTCCCCAAATAGCAAAATTCATTTACTACTTTAACCGTCTCATTTTCTAATCTAATTCCCTCAGCATCACTTGATTTAATTTGACTACATTTCATTATCCTCGTTTTGCTTTTGTTGATGTTCATCTTATATTCTCCTTTCAAAACACTGTCCATTCCGTTCAGCTGCTCTTCCAGGTCCTTTTTCTTCTCCATGGATATTAATACCTACGCCGAATTTTTCTTCTGTTTCCTTTACTGCTTGCTCAATATGCAGATTGAATAACACCGGGGATACGCTACAACCCTGTCTCACTCCCTTCCCAATCACTGCTTCTCTTTCATTCCCCTCGACTCTTATAACTGCCATCTGGTTTCTGTACAAATTGTAAATAGCCTTTCGCTCCCTGTATTTTACCCCTTCCACCTTTAGAATTTGAAAAAGAGTATTCCAGTCAACATTGTCAAAAGCTTTCTCTAAGTCTACAAATGCTAGAAACGTACGTTTGCCTTTCCTTAATCTATTTTCTAAGATACGTCGTAGGGTCAGTATTGCCTCCCGTGTTCCAACATTTCTACGGAATCCAAACTGATCTTCCCCGAGGTTGGCTTCTACCAGTTTTTCCATTCGTCTGTAAACAATTCGTGTTAGGGTTTTGCAGCCGTGTCTTCAGGTATGGAACAGTTATTCTAGCTTCCTTCATTCTTTAAATACATGCAGGAAATGGTCGCAGGTTAATTTGACTCATGGAAGAGCGTCCATCAAAATACTGAAAACGACGACAGCCAGAAACGAGGAAATTGACGTCAGTTGCCGCACGAAAGTCTAGTTGCAATGTTAATAGAATCTGTGTTGAGGAATCTAGGAATGTATCACAGTAGCACGAAGTTATAATTAAACTGACAGTATTCCCAGTGCTGCAGTGCGTGCTGTATACATCGCAACATGCTGAAACATCTTGAATATGTTCATTAATCACCGCGTTCGCGGATTATGCTGAAAAAAAAAGTTTTTTTCTGCCACCAGGTGCAAATATGGCGTTTTAAGAAGTCAAAATCTCGAAGTGTTTCCTGTTCGACGTCACTTATGCTGCTTGTCGTTAGACGACGCATATTTCTTTCTTTTGTGAAATGACTGTCGGTGTTAAGAAGGTTGAAATTTCCTCTACGAAACGCATTGGATATTGAGAAGAAAGGCTGTACACTGCTGGTAAAGTTGTTTAATCAGAACGGCAGCAACAGTAGCACTGCATTACCGGAAATATCGCCGACAGAAACAGCTGCGAAGAGGCCCCCACGTCAATGAATGAGCTAAAGAATATGACCAAGAAATCTGAAGAAAGAGGCGAATTAAGTGACGCAGCAGGGCGAGAGGCGCGACCCATTCCTGTGGCAACTGTTGATGAAGTTGCTGTACCTACAGCTGACTGTGCGACACATGCTTCAAATTCTGCAGCCAGTGCTCAAGCTGCGTCGCAATAATTCAGCAGAAGAAGCGCCAAATGAAGCCACAAGATAGACTACGATGCCGTGACTTTGCCTCTCGTTTTTTGGCAAGCATGGAAATGGGTGGATAGTTTTTGATGGAGGAGGCATATTTTAATCTACACGGCGTCGTGAATGCACAGAACTGTCACATTACGGATTCTACTCCACCTCGTGTTTTACAGGAACATCCACCGTACTCAGCTTATGGACTGCATGGTGTGGTTTTTTTCGAGGAGATAACACCAGGCGGGCCCTGTATGTCTACAGCGACATCTGCACGTTTTAACGACCTCCTTGTGCGACATGTGATTCCAGATTTGGAAGAACGCAGTTGTGCCCACACCTCTATTTTCATGCAAGACAGGGCGACACTAAATGTTGCTTGGAAGGGTGACCGATTTGCTTTGAGAAACCTTCGATAACGAACGCACCATCTTTAGGCAATTTTAAGATTTGTGACCATCCCCCCCTCCCCCCCCCCAATCCCCCGCCACCCCTATCTCAATTAATGTGACTTGTGGTTGCGAGGATATCTGAAAGATCGTGTCTATCAGAAATATATCCGGACTCTTTCTGATCTGAAGGATAGGATGCTATAACATATCGCATAAACAGTTTTTCCAGCTGAAACTTCATGTTATGAATAGTTAAACTCTTATTTACGGGCAAACTTTGGTACTTACAAATTATTCGATACATGTATTTGAAGTAGAATTTTAGCGTAGAGCTAATGGCCTAATCGGAATTAAATGTGTGTATAAAAAGTTTATGTTGATCACACAAGGGACCTCTGTGACGTGATCGGGTGCACTTTTCGTGGGTGGGAGACACTGATATTTCGAGGGGGGAATAGTTTTTTGAAGTGGTGGCCGAGGCTTTAGAAGGCCTGCTGCCAGATTCCTCGGGTCTGCCGGCCGGTGTGGCCGAGCGGTTCTAGGCGCTTTAGTATGGACCGCGCGACCGCTATGGTCGCAGGTTCCAATCCTGCCTCGCGCATGGATGTGTGTGATGTCCTTAGGTTAGTTAGGTTTACGTAGTTCTAAGTTCTAGGGGACTGATGACCTCAGATGTTAAGTCCTATAGTGCTCAGAGCCATCTGAACCAATCATCCTCGGGTCTGTGTCTGTCTGTTCGCTCGATATTTGGCGGTCGATCTCTCGGTATTCGGGCGTGTCTAACGGGTCCGGATTTTGAGGTCTATCGATCGGTATTTGGAGTTAATAGACTCTGTGACACTTTGGCTCAGGTTCAACTGTGATAATTTTTCAGTGCTCGACAGCAGTTAGTGAAAACCTTATTTGAATGTCATATCTAAGCGACATACAGGTCAGTTAACCGTTGTGTCGGTAAGCTAACTTTGAGCGCAGTACTTATTTTTAATTTGTAGCAGTGAATACAGACTGGCGTTTTTTCAGCTTATTTATGTTTATTAAATTTATAGTGCGTTGTTATTCACCACTGGGAGCTCTAATCATATCATTCTTTGCTTAATTTTCATTGCTTTCCAGAGAACAATAGCGTGTCTTGATTGGACAATAAATTATATATGTAAAAACTTAAATAACTTGTAGCAGCGTTAGTGATTTAAAACTTGCACCTATGTTTCAACATACTAGTCATTGGATTTCAGACTAGTTGTCAGTAACCACTCTACAATTTTAATTTTATGTTAAAGTGATGTATTTAGGTAAAAAAGAATCTGCTCCCAGACGAACAGAAACAGAGTCCCATACATGTTTTTACCATATTCACGTGGCAACTGTCTATTCAGTGTATCATTAAAATCGCTGAACCATGAAGCGGCGTGCAAGAAACTTCAACTGTCATGAGTACCGTAGCAGATGCCAGGCAATGCAAATGATTAGCGTTTCAGCACAGCCGCACAAAACAGTCAGAAATAATCTGCATCTATATGCCGAGTACGAAGAATGATTACGTAGTGGGATTCTTACTTGGAAATCTCATTGGAATGTTCTTTGTTTGTGAGATGATCGTGTTACGTCTCGTGTAAGAAGGAGAAACGTAAACCACCGCTTGTCGGAAGTAGGAGATGACAAGGTAGTGGCGTATCGAGACTGCGGATAATCGTTCTACGATATCGCCGTTCGTGTTGATCGGGATCACACCACTGCTACATGAATGCGGAATCGATGAATGTAGGAGGGTGACAGTACTTAACGCCAAGCAACACGTCAACGCAACCGGCGACCAGCGTACCAGAGACGACACATATTGTTCACTCACAAGGGAACCTCCCCATCGCACCCCTCTCAGATTTAGTTATAAGTTGGCACAGTGGATAGACCTTGAGAAACTGAACACAGATCAATCGAGAAAACAGGAAGAAGTTGTGTGGAACTATAAAAAATAAGCAAAATATACAAACGGAGTAGTCCATGTACAAGATAGGAAACATCAAGGGCAGTGTGAGCTCAGGAGCGCTGTGGTCCCGTGGTTAGCGTGAGCAGCTACGGAACGAGAGGTCCTTGGTTCAAGTCTTCCCTCGAGTGAACAGTTTAATTTTTTATTTTAAGACAATTATTATCTGTCCGTCCGTCTGTCCGATGCGAGGTAATTGCGCCGTAGTATGGGGACGCTATACCTAAACAAACATCGAAACACACGACGTCAGTCGACTACAGTTCAAGTTAGGTGGGTCGACAACATATTCCTGTCATGTGACGCACAAGCCGTCACCAGTGTCGTATAGAATATATCAGACGTGTTTTCCTGTGGAGGAATCGGTTGACCTATGACCTTGCGATCAAATGTGTTTGGTTCCAATTAGAGAGGCACGTCCTTTCGTCTACTAATCGCACGGTTTTGCGGTGCGGTCGCAAAACACAGACACTAAACTTATTACAGTGAACAGAGACGTCAATGAACGAACGGACAGATAATAACTTTGCGAAAATAAAGAAAGTAAACTTTTCACTCGAGGGAAGACTTGAACCAGGGACCTCTCGTTCCGCAACTGCTCACGCTAACCACTGGACCACGGCGCTCCTGAGCTCACACTCCCCCTAATATTGCCTATCTTGCGCATGGACTACTCAGTTTGTATATTTTGCTTATTTTTTCATAGTTCCACACAACTTCTTCCTGTTTTCTCGATTGATCTGCGTTCAGTTTTTCAAGGCCTACCCACTGTGTCAACTTATAACTAAATCTGAGGGGGGTGCGATGGGGAGTTTCCCTTGTCAGACGTGTAGAATCGAACAGCCATGTCACGCACCTTGTATCAGGAAGTGGGCTTGTTCGCAGCTCCATACAGACGGCACAACGATCTAGAGCAGCACTGTCTGTTATCACGACACCCACTGCGGCGACTGCGTCTGACCCCAAAACAAAGTGGAGCACACTGCAGTGGTGCGGTCAGTGACAACACTGAACCGGGGTGGCAGCACGCCGGCGTTTCAGGCAAGTCCCTGTTAAGCGTAGAGCATCCCGACACACCTATCCGTGTGTGGACCCTCCGAGGTGAATGAATGTTGGCAGATTGCACTTGCCATCGATGGCAATACGAGGCATGACTGTATACGGTGCTACTGAGTGCTGAATACCGTCGCTTCTTCTTAGTGTAGCCGGTAATTTCGACTGCAGTCGTTCTATTTGGTACGGTATAAGCTATGAAGAAGTGGAAAGGTGCCGGACTAAAACTAATTCAGACATCCTTTAAAACTGATAATATTCATACTGAACCAATATCAGTGGCAAAATACCGGTGATACAGTAGTGTCAAATTTGAGCACAACGCAATTAAAAGTTTCAACTGGAGGTCGATAACTACTTGTGATAAAAAATTTAAAATCCCCAATGCTATCTTGAAAACACGTGTAGTAAACCTTAAACAAATTTATAGTAACAAACCGACAGTAGTTCAAACCTAAAAACAATATTCAAATAAATCCAGTTTAGCAAAAGCACTTGAAATACACAACAACAAATTACAGCAGGCCCGCCTCATCACAAGTATTGTACACACCAGTTTTTCTCGTGCCACAGTTTAAAATTTGCTCACTTACTGCTCAGGACTACCGAACAGTTTCAAAATACGTTTAGGTGCAAAACTCTTTCATATGAACGCCGAATTAAGATACGTGAACTGTTCAATTGCGGAAGGCAATTACTTAAATCAAGAAAAAACCTCAGTAGGCTTACAGATCCGTAATCTTGCAATCTTATTTTATTTCACACGTCAGCGTTGCTCACACTTCCTCTCTATACATTGCACATATTATTAAACTGGCGTTATAAGACCTGAAACATAAATCAGTTACCTTTGATCCCACACATGCGTACCAATAATGGCCTCCACCAGGGCATACTCAATGACGACCTTGTAACAAGAACAGTTAAAACAAACAAATGACCAGTCACGAAATAATGGAACTAACGGTGCTCCACGAGGGCAGACTCAATTACAATTTTGAAAGACGAATATTTAAAAAGCATAGATGGGCAAGTACGCAATAATAAGGTTAATCAGTTTCACATGGAGTTATCCAGTGATCATACAGGGTGTTTCAAAAATGGCCGGTATATTTGAAACGGCAATAAAAACTAAACGAGCAGCGATAGAAATACACCGTTTGCTGCAATATGCTTGGGACAACAGTACATTTTCAGGCAGACAAACTTTCGAAATTACAGTAGTTACAATTGTCAACAACAGATAGCGCTGCGGTCTGGGAAACTCTATAGTACGATATTTTCCACAGATCCACCATGCGTAGCAATAATATGGCGTAGTCTCTGAGTGAAATTACCTGAAACCTTTGACAACGTATCTGGCGGAATGGCTTCACATGCAGATGAGGTGTACTGCTTCAGCTGTTCAATTGTTTCTGGATTCTGGCGGTACACCTGGTCTTTCAAGTGTCCCCACAGAAAGAAGTTACAGGGGTTAATGTCTGGCGAATAGGGAGGCCAATCCACGCCGCCTCCTGTATGTTTCGGATAGCCCAAAGCAATCACACGATCATCGAAGTATTCATTCAGGAAATTAAAGACGTCGGCCGTGCGATGTGGCCGGGCACCATCTTGCATAAACCACGAGGTCTTCGCAGTGTCGTCTAAGGCAGTTTGTACCGCCACAAATTCACGAAGAATGTCCAGATAGCGTGATGCAGTAATCGTTTCGGATCTGAAAAATGGGCCAATGATTCCTTTGGAAGAAATGGCGGCCCACACCAGTACTTTTTGAGGATGCAGGGACGATGGGACTGCAACATGGGGCTTTTTGGTTCCCCATATGCGCCAGTTCTGTTTATTGACGAAGCCGTCCAGGTAAAAATAAGCTTCGTCAGTAAACCAAATGCTGCCCACATGCATATCGCCGTCATCAATCCTGTGCACTATATCGTTAGCGAATGTCTCTCGTGCAGCAATGGTAGCTGCGCTGAGGGGTTGCCGCGTTTGAATTTTGTATGGATCGAGGTGTAAACTCTGGCGCATGAGACGATACGTGGACGTTGGCGTCATTTGGACCGCAGCTGCAACACGGCGAACGGAAACCCGAGGCCGCTGTCGGATCACCTGCTGCACTAGCTGCGCGTTGCCCTCTGTGGTTGCCGTACGCGGTCGCCCTACCTTTCCAGCACGTTCATTCGTCACGTTCCCAGTCCGTTGAAATTTTTCAAACAGATCCTTTATTGTATCGCTTTTCGGTCCTTTGGTTACATTAAACCTCCGTTGAAAACTTCGTCTTGTTGCAACAACACTGTGTTCTGGGCGGTGGAATTCCAACACCAGAAAAATCCTCTGTTCTAAGGAATAAACCATGTTGTCCACAGCACACTTGCACGTTGTGAACAGCACACGCTTACAGCAGAAAGACGACGTACAGAATGGCGCACCCACAGACTGCGTTGTCTTCTATATCTTTCACATCACTTGCAGCGCCATCTGTTGTTGACAATTGTAACTACTGTAATTTCGAAAGTTTGTCCGCCTGAAAATGTACTGTTGTCCCAAGCATATTGCAACAAACGGTGTATTTCTATCGCTGCTCGTTTAGTTTTTATTGCCGTTTCAAATATACCGGTCATTTTTGAAACACCCTGTATGTAAATGCAACCAGGGCGCAGCGACAGAATAGCGATGGCTGTACAGACCTCCAGCCGTTGCTTTAACAGCCGAGCTCCTTTGGGCGATACCAATATTGTGTAACCGAAGCACACTTGCATGCGGAAGTTGAGCTCCTTTCCAAATTATAGCTTTCCAAACAACGGCTCTCAGCTACAGCTGGACCGCACTGTCGCTCCAGGTTTTCCGGCCGATGCACGGGCTCCCAGCACAGAGCCCTTCTTGCCACGTTTTTCGTGCCGCTGCTAACTCAAGGCCCCTTCACCATCCGAGCCACGCCGCCTCGCGGACCGCATTCGCACCACAAGCCTCTCTGGTTCAAAAATGGTTGAAATGGCTCTGAGCACTATGGGACTTAACATCTGAGGTCATCAGTCCCCTAGAACTTAGAACTACTTAAACCTAACCAACCTAAGGACATCACACACATCCATGCCCGAGGAAGGATTCAAACCTGCGGCCGTAGTAGTCGCGCGGTTCCAGACTGTAGCGCCTAGAACCGCTCGGCCACCCAGGCCGGCCAAGCCTCTCTGGCAGATTCTACACAACCAGCGATTCTACCAGAGAGGCACAAAGTCGACCAATACCAAAACTTTGTGGACGGTTTCGACACACGGCACACTACTGTTGATACATCGAGGCGGGTCGCTGTGCCCAGTCTAGCCCGCATTTTTCTCAGCGTGTTCCACAGCTGGCCTGGCCCCTCGCAATCTCTAGATCTCTCACTCGATGACCACATTTGGTTACGGGTTGGCGAGGGCCTGGTTCAAAATGGCTCGGAGCACTATGGGACTTAACATCTATGGTCATCAGTCCCCTAGAACTTAGAACTACTTAAACCTAACTAACCTAAGGACAGCACACAACACCCAGCCATCACGAGGCAGAGAAAATCCCTGACCCCGCCGGGAATCGAACCCGGGAACCCGGGCGTGGGAAGCGAGAACGCTACCGCACGACCACGAGATGCGGGCAAAGGGCCTGGCACGCACCACTTGCCAGCCAGGCCGACTGACGAGCTCTGGCACAGCGACGAATGACGTAGCTCTATCTGCCAGGCTCAGTTCGACTTAATGCTCAGCCGTGTTAGGAGCCACGCTGCTTCCAGAGATGCCGGCTCTGTACACTAAATTTCCCACTCTATATACCCACAAATCAGCTAGCAAACTCACTGAATGAGCATCTTTGAATTACGCTCAGCGGAGCAACATGGGAGCATCGGATCAAAATAAAAGTTATTAGGCACAATAAACGGTTGAAAGATTCATTTGATCCCAAAATCAAGTACACAAATATAGTGCAACACTACTAACGCGGAGAACCACTACTGCAGCAACACATACTGAGGCTGGTGCTGGGTTGTAGTGATCTTGTCTTGAATGGAGATGATTTAATATGTGGCTCTCATAGGCCGAGGCGTCGGAGTGTGTGCAGATCTCGACGTAAATCATACGTAGTGTTACCGGAGTATGCTAGCTCTTATTTTTATTTGAATAACACGGCGACGATGCTTCAGTTCAGCTATTACACTCTGGTCCCTTATAAGGACATTGATTAAGAACCAACACTTCGCTTCAAGGACTCACAGCTCGTTTAAAGTTAATTTAAATAGTTTTCAGTCATTGCGTACGATACTGATCAGCTGTTTATTACACATGCTACAGAACAGGTTGCGTCGATGTAATTATCCGCCCTGCACTGTTGATTCTGATTTGTAACTATAGGTTCACAAAGTTCGTTGTCTTTTCTTTTATCGATATTTATTAATATTCATTAAAAGTTATAATAACGTTCCAACTAGCTCGAACTTTACTTCCTACCAGAGATTGTAACATTCTGCAGTATTTAAATTTTATATTCACGTTTGAATGTCAATATTGCTACTGTTAACTTTCGCAAATATTCACACAAAAATTCAGTTAATTTCACGTTTAACTCTTCACTTGAAAGTTCCATTTAACGTCAAATGTCACAAATCTTCAGCTCTACTCTGGTGAGAAGCTGTCAGTCTCTCTCTTTAAATAAATTCAAGTCTCTGAAACTATATATTTGGATGATGAAAATTAAATATGATGAGATTAAATAAATTCAAGTATCTGAAACTATATATTTGGATGATGAAAATTACGCGGACTTGGCGCAGATAATACTTCTGCAAAATGATCGGTACACTTTTAAATATAGCTTCCTATATTTTTAACACTACATTCTACACAACACGAAATATTAACAATCGGAACAACAGTAATAATAGTGTGGGAAAAAGAGACTGACCAGTAAAGTGCAATGTTTATTCTTTGGAAGAGTAACTGATTTTGAGAATTGGATGTTTATTTTTTGTCTCGAAGTATATGTGGGTTTGATTTCTGACCTACAGTAGCAATCACAGGGCGCGAATCGGAACAGTAATCGGAAGAGTAAGGAGCTAAGAATGATGCTTACGTGTATATATACGCGGAAACAGACTACGGTATTACAGCTTTGTTCTCTTATAACTTAATGTTCTCAGTCGTTTTAGTTCCTTTTAATTAAAATTTTTACTAAAATATTTCAAATAACGTCAGTTAAAAATTATTATGAAAGGAAGTATTACTGAAATATTTCCCTAACACTGACGGAAATGAGAGAGTGGTTACCGTGAAGTACCGCAACACGGTTCCGTGTCGAGTTTATTAGGTGTCTCAAATTGTCCTGTAGCAGGCTTGCCCACAAATCTTGCAGAGCGAGCTACAAGTCACGTACAGAGTGACACGGTGACATCTGGCGTTTCAGCTGGTCGTACACATGCACCGCAGCGGTCAAGTCCTGGGAGTAGCAACTCGAAGAAGGAAATCAAGTAACTGAATTTTCCTTATTGTGCATATTGTGTAGTAAGAAAACTCATGATAATACCTGAAAGAGATTGAAGACCACACAGTGTGAAATATTTAGTAGACACAGCTGCCACCACAGGCAGAAATAATGCCTCCAACCCAACCAGACATAAAGTCGAACTGTGCGTGGATCATAGAAACAGGTACTACGTTCCACGCTGCATCTACAATTCTAATTCATCTAATTCAATAATCCGTCTTTCATAAGAGATTATAAGTATTATTTTTGAAAAACCGACTTTTAACTGAGGTACAACCTCTCCTGCTTGAAATACACTCCTGGAAATTGAAATAAGAACACCGTGAATTCATTGTCCCAGGAAGGGGAAACTTTATTGACACATTCCTGGGGTCAGATACATCACATGATCACACTGACAGAACCACAGGCACATAGACACAGGCAACAGAGCATGCACAATGTCGGCACTAGTACAGTGTATATCCACCTTTCGCAGCAATGCAGGCTGCTATTCTCCCATGGAGACGATCGTAGAGATGCTGGATGTAGTCCTGTGGAACGGCTTGCCATGCCATTTCCACCTGGCGCCTCAGTTGGACCAGCGTTCGTGCTGGACGTGCAGACCGCGTGAGACGACGCTTCATCCATTCCCAAACATGCTCAATGGGGGACAGATCCGGAGATCTTGCTGGCCAGGGTAGTTGACTTACACCTTCTAGAGCACGTTGGGTGGCACGGGATACATGCGGACGTGCATTGTCCTGTTGGAACAGCAAGTTCCCTTGCCGGTCTAGGAATGGTAGAACGATGGGTTCGATGACGGTTTGGATGTACCGTGCACTATTCAGTGTCCCCTCGACGATCACCAGTGGTGTATGGCCAGTGTAGGAGATCGCTCCCCACACCATGATGCCGGGTGTTGGCCCTGTGTGCCTCGGTCGTATGCAGTCCTGATTGTGGCGCTCACCTGCACGACGCCAAACACGCATACAACCATCATTGGCACCAAGGCAGAAGCGACTCTCATCGCTGAAGACGACACGTCTCCATTCGTCCCTCCATTCACGCCTGTCGCGACACCACTCGAGGCGGGCTGCACGATGTTGGGGCGTGAGCGGAAGACGGCCTAACGGTGTGCGGGACCGTAGCCCAGCTTCATGGAGACTGTTGCGAATGGTCCTCGCCGATACCCCAGGAGCAACAGTGTCCCTAATTTGCTGGGAAGTGGCGGTGCGGTCCCCTACGGCACTGCGTAGGATCCTACGGTCTTAGCGTGCATCCGTGCGTCGCTGCGGTCCAGTCCCAGGTCGACGGGCACGTGCACCTTCCGCCGACCACTGGCGACAACATCGATGTACTGTGGAGACCTCACGCCCCACGTGTTGAGCAATTCGGCGGTACGTCCACCCGGCCTCCCGCATGCCCACTATACGCCCTCGCTCAAAGTCCGTCAACTGCACATACGGTTCACGTCCACGCTGTCGCGGCATGCTACCAGTGTTAAAGACTGCGATGGAGCTCCGTATGCCACGGCAAACTGGCTGACACTGACGGCGGCGGTGCACAAATGTTGCGCAGCTAGCGCCATTCGACGGCCAACACCGCGGTTCCTGGTGTGTCCGCTGTGCCGTGCGTGTGATCATTGCTTGTACAGCCCTCTCGCAGTGTCCGGAGCAAGTATGGTGGGTCTGACACACCGGTGTCAATGTGTTCTTTTTTCCATTTCCAGGAGTGTATTTCCCTAACACTGAGGGAAATGCGAGAGTGGTTACAGTGAAGTACCGCAACACGGTCCCGTGTCGAGTATATTAGTTGTCTCATATTGTCCTGTAGCAGGCTGGCCCAGAAATCTTGAAGAGCGAGCTACAAGTCACGTACAGAGTGACACGGTGACATCTGGCGTTTCAGCTGGTCGCACACATGTACCGCAGGGGTCAAGTCCTGGGAGTAGCAACTCGAAGAAGGAAATCAAGTAACTGAATTTTCCTTATTGTGCATATTGAATTACTTGAAATGTAGATGCAGCGTGGAACGTAGTACCTGTTTCTATGATCCACGCACAGTTTGACTTTATGTCTGGTTGCGTTGGAGGCATTATTTCTGCCTGTGGTGGCAGCTGTGTCTACTAAATATTTCACACTGTGTGGTCTTAAATCTCTTTCAGATATTATCATGAGTTTTCGTACTACAATACTACCTCTCCTGCTTGAAATATGCCTATTCTGAAAATTTCTCGGATGGGAATGCCTCATTTATAATCTTTGTTAAGGAAATGTGTACACTCTGTATGCACTGTTTCATCATACGGAATGGCACTTCGCCTAAGCTTATGACTTTTTGTTCTCACGTTTGCACAGTTTTACTGCCTACGTGGTCTGCGGTGGGCAATGATATCACTGTACGTAGTGCATAACTGATCACAGGTGTTACATTTGTTTTCGAGAATTTTCGCTCAGGAACATTGAAAATAGCGCACCCAGAGGGAAGAAAAGTAAAAACGTGAAACTTTGCAGATAAGTACACAGAGATCCGATACACAAATGATCCAAGTTTGGCGTCAGTGCTCATCCTGCAGTGGCGCTGCAATCGGGCAGGGCACCCTGTTTAAACGGCGCATAGTGGACGGGTCAAACATGTGACGATCACATCTCGACTCGCGGAGGACGTTAGGAGGCGCAGAATGACAGGTAGACACATCACACGACACTTCTCACAGTTAGGCCAGTTTGAGAAGGGCCTAATAGTCGGCACGAAAACCGCAGGCTGGTCGACAAACTGTAGCTGCTTTATAGGTGCCAGTTGTTCCATAAAGCCATTTCCAGACGCCTATCGGGATACGAATTTGCTTGCCGGCCGGAGTGGCCGAGCGGTTCTAGGTGCTACAGTCTGGAACCGCGCGACCGCTGCGGTCGCAGGTTCGAATCCTGCCTCGGGTATGGATGTGTGTGATATCCCTAGGCTAGTTAGGTTTAATTAGTTCTAAGTTCTAGGCGACTGATGACCTCAGAAGTTGAGTCGCATAGTGCTCAGGGCCATTTGAACCATTTTTTGAACCATACGAATTTGCAACCCCGGTACTCCAGTCGTGTACTGCCGTTTACACAGAGACATCGCGGACTCCGACTGTAGTGGTGGCAAGTCAGAACGATGCGGACTGCCACAGAATGGCGAACTGTGGTGTTTAGTGATGAATCCCAATTCGTTTTGAGACCAGATGATAACCATGAACGGATATGAAGGCAGTCTGGTGAACGCTATTGTAAGCCACATCTGCGCGCAATGCCAACATAATGGTATGGGGTTCATAATCTACTATCCCCTCTAGTTGTGATACGTGGAATCTCAAGGGGTCAGCGTTATGGTGATGACATCTTGAACAACATTTGTGGGACCTTTCCTACAAGGTCTACAAGGGACGTTTTCCACTAAGATAATGCTCGTCCGCATAGAGTTCGATTTGCTTCAGATTTTATACGTCATGTTACGTCAGAAGCGTATATAATATTTTGTCTCATGCATTATACCAGTTTGACATAACCTATCCAGGACCTGTCTTTTCCTGTTCACTGCAGCGCTGGATTCTATAACGTGTGCCATCACACTGTACTTCATTTCGAGTCGTGTAGCAGAGATCGCCTCGTCCCTGTCTTAGTTCTTTCTCGAGCATGTCGTGATCGCTGTGTTGCCTGCTTTCCAGGTGCGCACACGTTGTCAAACACGGATGCCTGAGCGCTAAAAACACTGCCCCCCTTTGCTTGCGGGCCGGAGTGGCCGAGCGGTTCTAGGTGCTACAGTCTGGAACCGCGCGACCGCTACGGTCGCAGGTTCGAATCCTGCATCGGACATAGATGTGTGTGGTGTCCTTAGGTTAGTTACGTTTAAGTAGTTCTAAGTTCTAGGGAACTAATGACCTCAGAAGTTAAGTACCATAGTGCTCAGAGCCATTTAAACTTTTGAACCCTCCTCTGCGAACTGTCAGTCACACAGTTACACTACGGGCCATTAAAATTGCTACACCACGAGGATGACATGCTACAGATGCGAAATTTAACCCACACGAACAACATGCTGTTATATGCAAGTGATTAGCTTTTCAGAGCATCCACACTAAGGTTGGCGCCGGTGGCGACACCTTCAACGTGCTGACGTGAGTAAAGTTTCCAACCGATTTCTCATACACAAACAGCAGTTGACCGGCGTTGCCTGGTGAAACGTTGCTGTGATGCCTCGTGTAAGGAGGAGAATTGCGTACCATCACGTTTTCGACTTAGATAAAGGTTGGATTTTAGCCTATCGCGATTGCTGTTAATCGTATCGCGACATTGCTGCTCGCGTTGGTCGAGATCCAATGACTGTTAGCAGAATATGGAGTCCATGGGTTCAGGAGGGTAACACGCAACGCTGTGCTGGATCCCAACGGCCTCGTATCACTAGCAGTCGAGATGACAGGCATCTTATCCGCATGGCTGTAACCGATTGTGCAGCCACGTCTTGATCCCTGAGGCAACAGATGGGCACGTTTGCAAGACAACAACCATCTGCACGAACAGTTCGACGACGTTTGCAGCAGCATGGACTATCAGCTCGGAGACCGGTTACCCTTGACGCTGCATCACAGACAGGAGAGCGATGGTGTACTCAACGACGAATCTGGGTGCACGAATGGCAAAACGTCATTTCTTCGAGTGAATCCAGGTTCTGTTAACAGCATCATGATAGTCGCATCCGCGTTTGGCGACATCGCGGTGAATGCACATTGGAAGCGTGTATTCGTCATCGCCATACTGGCGTATCACCTGGCGTTATGGTATGGGGTGCATTGGTTACACGCCTCGGTCACCTCTTGTTCCCATTGACGGCACTCTGAACAGTGGGCGTTAGATTACAGATATGTTACGACCCGTGGCTCTACCCTTCATTCGACCCCTACGAAACCCTACATTTCTGCAGGATCATGCACGACCGCATGTTGCAGGTCATGTACGGGCCTTTCCGGATACAGAAAATGTTCGACTGCTGCCCTGGCCAGCACATTCTCCAGATCGCTCACCAATTGTTAACGTCTGGTCAATGGTGGCCGAGCAACTTACTCGTCACAATACGCCAGTCACTACCATTAAAGAACTGTGGTATCGTGTTGATGCTGCATGGGCAGCTGTACCTATACACGCCATCCAAGCTCTGTTTGACTCAATGCCCAGGCGTATCAAGGCCGTAATTACGGCTAGAGCTGGTTGTTCTGCGTACTGATTTCTCAGGATCTATGCACCCAAACAGCGTGAAAATGTAATCAAATGTCAGTTCTAGTATAATATATTTGTCCAATGAATACCCGTTTATCATCTGCATTTCTTCTTGGTGTAGCAATTTTAATGGCCAGTAGTGTAGAGTAGGCTGAAGTTCAAGACATTAGTCAGGAAGAATCAATACGCAAAGAAGTGGGATACGGAAGTACTAAGGAATGACGAGATACGTTTGAAGTTCTCTAACGCTATAGATAGGTTTATAGATAGGTTTTAAATTGTAAGACATTTCCAGGGACAGATGTGGACTCTGACCACAATCTATTGGTTATGACCTGTAGATTAAAACTGAAGAAACTGCAAAAAGGTGGGACTTTAAGGAGATGGGACCTGGATAAACTGAAAGAACCAGAGGTTGTACAGAGTTTCAGGGAGAGCATAAGGGAACAATTGACAGGAATGGGGGAAAGAAATACAGTAGAAGAAGAATGGGTAGCTTTGAGGGATGAAGTAGTGAAGGCAGCAGAGGATCAAGTAGGTAAAAAGACGAGGGCTAGTAGAAATCCTTGGGTAACAGAAGAAATATTGAATTTAATTGATGAAAGGAGAAAATATAAAAATGCAGTAAATGAAGCAGGCAAAAAGGAATACAAACGTCTCAAAAATGAGATCGACAGGAAGTGCAAAATGGCTAAGCAGGGATGACTAGAGGACAAATGTAAGGATGTAGAGGCTTATCTCACGAGGGGTAAGATAGATACTGCCTACAGGAAAATTAAAGAGACCTTTGGAGATAAGAGAACCACTTGTATGAACATCAAGAGCTCAGATGGAAACCCAGTTCTAAGCAAAGAAGGGAAAGCAGAAAGGTGGAAGGAGTATATAGAGGGTCTATACAAGGGCGATGCACTTGAGAACAATATTATGAAATGGAAGAGGAGGTAGATGAAGATGAAATGGGAGATACCATACTGCGTGAAGAGTTTGACAGAGCACTGAAAGACCTGAGTCGAAACAAGGCCCCCGGAGTAGACAACATTCCATTGGAACTACTGACGGCCTTGGGAGAGCCAGTCCTGACAAAACTCTACCATCTGGTGAGCAAGATGTATGAAACAGGCGAAATACCCTCAGACTTCAAGAAGAATATAATAATTCCAATCCCAAAGAAAGCAGGTGTTGACAAATGTGAAAATTACCGAACAATAAGTTTAATAAGCCACAGCTGCAAAATACTAACACGAATTCTTTACAGACGAATGGAAAAAACTAGTAGAAGCCAACCTCGGGGTAGATCAGTTTGGATTCCGTAGAAATACTGGAACACGTGAGGCAATATTGACCTTACGACTTATCTTAGTAGAAAGATTAAGGAAAGGCAAACCTGCGTTTCTAGCATTTGTAGACTTAGAGAAAGCTTTTGACAATGTTGACTGGAATACTCTCTTTCAAATTCTAAAGGTGGCAGGGGTAAAATACAGGGAGCGAAAGGCTATTTACAATTTGTACAGAAACCAGATGGCAGTTATAAGAGTCGAGGGGCATGAAAGGGAAGCAGTGGTTGGGAAGGGAGTGAGACAGGGTTGAAGCCTATCCCCGATGTTATTCAATCTGTATATTGAGCAAGCAGTGAAGGAAACAAAAGAAAAATTTGGAGTAGGAATTAAAATCCATGAGAAGAAATAAAAACTTTGAGGTTCGCCGATGACATTGTAATTCTGTCAGAGACAGCAAACGACTTGGAAAAGCAGTTGAACGGAATGGATGGTGTCTTGAAGGGAGGATATAAGATGAACATCAACAAAAGCAAAACGAGGATAATGGAATGTAGTCGAATTAAGTGGGGTGATGTTGAGGGTATTAGATTAGGAAATGAGACACTTAAAGTAGTAAAGGAGTTTTGCTATTTGGGGAGCAAAATAACTGATGATGGTCGAAGTAGAGAGGATATAAAATATAGACTGGCAATGGCAAGGAAAGCATTTCTGAGGAAGAGAAATTTGTTAACATCGAGTATAGATTTAAGTGTCAGGAAGTCATTTCTGAAAGTATTTGTATGGAGTGTAGCCATGTATGGAAGTGAAACATGGACGGTAAATAGTTTGGACAAGAAGAGAATAGAAGCTTTTGAAATGTGGTGCTACAGAAGAATGCTGAAGATTAGATGGGTAGATCACGTAACTAATGAGGAGGTATTGAATAGGATTGGGGAGAAGAGAAGTTTGTGGCACAACTTGACCAGAAGAAGGGATCGGTTGGTAGGACATGTTCTGAGGCATCAAGGGATCACCAATTTAGTATTGGAGGGCAGCGTGGAGGGTAAAAATCGTAGGGGGAGACCAAGAGATGAATACACTAAGCAGATTCAGAAGGATGTAGGTTGCAGTAGGTACTGGGAGATGAAGAAGCTTGCACAGGATAGAGTAGCATGGAGAGCTGCATCAAATCAGTCTCAGGACTGAAGACCACAACAACAACAAACTTTACAGAGTTAGTCAATGTTAGTGTATTATAACTTTCTACGTGATAACTACGACGCATCGTGTCAGGTTAAGGGAATTGAACTTAAGAGTTCTTTTTTTCCACAAGACGTGAAGAAATGTCCTTTTATGAGGGTTGCCTTTAACCGCTGGGCCACACGTGAGAAGGATTACCGTCATCGGCACGTGGGGTAGAAAAAACACAGTCGTCGTACATACACTAATTATCCACTTATCCTTGTGATTCATAACGCAGACCAGACGCAATGTATGCAGTGGTCCTACGAAGCTAAAGTCTGCGGTCTGCTGGATATGAGCCATGGACGAGGGGTCTCGGCCCGGGGCAAGTGTAATTGGGTCGTGAGTGCTTTATATTCGCGCGGCGGTTTCGCGGACAATGGATTCCACTCGGGCGCCTGTTGTCCTGCCCCCTCCCTGCGCTCCTTTGTTTTATGTTAGGGACCAGCAGATTCATTTATGACGCTGCAGCGACGTAGCGGGCCAATTACACGTGCCGCATGGCGCAGTAAAACGTAAATATGGAAATAGAATTCGCGCTGAGCTAATTAACCAGAAATTGTGTAGCGTTTACGAGATTAAAAAAGATTCGAATCCACGGAGGCCCGTCTGGAATAGCATTCGCAATATGATTATCGGCTGTCAGGTAGACAGGTGATACGCAGCGCCAAATGCGCAGCGTAATTTACTCTTCAGAAGAATGACTGTAACAAGATAATATCTCTGCTCTTGATAATCATTAATGGCCCACGTAACGTGAAGTATGTCAAATAAATTAAGCGCCTTCTAACACTGTTTTCCACGTTTCGGTTCGGGGTAAATGAATAGAGTGCATTTTTACACCTGAGAGATTTCTCGCAAGTGCGTCATTTACTGGAGACAGAAGGGAGAACAGAGAGGAACATGCCACAGACGAAACTCATCCCACCTCTCAACAAAATATTACGCCTTGAAATTAGCGTACACTAATTAAACGAATAAGTTGTATTAACATCATTCAAGTAATCAGACTGTTTGATAAGACTACAGCACATTCAAAATTGATAAAAACATGATTGAAGTAGTTTTACATTGTGTTGACATCATACCACCACTGAGTTTTTGTTTTTCCAAGGAATGCGTTGGATCATTTTATTAAACAAATTACCGCTCTCTATGGAGAAGTATTGTCATCAAAGGCATCATTTTGTTTCATGTGTTAATTTAATAGATGTTTTCAAATAGAAAATAAATCACACACACACATTATTGCCTTCTGAAATAACCAACATTACTAAGTTTCTAACGGGGATAGTTTCTAAAAGAAAGTGTCCACTTAAATGAACTAGATCAGCAAACATCACTAGAACATAATGAAATACTCTTGTACGCTGTACAAGGTTCTACAATTTTATGCCACAAGAGCATTGTACAGAACGCCCAATCTTCAAAAATGCATCGACGTTATTATTGAAAGGCCGAAGGCTCTGAAAGTGACTTTAAAAACGATAATATTTATTTTTGTCTTGGGAGTTATTAGACGAAACACCGTAGAATGGAGAGCTTTTAGAAAAAGTGAAATCTTTAGGGTACTTAAGCAGTTTCGTACCGAAAAATGGAAGCTACGTGGGCGAAACAAGAAACGAATAACAGTAACAATCCGTTTGAAAAGATGGCAAGTTTGTTGAGGGTAAAAAGAATTTCAATAGAGCTAACTAAGAGATTCGCAAAGTGGTTTATCTTACTCGTAGTAACATATGATAATAAATCATGGGCCATGAGAGAGAGAGAAATATTCTTGGACAGTTTCGAAATGTGATTGTGAAGAAAATAAAATCGACTGATACAATGACAAAGGAAGAAATAGGCTTACTTAAGATTAGAAAGAATGCTAGTGATTACGATAAACAGGAGGAAAAATCTTCGTGGGGACATACAGTGTGATTTTGCCAAATGAGGTCAAACTGCAGGAAAATATCCCTGAGAGGATAAGGAGAAAAGGTCATATGGATATACGGCCGGAAATGCGGTTCAAAGGAAGTAAATTCATTTGAAGCTGCAGATAAAAGATCTTTGGCAGTGTAGGTTTCTACGGTGGAAAACACACAAAAGAACACACTAGGCAATTGGGAATGTTTTGCCTGTAGTAGCGTTTTCGTTCCACAATCAAGAGGACAGTGATGCTGTCCACGACAACGACTCATTCATGCACAGGTACTATGGGGTACTGACGTAAAAGTTAACTCCATCCACAGGCACTGTTGGGCCCATCGAGATTGATGGATGACTGTTAATTGTGGTTTCGAACCTGGGCTCTACGGAATCTTACAGGGAAGTAGTCCAGTTAATCGAAGGCAACTTCGTCGAGAAAATTGCTAGTGGTGGGAGTTACTGGTCCTTTGAACGGTCATGACGAGGTTTTTAAAGTAAGATTAAACCTCATTGTTTACATGGGAACTGTTGCGTTTCATTTCCTGCGACTTGTGAACTACTTTTTTTCATTTTTGACTCGCTTCTTCAAACTACACTCCTGGAAATGGAAAAAAGAACACATTGACACCGGTGTGTCAGACCCACCATACTTGCTCCGGACACTGCGAGAGGGCTGTACAAGCAATGATCACACGCACGGCACAGCGGACACACCAGGAACCGCGGTGTTGGCCGTCGAATGGCGCTAGCTGCGCAGCATTTGTGCACCGCCGCCGTCAGTGTCAGCCAGTTTGCCGTGGCATACGGAGCTCCATCGCAGTCTTTAACACTGGTAGCATGCCGCGACAGCGTGGACGTGAACCGTATGTGCAGTTGACGGACTTTGAGCGAGGGCGTATAGTGTGCATGCGGGAGGCCGGGTGGACGTACCGCCGAATTGCTCAACACGTGGAGCGTGAGGTCTCCACAGTACATCGATGTTGTCGCCAGTGGTCGGCGGAAGGTGCACGTGCCCGTCGACCTGGGACCGGACCGCAGCGACGCACGGATGCACGCCAAGACCGTAGGATCCTACGCAGTGCCGTAGGGGACCGCACCGCCACTTCCCAGCAAATTAGGGACACTGTTGCTCCTGGGGTATCGGCGAGGACCATTCGCAACCGTCTCCATGAAGCTGGGCTACGGTCCCGCACACCGTTAGGCCGTCTTCCGCTCACGCCCCAACATCGTGCAGCCCTCCTCCAGTGGTGTCGCGACAGGCGTGAATGGAGGGACGAATGGAGACGTGTCGTCTTCAGCGATGAGAGTCGCTTCTGCCTTGGTGCCAATGATGGTCGTATGCGTGTTTGGCACCGTGCAGGTGAGCGCCACAATCAGGACTGCATACGACCGAGGCACACAGGGCCAACACCCGGCATCATGGTGTGGGGAGCGATCTCCTACACTGGCCATACACCACTGGTGATCGTCGAGGGGACACTGAATAGTGCACGGTACATCCAAACCGTCATCGAACCCATCGTTCTACCATTCCTAGACCGGCAAGGGAACTTGCTGTTCCAACAGGACAATGCACGTCCGCATGTATCCCGTGCCACCCAACGTGCTCTAGAAGGTGTAAGTCAACTACCCTGGCCAGCAAGATCTCCGGATCTGTCCCCCATTGAGCATGTTTGGGAATGGATGAAGCGTCGTCTCACGCGGTCTGCACGTCCAGCACGAACGCTGGTCCAACTGAGGCGCCAGGTGGAAATGGCATGGCAAGCCGTTCCACAGGACTACATCCAGCATCTCTACGATCGTCTCCATGGGAGAATAGCAGCCTGCATTGCTGCGAAAGGTGGATATACACTGTACTAGTGCCGACATTGTGCATGCTCTGTTGCCTGTGTCTATGTGCCTGTGGTTCTGTCAGTGTGATCATGTGATGTATCTGACCCCAGGAATGTGTCAATAAAGTTTCCCCTTCCTGGGACAATGAATTCACGTTGTTCTTATTTCAATTGCCAGGAGTGTATATATTTCCTGAGGTGAAATTGCAGGATGGCGGTTGGGGGTTCTGTTGACAGTAGAAGTGGTGAGTGTCTGTCCAGCAGTAGCAGTTTGAAATTTATCTGAAGGCGTTCTCATTGCTACAGAGACGACAGTGGTATAGAACCGATGACACGTTTATCCTAGCCTTGCGTGTCAAGGCAAGCTGGTGAGCTTAAATCGTAAATACCAAAGTGAAGGAATTGATCCGGATCCGGAGATAAATTTTTCCCTTAATGCCATAATTGCTTTGCACAGTGAGAGTGCATGCTGCATCGCACCTAGACTGCGATGACGGTAGTGGTGGATGACGGACACTCCCCACCGCGATCTCGACTTAGCATAGTATGTGCCTAATACACCTAGAAGAGACCTGCAGCAGAACGTACACTTATTTCCCCTTTGTTCACTTTGTAGAGGCGATTTCAGCACGTGAATGCTTACGGATGCAATGAATTAGATTTGATACCCAATTTTTTAATTTATTTTATGTCTCCTATCACCTAATACAGTTGATTAGCACTTTTCCACTTCTTAGTGACTTTTTCAAGTCATTCCACGGCGATGTCGGGTGTGAATGTCTAGCTTCAAAGTTTGTTTGTCAGTTTGATTTCGATTTACTTATGCGACCCATATTTATTTCAGTAAAGTAAGAGCCGATGAGCAGTAGTACCAGGAGACAAGTTGATGTTCACACAGGCTATCTAAAAAGAGTTATTAAGCCTTTGTGGTAGTCTCCAAAAGGAATATGTTGAAATTTGAGTCACCCACTGAGATTAAGCCACAAGTACCGTAGTATTTAACATAGCAGTCTTTTCTAACAATTATTCCTTGATAATTGTCATATGTATATTCTAATACTCTAGAGCAGTCTGGGATGTTATAATAAAGGAAACGGGGAGAGGCAAACAAACGCAGAGTAACATACTGCTAAGGGAGTGGGATAACGTAATAAATGATCCTCAGCACTTAGCAAACTATGTAAACGAGCATTTTTCAAGTATTGCAGAGAAGTTACAGCAAAAATTCCCCCAAACAAATATAAAATATGTAAATAAGGTTGCACTAAATACAATGATGTTACTTCCAACCACAGAGAATGAAGTCAGTAAAACAATTCAAAAACTAAAAAATAAAAAGTCAGTAGGCTTAGATGAAGTACCAATGTGTGTACTGAAACAATGCATAGGGATTATACGAAGCCCCTTAACAAATATGATAAATGAATCCTTCACATCAGGGACATTTCCAGAACAGTTAAAACAGGCAAGAGTTGTACCTTTGCTTAAGAAAGGTAATGCAGAAGACATAGAAAATTACCAGCCCATTTCCCTGCTGTCAGCATTCTCAAAAATAATAGAAGCAAAACAGATTAATGAATTACCTGAATAAATACAGTCTTTTAAGCGAATCATAGTTTGGTTTCCGAAGTGGAAAAAGTACGGAGTCAGCCATAGTAGAATTCACAAAAGTTGTACTTGATGCTCTTGATAAAGATGAGTGTGTCACAGGCATATTTTTGGATCTTTCTAAGGCGTTTGATACAGTCGACCACAAGATTCTGTTAAATAAATTAGAAGCATTAGGAATAAGAGGGGCAGCCAATGACTGGTTTCGATCATGTCTAGCAGACAGGATACAAAGAGTAGATAAAACACATACTTCAAATAGATCTAAACATTTAGTAAAAGACTTACCAGAACCAAAATACATTAATATAGGGGTTCTGCAAAGTAGCATGTTTGGACCAATACTGTTCCTGATATACATCAATGACTT
Source organism: Schistocerca cancellata (assembly GCF_023864275.1). NCBI lineage: Eukaryota > Metazoa > Arthropoda > Insecta > Orthoptera > Acrididae > Schistocerca > Schistocerca cancellata. The sequence continues at coordinate 679,903,865 of NC_064631.1, forward strand.
TCCCTGTAGTGTTATCATGGTGAAAAAATCATCTTCGCTGATGACATCAGTATTATAGTCACTGAGAAAACAAGAGAACTGCTTGCAGAGAAAGCAAATGAAACTCTCAAGGAAGTTTATGATTGGTCAATAAGTAATGAAGTGACAGTGAACATAAAGAAAACTAATGCCATGAATTTCAGTTTGAAGAGGAAAAATGAGAATGTTAAATTAAATGTAAATGGCAACTTTATAGACTGTGTAACAAATGCAAAATTTCTAGGAATGAATATTGATTCTCAGTTGAAGTATCACAAACACAAAAAGGCACTTGCAAACCGAATGTCATCAGAATGTAGTGCCCTTGGAATCCTATCATCAGTGTGTAACATGCAGTGTCTTTTATTTACATATTATTCATACGTACACTCAATTCTTAGCTATGGCATTCTTTTTTGGGGAACAAATGCACAAAATATGAACACAATTTTCAAACTCCAGAAAAGAGCCATAAGAATAATAACCAAAAATACTAGTCAAGCTCATTGTAAAGATCTGTTCAGAACACTGGGGATTTTAACTGCTCCATGTGAATACATTTACCAGTCAGTTGCACACATCAGAAATAACATTGGTAATTACTGCACAAACCGCTCTGGCCATGACCATGCAACAAGAGATAGACTGAACTTACATTTACCAAGAAAAAATAAACATTAAACTCAAAACAGCATTTTCTACAAAGGAATAAAACTGTACAATAAATTACCAAAAGAGATTAAACAAATTGCAAAAATGCACTTATTTAAAAAGGCAGCTGAAAAGTACCTGTTATGCAATAAATTTTATACATTGAAGGATTATTTACCTAAAACAGAATAGGGGTTTGATAAAAAATGTTATACAAATAAATAATAATAATAACAATTATAAAATATCCAACATTCCGCATAACACCTTCACTTTATATTTTTTCCTTCTTTTTTTTCTTTCTAGAAATACTTACCCACATGGCACAATACCAACACCTATTCCTCTTTCTGAGCTCAATATTTCACTCATTATGGAGGGATGCTGACTTCAGGATAGCAAATGGGAAGTTGCAGTACAGAAAATGGCCCAGAGATCACCAGTGTGTGTGTGTGTGTGTGTGTGTGTGTGTGTGTGTGTGTGTGTTTAGTGAAGTGTCATGAAGTGTGTTCAGTGACTGATAGTCAGATATGAGTGAACACTGTGCCATTACATTATTTAATAAGTTATTCGTAAAAAGAGTATTGTATATCAGGAGTAAATCTAATGATTGTCTCTAACTGGAAGCCTGTAAATATATGTGTAAACGAATTAGCTTGTTTTAAATTGATCTAAATTTGTAAATACTTTGACATGTCCTATATCCTTGTAAAAAGAGATCTACGGATGAATAAAGCTACTACTGCTAATACTACTGTGAAACAACCAGGAATCAAACAACAAGCAGAATTCGGCAATTACGAGGAGTTACATAGGTGAATCTCTTAATATTACTTTGTCTGTCTTAAGCAATCCAAAAACTGAAAAACTTTTGTTGACAAAATATCACCAGCACTTATAATGTAGACTATTAATTTCATTCCTTTAGCTCGAACAGGCTGAATGATAGCTTTGCTTAAGGATGACATACTCAGAATATTACTGCCAGCGTTTTGTGTTTCTTGGTCCACATTCACATCAGATCTGCTTCTCCTTTCATGTTAGGAGAAAGTAGAATCGAAATTGCACTGCACTTATTCTCTTGTTTCGCTTTCTTCGCGGTTTTTTGTATTATTGCAGTCATAGCACAGTTTGGATGTTTCCTTTGAAGCAGTACGTTATTTGCAGCTTATGAAATTTGTTGGTGGATGCACGTGTTTTGATATCTGTTCTGTAATATATTTTTATTTGTATTTTGTATTAAAGATAGTTCCAGTGAAAGCATTCTTAAGGAAACCTGTTTTTAGTCTACAACTTTCAAAAGAACAAAACATATTACTTACACATGTTCGTCACTGTATAGAGTCTGATGGTGAGAAAGAAAGTGAATCGCTTTTGGTGAATAAGCTTTCTAACTTGCAGTACGCGTATAGGGCTCTGTACCAGTTGAAATCTTGAAATTTTCAATTTTTTTATTTTATTGATCTTAATCTACGGAATTTCCCATTTCCAATGATATATAATACGTATATACCACTAAATTATTTCTGGTTTATTCATTCACTTAAACGAAACAGTTTGTGGGCGAACCATTTTTCAAGAACACGAACGGCCGAAAAATGTAAGATTCGCCAATTATTTAGGAGATAGGGATTCAAATGATTTCAAAGGACTTGAGGAAAGGAAGCCATATGGAGAAAATGTAGCTGTCACTAAACTGGAGTGCATGGGTCATGTAGAAAAGCGAAGGGGTACGAGGCTGCGACGACGGAAAACTGCGTACAAGGGGAAGAAATTGGAAGATTACAGAGGATTAGATGGTAAGAATAGACTCACATAATCTATCACAGATAAAATCTAAAATTATTATGGCATGGCCATCAGGCAAAATGTTAGTAGTGTAGAAGATGTGAAAAATCTGCATGGGCACTTTAGTTTCATCTTTCTTCAACTGGCGATAAACCGATTTATGGCCCATGATCTCTAGGAAGTAATTCACGGTGCAAATACAACAGAGCACAGCAAAATGGTGAGAAGTCTGCTACTGATGTACGGATTAGCCGCGATCTACATGTTTTGCCGCTGTGGAGGTTTTGAAAGAAACATTCAGAGTTTTGTCAGATGTAGGACTATTGAAGAAATGACTTAATGGTCGCACCCAGAACCCTAACGACTGTATCAACAGTGTAATGTGGGCCAGAACTGTCAAGACAGCGTTTTTTACAATTAGGCCTCGATACTTTCGTGTCTTCGATGCAGTGGCAACGTTCGACAAAGGAAAGGTTGCAGGGAGTGAAGTCCTGAAAAGACTGCGCCAAGCTGTTGGCCGTTTCACAGTTAAACAAATCTTGAATTTTGATAGAGAGGGAGAGAATCAGAGAGCTATAAGAGGCCTTGAAACAAGGGCAATGAAACGTCGACGAACAGGAAAAAGGGAACTGCAAGATGAGGCGGTAGAGGATGCGGGCAACCCATCCTATGGAGCTCGAATCCATTGACAACCTTAATGGCTGTTTCCCCTAAGTTCTGTTTTTTAAGGTAGTTTTTCTCAGCTTCTACTTGCCAGCATTTGTTCGAAATTAAGGATATACTAATTTGAGCATTGTGCATACTTCAACACAGGAGTTTTCCTGTTCTGTATATTTGAAAGTCGTTAGCGTCTTACGTGCACAGGAAAATATAAACAGTTTCTTATTTTGATGTACAATTTTTACAAAAATTATGTTTATCTCAAAACAAACCAATATTTCCAGCAATTCTTCTGTTAAAATGGTAATAAATGCTTAACATACAACCTATATGTTTCTCTGATAAAAAATACCTTTCATATGAATAAATTTTACATTATTTTAGATTTAAAAAAATTGCTTCAACGGTTACTGAAAAGGAAGAGCACCCAAATAATTCCCACTGCTCTTTATTTGTGGTGTTCAGTTGCAGTCGGTGCAGCTGGATGTTATTTGGAACTATGTTTTGGATCCGTATCCTCGTTACAGAAATAAGAATAAAAGTACTTTAAGTATTTCAGTCTCCAGTCAATGCAGCAGCAGCCTGTATGACAACCTTTTTGAAACGCCATTTCCCAAGTGCGAATCAGCTCAAGCAAGATATCGGCTACGTAAAACTACATTTGGCAACTGTTTGACCGGTTAGCACACTGGACTCGCATTCGGGAGGACGACAGTTCAATCCCGTCTCCAGCCATCCTGATTTAGGTTTTCCGTGATTTCCCTAAATCGTTTCAGGCAAATGCTGGGATGGTTCCTTTGAAAGGGCACGGCCGATTTCCTTCCCAATCCTTCCGTAACCCGAGCTTGCACTCCGTCTCTAATGACCTCGTTATCGACGGGACGTTAAACACTAACCACCAACCAACCAACTGTTTGACCTTCAGTTAACTTCCTGGAGTGATATACAGGTTGGTCCATTGATAGTGACCGGGCCAAATATCTCACGAAATAAGCATCAAACGAAAAAACTACAAAGAACGAAACTCGTCTAGCTTGAAAGGGGAAACCAGATGGCGCTATGGTTGTCCCGCTAGAAGGCGGTGCCATAGGTCAAACGGATATCAACTGTTTTTTTTTTTTTAAATAGGAACCCCCATTTTTATTACATATTCGTGTAGTACGTAAAGAAATATGAATGTTTTAGTTGGACCACTTTTTTCGCATGGTGATAGATGGCGTTGTAATAGTCACAAACGTATAAGTACGTGTAACATTCCGCCAGTGCTGACGGTATTTGCTTCGTGATACATTACCCGTGTTAAAATGGACCATTTAGCAATTTCGGAAAAGGTTTATATCGTGTTGATGTATGGCTATTGTGATCAAAATGCCCAACAGGCGTGTGCTATGTATGCTGCTCGGTATCCTGGACGACATCATCCAAGTGTCCGGACCGTTCGCCGGATAGTTACGTTATTTAAGGAAACAGGAAGTGTTCAGCCACATGTAAAACGTCATCCACGACCTGCAACAAATGATGATGCCCAAGTAGATCGCGGCTAATCCGCACATCAGTAGCAGAAAAACTGCGCGGGAATCTGGAATCTCAAAAACATCGGCGTTGAGAATGCTACATCAACATCGATTGCACCCGTACCATATTTCTATGAACAAGGAATTGCATGGCGACGACTTTGAACGTCCTGTACAGTTCAGCCACTGGGCGCAACAGAAATTACGGGACGATGACAGATTTTTTCCACGCGTTCTATTTAACGACGAAGCGTCATTCACCAACAGCGGTAACGTAAACCGGCATAATATGCGCTATTGGGCAACGGAAAATCCACGATGGCTGCGACAAGTGGAACATCAGCGACCTCGGCGGGTTAATGCATGGTGCGGCATTATGAGAGGAAGGATAATTGGCCCCCATTTTATCGATGGCAATCTAAATGGTGCAATGTATGCTGATTTCCTACGTAATGTTCTACCGATGTTACTACAAGATGTTTCACTGTATGACAGTATGGCGATGTACTTCCAACATGATGGATGTCCGGCACATAGCTCACGTGCGGTTGAAGCGGTACTGAATAGCATATTTCATGACAGGTGGATTGGTCATCGAAGCACCATACCATGGCCCGCACGTCCCTGGATTTCTTTCTGTGGGGAAAGTTGAAAGATATTTGCTGTCGTGATCCACCAACAACGCCTGAGAACATGCGTCAGCGCATTGTCAATGCATGTGCGAACATTACGGAAGGCTAACTACTCGCTGTTGAGAGGAATTCTGCTACACGTATTGCCAAATGCATTGAGGTTGACTCACATAATTTTGAGCATTTATTGCATTAATGTGGTATTTACAGGTAATCACGCTGTAACAGCATGGGTTCTCAGAAATGATAAGTTCACAAAGGTACATGTATCACATTGGAACAACAGAAATAAAATGTTCAAACGTACCCACGTTCTGTATTTTAATGTAAAAAAAACCTATCTTACCAACTGTTCGTCTAAAATTGTGAGCCATATTTTTGTGACTATTACAGCGCCATCTATCACAAAGTGAAAAACTGGTCCAACTAAAACATTAATATTTCTTTACGTATTACACTAATATGTAATAAAAAATGGGGGTTCCTATTAAAAAAAAAACGCAGTTGATATCCGTTTGACCTATGGCAGCGCCATCTAGCGGGCCAACCATAGCGCCATCTGGTTTCTCTCTTCAAGCTAGACAAGTTTCGTTCTTTGTAGTTTTTTCGTTTGACACTTATTTCGTGAGAAACACCCTGTATAATTATCTTGTTAAAATCATTTAATATTTTCTTGACTTTTCCATTACATAATCCTAACGATACTCACTTAAGGTGTAATACAGTGTTACCAGATTTATGTTTTTGGTTTCAGGATTGTCAACACTCCGCACAAAACGCAATACCGCTCCTGGTCACGATCGTGTCACCTACCGTCACCTTCGTGAAGCTCCTGTCTCTTTACTCTCCACCCTGGCCAGGCTCTACAATGTAGTCCTGTCCACCGGTTACTACCCCGACCTGTGGAAAACCTCCCGTATCCTCATGTTCCTTAATCCTGGCAAACCGCCGTCCGTCGTCTCCTCCTACCATCCCATCAGCCTTACCTCGGTCTTCAGCAAGGTCCTGGAATATCTACTCACCCGACGCATCCACCAGCATCTCCGCCAGCACCGCCTCCTTCCCGTTACCCAGTGTGGCTTTCGGCCGTCCTTCTCTTCCGACGATCTTCTCCTTCACCTCACTCATCTCCTTTCCGACCAGCTAAATTCCCGTTGCTCCGCAATCTTCCTCTCCCTTGTCCTCGAACGCCCTTATGACCGCGTATGGCATTCCAGTCTCCTCTTCAAGCTCCAAACCTTCGCCCTTCCCATTAACTACGTCCGTCTGATCGGTTCCTTTCTCTCCCGCCGTCCTTCCTATGTCACCATCCATAACACAGATTCCTACACCTTTTTCCCCTCCGCCGGTGTGCCCCAAGGCTCCGTCCTCTCCCCCCTTCTGTACCTTTTGTACACGGCGGACATGCCGCCGCCATCACCCCCCGTCCACCTTCTCCAGTTTGCCGCCTTCCTTGCCCTTGCCCCCACCCTGCAACGCTCCCAACACCTTCTCCAATCCCATCTTGACCGGTTCACTGCTTGGTGCAACCAGTGGTTGCTCAAGGTCAATCCCTCCAAAACCCAGGCGATCATTGTAGGCAAAACCAACCCTTCCTTCCGCCTCCTTGATTTCTATCTCACCGTCTATGGCCGTCCTATCGCCCTCACACCCACCCTTAAGTACCTTGGCGTCACCCTCGACCGTCGCCTCTCCTGGACTCCCCATCCGGACAATCCAAGCCAAGGCACGTTCCCGACTCCGTCTCCTCAAGCTCCTTTCCGGCCGTACGTGGGGTCTGGACCCCTCCACAATCCTCCACACCTATAAATCCCTCATCCGCCCTACTCTTTGTTACGCCCATCCAGCCTGGATCTCCGCCCCCCCTACCTTTTATAAATCCCTCCAAATCCTTAAACGCCATGCTCTCCGCCTTGCCTATCGCATCCGTCTCCCCTCCCCCACGCGGATCCTGTATGATCTCATCCCCTTCCCCCACCTCCTCCTTTTCCTTGAAAGGATACGGATCCTGCACACCTCCCGCAAACTTGATCCTCCTCACCCGCTCGTATCCCCGATCCTCTCCCACCCCCGCCCACTGCCGCGCCTGTATTCCCACGTCCCACCCAGTCTCCATCTCTCCACCCTCCTTACCCTCTCCCAAGGTGGCTTCCGCCAGCTCCCCCTCCCTGATGATGTCCTCCTCCCCTCCATCTACCCCTCCTATCAACTTTGACCCCCCCCACTTCCTGTGTCCCTTCCTTTAGGCACCCTCCCTCCCTCGCTTCCCTTCCCTTCTCTTTCCTCTCCCCCATTCCTCCTCCCCTCTTCCCCCGGGCTTCCCCTCCCCCTTACTCCCTCCCCCTCTCTCCTCTGCCCATGGCATCTCTTCTCTCCCCTCTCCCATTCCCCTCCTCCTCCTCCACTTTTGGCAGGTCCCCGGACTCGTACACGCTCAGTGGACTTTCGCGCGCCGGAGATCATCGCCATCTGTGTGTCGTGTGTGTGCCTCGCTTTGTGTTTAGTGTTCTGTCACCGTCACGCCTCAACTGTTCACGTGTGCCGTCGCCGTCATCCGTGTTCTGTGCGCCGTGTCACCAAGTGTTACTGTTTTTTCGCGTCCAGCGTGAACGGTTTCTTGTTTATTGTTTTTTGTATCTCCTTTTTTTTTTGCCCGCCGTTTTACTGTATTGTCTGTATCACCTATATGTCCTGTTATTGTTCCACTCAAGGCTGAAGAGCAGCGTAATATGCTGCTGCCAGCCCGCCTGTATGAGGTGCTTAAAATTACAATAAAGGAAGAAAAAACAGGATTGTCGTTCCATGCAGTTATAGAACTAATCTCACATTTTACATTGCGAAATGTCTGTGTTACCCATCACTCTGGCAGTGAGAGAGGAGTCTGGTCAGTGCTAGCTTGCTAGCTAAGAGCTTATGTGCTAGCTTTGCTCTTGACTGCATGCTCGCTGGATGTCTGGGTACAGGAGTGACATTAATTCCATGCGCTTCATTTATTTTAACATCACGAGATGTATGTAAGTTGTAATATACTAAATCAATGTATTTTGCTTCTGTTATTTTGTTTAGGATATGTTTACTGAGTTTTTATCGTATTTAGAAAATTAATTATGTTACATTTTATTGAGAGTAAGTAGCCATAACTGATAACAAATTGAAATCCCTAATTTAATTGCTTGTGCAGCAGCCACGCAAGTTTCCCATTCGTTCTGTTCTAACAGATCAAACAATGACTACCTATCTTTGTTGATTTATCCAGTGAGAAAAAGCGTTCTGATCATTGTTGTAACTGTAGTAGCCAGTGTAAATTGTCAACGAAGAGTAAGATTTCTCTAAGCTGGCTGAGCCGAGGCAGAAGACTGAGGAGTAAGGCAATAATACTCCGCGAAGGAGGTTATACTTAACGCCGAAATAGCAGAGCGGCTGGGTGCAGCGCTACGAAGTCGGATGTGAGGAAAGACTGCTAGCGATACGAAGAAATTGAATACCGTAGCTCCTTCAAGAACAGACTGAAAACCAAATTGGATGATCAAACCTGGCGTCGTGCCCTGCGAGACCGTCGGCACCCCGTAAAAGATGTAAATGCCACCCTGAAGACTTGAGGAGCTGAAGTTTCTGATGGAACAGTCAGACAAAATCTTTGGGAAATGGTTTGCCGGTGAGGTACGCAAAAAAGTAGCATTATCTTAGCAAAGTACAGGGAGTGGTTGCTAGAAGCGCCACTTGGAGTTAGTGACATTAAGAGCGACGAGTACGCTAGGGATTGTATGTGTATGGAGCTGTGTGTGTTGAGCAGTTAGTGGCTGAGAAGTGGCCGTATGTGGCCGAGCCAGGTGAGTCAGGCTGGAATCTGGGCAGAGCAAACGGACGCTCGTAGCAGGATTTGGGCGGCAGGTGACTTGGAGACTTGGAAATTCCGAGTAGAAAGGGTAGAGGCAGGATGCCGTAGTAACTGTGTTAAAACTAAAACCTAACATACCCCACTGCAAATACCAAATCTGCCTACAGACGTTCTGCTTAATGTCTAAACACAGCGTCGGAGACAAACTTACTGAAGTTATCACCATACTTACAAAATCATTATTAACAAAGTTATTAACATTTGAAACTAAAACTGTGTATAAAATCCATAGCCAACGAGACAGAAACACGATGTACATATACAATACGCCTTTTGAAGCTCTTCACACGATCTATGGAATGAACAGCTTTCAATTACTCTAAAAAATGGTTCAAATGGCTCTGAGCACTATGGGACTTACCTGCTGTGGTGATCAGTCCCCTAAAACTTAGAACTACTTAAACCTAACTAACCTAAGGACATCACACACACCCATGCCCGAGGCAGGATTCGAACCTGCGACCGTAGCGGTTACGCGGTTCCAGACTGTAGTGCCTAGAACCGCACGGCCACTCCGGTCGGCTTACTCTAAAAGAATAAGCAAATAATTTTAAATTATTTATCAGATAACCTCAAAATGGTGTATAAACTTTGATTTCCCCACATGCCCACAACCGATTATCACCATTATGAGAGACACGTGCTATTATCGAATCAATCAACGCCTGTCTGACGATATTTAGATGTTTACCGTATGTGTAGATGCCATTTTGACTTACATAGAGCCACACCTCTCAGCGGCGTAAAATTTCCCACCCCTCGTTCTACTGCAACTCCGTTTAAAATTGAATACGTTTCAGTTATTATTGCTGTATTTAGAATTTAGTAAAGTGACATGAGGTTGCTGATCAACCGAAAGTATTTATCGTAAATTATGAAACCTGTAAATGCTGTATTTGTTGAGTTTTTACACTTGTTGGTCAAATTTTAACATGATGTATTGTGTAATGTCGGGGTCATGACAGCAATGCTTTAAAGACGCAAGCAAAGCGGATTTCATGGCCTTAAAGGTCGTCGGCAGTTAGTTTGATATTGTGCACCCAGACTGTCGTTTGTGCTTAAGTGTGTTACGAGTACTTCGGACTTAGAAACATTTTGATATCCACCAGTTCAGGGCTTAGAACATCTTGGAACTTTGAATGCTAGTGAACTTAGAATCACGGTCCAGTTAGTCAAAGACTGACCCATCTGTTGCGGTCCACATTATTATCCTATGGGATTATTTCTTCGAGTTTACCTTTAAACTCGGTTTATCATTTATTTAATTATTTCGCTAATGACTATGGTAATCAATGTGATTCATAAGTGATCCATATTTCTAGAAGGACTTAAAGCAACAGTGCATGAACAAACACCTTTTGGCCGGCCGGAGTGGCCGAGCGGTTAAAGGCGCTACAGTCTGGAACCGCACGACCGCTACGGTCGCAGATTCGAATCCTGCCTCGGGCATGGATGTGTGTGATGTCCTTAGGTTAGTTAGGTTTAAGTAGTTCTAAGTTCTAGGGGACTTATGACCACAGCAGTTGAGTCCCATAGTGCTCAGAGCCATTTTTTGAAACACCTTTTGACTGAACATACGATACAAAAAAATCTAAGGCCGTGCAGTTACCCTCTGCTGGTTGCGTGGCAACTGATTGATACTGACTGGAAAATACTTTCATTATTATTGTTGCCGCAGCCCCAGCGAAGCTGCAGTTGGTTTTGTCTCATCTGGGATAAGCAGTTGTTGCAGCAGTCAGCGAAGTTGCGTAGAGACCAAGACCAGCGTCTTTAGACGCGATGGAATTAAATTAGTTCGTCTTCGACGAGGTGAAGATTTGTCGCCCGAACTCACAGCTGCTACTGTGAACTAATCCCTCACTTCATAATGTGCGGCTGCATGGTTAGGCGATAAAAATGACTGAACACTTTGAAACGAACGTGACTACAGTCACTGTCCAGTGCAACACGCACCCTGCGTATTCATTCCCTCCTTGTTAACACAGATTTTATGTAACAGCTCCCATTTGTACTTGGAATGCACGACATGTTGTAACGGCTCCGTGTGAGCCGCTACGTGGTTAAGAGCAGTGTAGCCAACCATTGCTTCGAATACGGCTACGATGGGTCAGAGTAGCATTAGTGGCCACTGGTTAGCACCCATTCTGAGGCTGGTGCAGGTAGAAACCGCTTACTCTCTCTGAGCCCTTCCGGCCACCGTGTGTGGACCCCGGACGGGAAAGACGATTGGGTTACTCTTCCCTAGGACGCCGGTGAGTACGGATATTCTGAGTAGCATCTCTGTTTGCTGAGTTGAAATGTGTGAGAGCTTTGTTTGAGTTCCCAGTAGTCACTCTGGGCCATGGCACTGACAATCATACCGCACCAACTAATTCAATCAGGGAACGGTGTTAATGTCAGTAATATTCAGTTTATTCGATGAGATCTTTCGTGCAACTGTAAATTGACGTAGACGAACGGTGCCAATACATGATATACAGCTTCAGTTAGTTTAGAGTATTATGTACGGATGTGTTGAGTGCTTTGTGGAATGCTTATGCTAAATTTTATTTAATTTACAGTCCAATTTGTGTTAAATTCCCACGGACTTTTTAGCCCGTTCTAGCGGGCACCTAGTGTGTTTCTGTGTGAACCATGAGGCTCCATTTCGACGTAAACACCTCTCGTGTTCGAATTGAAGCAACAGGGTCCTGACGGAGTAGATGTGTTCTTGTTTAGTAAGCTTATTTACAAAATTACTGAGTTGTACGGAATTTTAGAAGTGGACTTTGTTCTCTCAAATTGACTGTTAAAGGCAGTTCCACTATAAGCCAGAAGGTTACATGTGGAATAGAGAAGCCTTTTTCCTAAAGCCTATCTTTCGTTGTGTGAGTGACCAATGTGAATGTGGTGTGTGTGATCTTGGTAAATTGTATCCAGTAATTTAGCAGACTTGCCCATCATGTATCGGTGCAGATATTACGCTGCGATGTGTCGATGCACCCGCTAGCATACTAAATAACTGTATTTTAACTTCTGTGTGTGTGTGTGTGTGTGTGTGTGTGTGTGTGTGTGTGTGTGTGTGTGTGTGTGTTAACGTTAATTAAAAAATGATCATCATCATCATCATCGCCATCATCATTTAAGACTGATTATGCCTTTCAGCGTTCAGTCTGGACCATAGTCCCCTTATAAAATTCCTCGATGATCCCCTATTCAGTGCTAACATTGGTGCCTCTTCTGATGTTAAACCTATTACTTCAAAATCATTCTTAACCGAAACCAGGTACCTTCTCCTTGGTCTGCCCAGACTCCTCCTACCCTCTACTGCTGAACCCATGAGTCTCTTGGGTAACCTTGCTTGTCCCATGCGTGTAACATGACCCCACCATCTAAGACTGTTCGCCCTGACTGCTACATCTATAGAGTTCATTCCCCGTTTTTCTTTGATTTCCTCATTCTGGACACCCTCCTGCCATTGTTCCCATCTACTAGTACCTGCAATCATCCTAGCTACTTTCATATCCGTAACCTCAACCTTGTTGATAAGGTAACCTGAATCCACCCGGCTTTCGCTCCCATACAACAAAGTTGGTCGAAAGATTTAACGGTGCACAGTTAGTCTTGGTACTGACTTCCTTCTTGCAGAAGAGAGTAGATCGTAGCTGAGCGCTCACTGAATTAGCTTTGCTACACCTCGCTTCCAGTTCTTTCACTATGTTGCCATCCTGTGAGAATATTCATCCTAAGTACTTGGAACCGTCCACCTGTTCTAACTTTGTTCCTCCTACTTGGCACTCAATCCGTTTATATTTCTTTCCCACTGACATTACTTTCGTTTTGGAGATGCTAATCTTCATACCATAGTCCTTACATTTCTGATCTAGCTCTGAAATATTACTTTGCAAACTTTCAATCGAATGTGCCATCACAACTAAGTCATCCGCATATGCGAGACTGCTTATTTTGTGTTCACATATCTTAATCTCACCCAGCCAGTCTATTGTTTTCAACATATGATCCATAAATAATATGAACAACAGTGGAGACAGGTTGCAGCCTTGTCTTACCCCTGAAACTACTCTGAACCATGAACTCAATTTACCGTCAACTCTAACTGCTGCCTGACTATCCATGTAAAGACCTTTAATTGCTTGCAAAAGTTTGCCTCCTATTCCATAATCTTGTAGAACAGACAATAACTTCCTCCTAGGAACCCGGTCATATGCCTTTTCTAGATCTATAAAGCATAGATACAATTCCCTGTTCCACTCGTAACACTTTTCCATTATTTGCCGTAAGCTAAAGATCTGGTCCTGACAACCTCTAAGAGGCCAAAACCCACACTGATTTTCGTCCAATTGGTCCTCAACTAATACTCGCACTTTCCTTTCAACAATACCTGAGAAGATTTTACCCACAACTCTGATTAAAGAGATACCTCTGTAGTTGTTACAATCTTTTCTGTTTCCTTCTTTAAAGATTGGTGTGATTACTGCTTTCGTCCAGTCTGATGGAATCTGTTCCGACTCCCAGACCATTTCAATTAGCCTGTGTAGCCATTTAAGAACTGACATTCCACTGTATTTGATGAGTTCCGACTTAATTTCATCCACCCCAGCTGCTTTATTGCACTGCAATCTATTGACCATTTTCTCCACTTCCTAAAATGTGATCCTATTTCCATCTTCATTCCAATCCCATTCTACCTCGAAATCTGAAACATTACTGATCGTATTTTCACCTACATTGAGCAACTGTTCAAAATATTCCCTCCATCTGCCCAAGGCATCCACAGGATTCACCAGCAGTTTTCCTGACCTGTCCAAAATACTTGTCATTTCCTTCTTACCTCCCTTTCGAAGACTGCTAATTACACTCCAGAATGGTTTTCCAGCAGCTTGACCCATAGTCTCCAACCTGTTTCCAAAGTCTTCCCAAGATTTCTTCTTGGATGCTGCAATTATCTGTTTGACTTTGTTTCTTTCATCAACATAACTTTCTCTGTCTACCTGAGTCCTAGTATGTAGCCATTTTTGATACGCCTTCTTTTTCCTTTTACAGGCTGCCTTGACTGTGTCATTCCACCAAGCTGTTTGCTTCATCCTACTTTTACACACTACTGTTCCAAGACATTTTTTTGCCACATCTAGTACTGTGTCCATGTACCTTGTCCATTCCTTTTCCAATGATTGTAATTAACTACATTCAACTAACTGGTACCTTTCTGAGATCGCTGTTATGTACTTGTGCCTGATTTCCTTAACCTGAAGTTTCTCCACTCTTATCCTCCTACATATGGACCTGACCTCCTGCACTTTCGGCCTCACAATCTCAATTTCACTGCAGATTAAATAATGATCAGTGTCATCAAAGAATCCCCTGAATACACGTGAATGCGAAATATTGCTAAATTCCTTGTTATTACACCTCACAGGACCATTCCGCTCCCTAGTCAGGATCCTCTTAGCAATGTTTCATTGAAATTTATCCTGATTATTCTATACCGATTATGTGGATTGGTATTTTATTAAATCATCAAATGATCTGTGAGGTGGGGTCTTTTTATCAGTTCAGTTAATTAATATTTAAATAAATTTAGCCCACTAATCAGAAAATTTTGTGTTTGGTACTTGGTGCAGGCAAGCAAATGTAGCCCCTACTTGCAGAGTCATTCTTGAGAGTTAGGGAATCATTGAAGAAATATTTTACGTAGCCGATCTTACCAGTAACATGCAGCAGTAAAATACGACAGGTATCATTCAGTGTGAGGGGCCTACTTACCACATCAAACCAGAAAACTGAAATTCTGTACTTTTCCACCCACCTGATCTCTTCTGAAGATGTCTCCCCCATGCGCAGAAGTAACACTCAAATAGTGAATACGTTATGCTTGATGTGAAGCCGTGGAATGTATGAGCCGTGTGCGGCTCGCCTTCTTGCCATTCACAACTTGGCGTCGTGTAATAGCGGTAGCGGCGTCTCGTTTCCTTCTTGTATTAATGACGCAACTGAGTTTGCTAGTATTGTCTGTCCACGAGTGGCAGCAGCAGCAGTTATCGATAGCCAGTACTGTGGTACTATCTTTGGAGCGACCACTTGTATTTCCAGGTCGTCGTGTGTATCAGGCGGTTCAGCTTGAGACAGAGCATTGAGGAGGTCCGCAACGCGAGGGGCAGGTCGGGACAGCCGATGGCGTGCGGGCATTGTCGGATCGAGGGGCTGTAGCCGACGACCGAACCCAGGATGTTTGAAGTTGAGTGAACCCTACCCAGTAGTGAAACCTCCACTGTTTGAGATCTTGCTGTTGTTTGCGACCGGCCGCGGTGGTCTAGCGGTTCTGGCGCTGCAGTCCGGAACCGCGGGACTGCTACGGGCGCAGGTTCGAATCCTGCCTCGGGCATGGGTGTGTGTGATGTCCTTAGGTTAGTGAGGTTTAAGTAGTTCTACGTTCTAGGGTACTGATGACCTCAGACGTTAAGTCCCAAAGTGCTCAGAGCCATTTGAACCATTTTTAAGGCCTTCAGGCTGCAGTGTAGTAAATTCCTTTAAAATGATTGTTGGAAATTATTTCCTCAAATAAAGTGTATGAGTTTACTGTAGCCAACGGTAGCTGACTACGGCCCCACCCACAATCGTTGCCTTCTCCTGCCTCTCCCTGACTACCAGGTCCAACGTACTAGTGTGACGAGTGATGAAAGTGTTTCTGTTTGAGGGCTTTGCTGCAGGACATATGCAACACAGTGCTGCTCCGATACCGGTAAATAAGGGAAGAGATTAGTGTGGCATCCGCTTCTTTCCGACGTGCGTGCGACGGAAACGTGAAGTATGGTGACGTTATTACCAAATGCTCCCAAACAGGAACAACCTACTGTTATTCTTTTCCTGTCCGCCGAAGGACAAACAACGGTGCACATCCATCGGAGAACGAAGACTGTGCGTGGGGCATTGTGTCTGTCGAAAACCTCCGTTGTCGAATGGTGCTGCATGGAGTCCTGGTGCTTCATGATGTCGTATGTCCCCATAATCGCAAATATAGTAACGCAGAAGTTAGGCCAACTCAGGTCATAGATTCTCGAGCGTCTGCCCTATAATCCTGATCCCTCCCCATTCGGCCAGTTAAAAAAGGTCTTCAAGGGGTCGAAGATTCCTGGCAAACTTAGATGTGCAGCAGGCAGTTATGGACTTCTTCACGCAGCAGGACACGATCTTTACCAAACAGCTACCTTCAGCCTGGTGCATCGTTGGGACGGTTGCCGCAGATCTCACTGCGATTGTGCCTGATTGGGATACCGTTTATGGACTGTACGACTTTCGAACGGAAACATTTATATCGCCCCTTATAAACCGGCTAAGGCTCAATACGCTACTAGTTCAGTAACCAGACTCATAGGCTTTTTGTTTGTTTATAACGTACGGAGCAGCTAAAGCCTTCTACTGCTAACAAGATATTTAAGGGGCGTTGTATGTCCTATGCCGCCAATGTTAAATTATCGAAATTTGTGACCCATTATCTTGGAAACTTTTTAAGATACCACATTACAATTTTCCATAATTACTGAATGCACCTTTCTAGGTACACTGAACTAGAATTATTACTAAAATGGTATTGTGTGGCTCGTTATCTTTTTTTTCAAACACTCAATTTTCAGAATTCTGTAAATTAATGAACAACTTAGGATATTTTAATTATTCTAGCTCCATATGTGTTGAATCTCACAACTGGCATGCTGTGAAAATTTCATGTCTCTACCATAAGTAGTTTTATGTTTTTAGAAAACGGGTCATTTATTGCAAAAAATGTTGTTCAGAGATATCGAAGTTTAAAACTTTTTTTTGTTACAAATTCTAGTACAGACTTACATTTGTGCGTCTTTTATGCACTAGAATTGCCCTGGCCCACAATCTGTGTCTTCTTCAGTGTCACAACAGCCCTGTGCTTGCCTCCTTCTTTTCTTTCTTGCTTCTTTTGTCATTTGCTGAGCAGCTAACTCTGCTTCACGTACACAAAGCTGATCCAGTTCCCGCAGTCCTTTAGCTGTGTCCTGTCCAAATCTTACCCCGAACTTCTCCAGAACGTTAACTCTTTCATAGTTCCCACCTTTAAAAGTTATTACAGTATCAGACACTACTAACTTTAGAGTCATAAGGCCAACAAGTACATCTTTAGGCACAAGGCACCACACAACGTTAGTAAAGGATTCATTCACATTCTGAGTCTCGCCATGTAAACATTTCTTTAGTAGCTCAGGATTTGCCAAATATCTGTAAATAGGTTTCATTGCCTCCATTACTGCCAAAGGAAGAGTATGTTTATGTATAAATTCATGCAGGGAGCCAGAAAATTCAAATTGCCTATATTTACACCAAGTGTTTGGTGGAGATGGAAACAACGCATGACATGGCTTTTCATCGGTTGATATTCGATGAAAGAAAGTGCTCCACACATCTCTTTTCATCCACACAGTTCTTTTCATCTTCTATAAATTGTCACAGTTGTCTCTAATGGCCTTCCCATAATATTCCTGTAATTCATTAGCTTACAACAAAAATAGCCGATAATCACATAAATTTCTACAAAAACTAGTATCAGAAACAAAGGACTGATTTGTTTATTCGTAATGCCAACTTTTGAGACTTAGCAGTAGGCAAAAAGCAACTTACAGCCTTCTAGACTGTGTAGTTCCCAACATATGACTGCTCAAAAGTGGCAGTAAATGCTTAACCGTGCTCAACTGTGGCAGTATATTTATTTTTATTTATTTATTTATTTAACCTGATCAGATTAGGGCCATCAGGTCCTCTCTTACATCAGACCAGTGTTCCACACATGCAGCATTTCACACATCAGAGTTACATCATGAACATAGTTTAAATGAGAAAATTAGCTTACTCTAGTGACAATATGAATAAAGAGTAGTGACTAAGACCTAATAAAGTAAATGCGGCAGTATTTTTACAACAGGTGCTATACATACAGATTATGATAAAAGCAATAATAATAACAGTAAAAAAATCAAATAATAATGATAAACATGACTAAGACCTAATAAAGTAAGTGCTGGCAGTATTTTTACAACAGGTGCTATACATACAGATTATGATAAAAGCAGTAATAATAACAGTAAAAAAAATCAAATAATAATGACAAACATGAGAAGGATTGGCAATAGTAATGAAGGTTTGTGCAGATGTACAAAATATCTTGGTGTGTAAAGTAGATGTTTACTAGTATAGCGAGTTTTGGGGAAGGGAGATTTAAGGAGGGGGAAAGAGGGAAGTAATGAGGTGAAGTGCATTCATGTACAGAGGAAGGCATTACTGTTGCTTAAGTAGATACGTCATTAACTGTTTTTTGAAGCCGGACATGTTTTTAAGTTCTCTAACACAACGAGGGAGGTTATTCCAGAGTCGGGTTCCCGCTACTGTAAAGGACTTGGAGAAGGTGACTGAGCGATGCAGTGGAACGGAGAGGATTTTATTATAATGGGAACGTGTGTTTCTGTCATGTTGTTCCGACATGAGCGTTAGGGACGAGGACAGATATGAGGGACAGTGTACATTTATAAGGCAGTGTGTATGGAAATCTCTGCGTTTGTCTGCACGCAGCCAGGACAATTTTGCATATGCTGGTGAAATGTGATCAAAAAGTCGAACGTCACACATATATCGGACGCAGGCATTCATGACCAGTTCTAGACGTCGGGAATTTTCCTGAGAGAGGCCTTGTAGGATAATATCGCTGTAGTCAATGATTGGGAGTTTAAGCGTTTGTACTAATTTCTTTTTCAGATCGAAAGGGAAGAGTTTTTTTATTTTTGTAGGACATGAAGGGATGCTGATGATTTTTTGCACACTGCAGTTACGTGCTCTGTCCAATTTAGATTTTCATCTATTATTACTCCCAAACTGTTTGCTGAGGGAGAGAAGTTAATATTTGTTCCATTTAGGATAAGAGGTGGTACGGATTCCCGATGTTTTGGGCTAATGAGCTTAGAGTGACCAACAAGTACCGCTTGGGTTTTAGATGGGTTTAGTTTTAGACCTATGTCCTGTGCCCATTTTGACAGTGCATCGAGGTCGGTATTGAAATTTTCAATAGCTTTCTTGAGATTGCTTGGTTTCGCACTTATACAACTGAAGGTCATCAGCATACATATGGTATTTGCAATAGGTCAGAACCGATGACACATCATTGACATACAGAGAGAAGAGTATAGCACCTAATACTGAGCCTTGGGGAACGCCTGACACTACCTGCCGCCATTGTGATTTTATATTCCCAGACAGGACGCGTTGCTGACGAGACGTCATGTATGAGCGAAACCATTGCACTGCACTTGGTGAGAAATTTAGACCGCTAAGTTTGGCCAGTGAGATGTCGAAGTCGACAGTATCAAATGCTTTGCTGAAATCTAAGAAGCAAATGATAGTCGCTTCTTGTCCGTCCATGGCAAGTTCCCAAGTTTCAGGTCATCTGTCACCTTTATCAGAGCGGATGTTGTGCTTCGATGTTTACGGAAACCTGATTGGTATTCGTCTAGTAGGTTGTTAGTAGTTAGGTAGTTGGTGAGCTGGTCATGAACTATATATTCTAAGGCCTTTGATAGTGCAGGAAGAAGGCAGATGGGGCGGTAGTCGGAGGGTGCTGTGGTGATGTCCTTTTTAGGCAGTGGCTTAATTTGTTCCAGTTTCCAGGCCTCAGGGAAAACACTTGTGATTAATGAATCGTTGAAAATGTCTGTTATAGAGGGCAGTAGTTGGTCAATGGTAAGTTTTACCATCTGGATAGTGATACCATCATGCCCAGTAGATGCTGATCTAATCCGCATTATGGCTTTCTTGACAGTACTGCAAGTGACGTGCTGTAGATAGAATTTTTCTTTGCTACAGTCGTTCATCCCCATGAAGTAATCAATGATTCTCTGTTTTTTTTTTTTTTTTTTTTGCGGTTCAATTTTGGTTGTAGGTAATGTGAAGAATCGGTTTAGTTCTTCAGCTGGGACCATGTGATTTTCTGCAACTTTTATTTTGCCTAAACCGAGACTACGGAGATTTTTCCACAGGATAGCTGGTCTACATCTATTGTCAGCTAATGTACGGGCATGTCTGAGCTTAGTGTTTCTCGCCGCTTGACTGACTTTGTTTCGTTTCTGCTTGTATACAGCATGATTTTCAGGTGTAGGGTGTATCTTGTATGCTCGATGTGCAGCATCTATGTAATTCATGAGCTGTTTTAGTTCATCAGTCAGCCAAGGTGCAGGTTGCCTTTTTACTTTTCTGGTCTTTATTGGAGCGTATTTGTCATATAGTTGAGTAATTTTGTTAGTGAAATCCTGGAGTTTGTCGTTTATGTCTATGAGGGGAATAGAGATCATCCCCCAAACTATTTCTTGTGCCTCAGTTTCGAGTTCAGGCAAATTTATGCGTTTTTGTCTCGGTATGTCGACAGTTTTTGTTTCTTTCTAGGACATTCTAGTGAATACGTCATGGAAATGATGTCATGGGCAGACATGCCAGGCGCAGATATTTGAGAGGTGCGGATTATTCTGATCGGAGATTTCGTTGCGAATATATCTATGGAAGTGTGACTGGTAGTCGTGTGATGAGTAGGTGCCAGCTGAAGTAGCGTCATATTTGAGGAAGAAAGCATCCTCTTAAATTTCCCAGTGGATGGACTATTGCACAGAAAATGGATGTTGGTGTCACCTGCTATAATTACATGTTCATATGACGATTCGGGACTAGAGAGGGCAGTTTCGAAGCAGGCGAACCCACCTACTTTAGGAGGTTTGTAAAGGACACATAATAAGCACTTTCTGTTAAGTGATTTGATCTCTATGAACATATATTCCACTTGTTTATCTACATTGTTGTCGGATGTGTGCAGAACTGTAGGTGACAAATCAGAGCGTATGTAAGTCCCTACTCCGCCCCCTCGTCGGTTGCATCTGTCGTGCCTGAGAATGATATAGCCATCTTGGTTTACGGAAGTTGTAGGAATACTTGGTTTGAGCCAAGTCTCTGACAAAAGTATTACGTGTATATCAGCAGTTTGAAATATATATTTGAACTCGTCGAAGTGAGCTGTCAGAGACTGGACATTTGCATGTGCAATATGCAGCTTGGTGCGTTCGGGTGTTGATTGCCCGAGGAGGCTGCCGACCGATGTTTGCGGGTCGTGGTTGGCGGTGACAAGAGGGTCTGGCATGAGGAATGCGGAAGGCGTGTGAAGAAGGGGGGTGAGGGAGTGTCCTCCCAGTTCTGTGCAGTGAAAGCGCCCGGGAGGGGGAGGGGGTAGGTCCCCGGGGAGGCAACGGGATCTGCGGCCAAGGTCAGCGAGGTCTGCAACGGTTCTGGAAGTAGCCGTGGGCTGGCAGGGGAAGGAATTTCGCTAAACACAAGGGGAGTAATCTGCACATTACGACAGAGTGTGATATTAATTTCACTTATGAGGATTACAACTAAAGTATGATGGTGGGTTGCCAATGAAGCATGGAAGTGAGACTACCTTATGTAATAATTAACAAAATTACATGAGAAAAACAATTAAAGATGAAAATAGTTATGTGGAGAAACGAAAAGTTGATAATACAAGCCGGCCGCGGTGGTCTAGCGGTTTTGGCGGTGCAGTCCGGAACCGCGGGACTGCTACGGTCGCAGGTTTGAACCCTGCCTCGAGCATGGGTCTGTGTGATGTCCTTAGGTTAGTTAGGTTTAAGTAGTTCTAAGTTCTAGGGGACTTATGACCTAAGATGCTGAGTCCCATAGTGCTCAGAGCCATTTGAACCATTTTTTTGATAATACAAATAATAAGAAAAATTACACGATAAAAAATAATTAGAGATAAAAAATAGTTATGTAGAGAAACGAACAATTTGATAATACATTAGTTAAGATATGGTTGACAGTGTAAACAATATAAACATACAGGTTTAGTGGCAGCAAGATTAGACATGATTTAGCTTCTAAAGCACAGGCTTTCGAGTTCATTAAAACTGCAAATTGTTTTCTTTCCGTTTTCGGTCTTAACCATTATCCTGCCGTCATTTGTCCATACGTTCTGTAGCCCAAATTTCGAAATCGCGCTCTTCAAAATTTTTAGTCTTTCAGAGGTCAGGTCCTCGCGTACTGTCAGACCCGACTTCGCGAGATTCTTCTTTGCTGTGAAGATTTCAGATCTTTTCCTATACGACATAAATTTCACTATTATAGGTCTTGGTTTTGTAGAACCGGGCGACTTACGACCCACTCTATGACTTCTGTCAATGTCACTCAAGAGTCACCTGCACGCCTAGCTTTTCTTGGACAAGGTTCATCACAAGTTCATCTGTGTTCTCTCTGCTGCTCTCTGGAATGTCGAACAGTCTGAGATTATTGCGTCTCTGATATTGTTCGAGCTCGTCCGTCTTATCGATCAATTTCTGTTCGAGCTTTCTCCTCACTTGCTTTTAACGATGTGTCCAGTGCACGGATCTCGCTGGCATTCGCCTCCAGAGTTTTCTGTATTTTGTCCGTCACTGCTGCAGTGACAGCATCAGTGATGGTTCGAACAACGAGCCCGAGCGTCTCCTTAGCCTGCAGCGCGCCATTCACCTCGCCTCAGCCTTCACAAGTGCGGCGATGTCGGCGATGCCGGGCGGAGCGGCCGCAACTCCCGGTGTAGACTCCACGCCTGCGCTGTCGCCGGCCTGGCCGTTGGCTGCACTGCGCGTTGTTCGGCGATTTTCCATTTTAAGTGCGATTCCGTGTAATTTGTAACGCCGGAAATGCATATCCTCCTATTTCCATCTATTGTACTATAATTTTTTTCCTTATTTTTGTTACCTGAATACATGACGTTTCTGTGTCTTTACATATTGTAATTGTTTTACTATTTGCGGTTTGTTTCGTAAATATTATTTGTATTTTTACGCTGGGTCTTGCCTAGGGAAAACTGGTATCGAACGATTACATAGATAGGTCGTGTGAAGAATCAAAGTGTGTAGGATCTTTGGTAGTGTTAACCCTGTCGCGTGGAGCGCGGGCTGAGCGGAGAGGGATTCTGGCTGGGGTAGTGCAGTGGAGCAGGTGTGTTGTGTGACGCTCCCGCGAGTTGCTGAGCTTTCGGGGTTTGGCAGCATGTAATTGCGCTCGACTCGCGATGATAGTTTCTGACATGGTGTCGCGGACGGGAAGAATTAGCCGGCGCACGTCAAGAGCCCGTTTCGCCTGGTGACCGTGACGAGAAGAAGGCGCGCCAACATCCAGCTTCTGCAACAGCGACGGCCGACAATGAGTGACTGTCGCCACCTCCTCGATCGACGGCTTCAAACCTTCAATCAAGCAACAAGGAAGACTGGAAGCACGTAAAGTTTTAGAACTGTATGGCAGACCTCAGCTTTTCAAACTGTACCATTTTCGTAACTATAATTACAGCAACTTAGCGTGAACATTTGTTGCTCATTGTCCCAATTGCATTACCAAGCAGGGTCCCTTCCTTTTCCGGAATAAACCCGAGTGTCGTTGAAATTCAAACGCCTGCATTAAAGTACTATAATTCGATTTCACTGCTTTAATTTCAAAGTTCAGTTAAAGTATTCATAGCTGGCCACAGTGTTTAGATTGCACAAGCACAAATTAAGAGTGCGAGTTTAGTTACCGTATTTTAGCTTACCTGTGACTGCAGCTCAGCTTGGTACGTACTAAATATTACTATTGTTAATTGTTCAGAATCGTTTAATTCAAGTTCAAAGTTAAATCTCTTCTTTCTAAATTGCGTAGATTCGAGTAGCTTTAGAAATGATTGTTGAGGTAGTCCAAGAATAACTGTATTTTACTGAATTTCGATGTGCTTCAGAAAGAAAGCTCACTATTAACTTCAGTCACTAAATTAACTTTCGATTTTCCTGTTTTATTAATTCTTTTGCTAAATTAAGTCAGAGTGTAGCGAAATTTATTACTTGTGACAAACTTTCAGTTTTCACACTGCATGTGTCAACCTTCAGTTGCCACGCTTCTAGTGCTAATTGTATGTGTAATAACCTTTCTTCTTCAGTTACTATAGTAATTGTCCTCAGGACTGGCGACCATAATTCCCCCAAATCTCAAATATCTAATTACCGCTAGTTGATTGTTAACGTAACGGCCGCACATTTACTTTCTTTATTAACTTTACCCCTTTTCCAAAATTAATTTCCACCAGTTTCATTTGCATTTTTCCTTTCATTTAGATGTAACCCTTTCCTCCCTCTTTACCGACAGGTTAACTTCGGTGACGATTGCTTTTCCAAACTTCCCATTAGGTACACGCGGTTTCATTTTTCACTGTCATTAAGGTCGATAAATGAGCGGGAGGTTACAAATTGGTGCTAAAAAAAATGGCTCTGAGCACTATGGGACTCAACATCTTAGGTCATAAGTCCCCTAGAACTTAGAACTACTTAAACCTAACTAACCTAAGGACATCACACACACCCATGCCCGAGGCAGGATTCGAACCTGCGACCGTAGCAGTGCCGCGGTTCCGGACTGCAGCGCCAGAACCGCTAGACCACGGCGGCCGGCAAATTGGTGCTCAGTATGTGATGTAAAATACGACACTCGGCAGTAGATATACGGCTTTAGTATATGTAGACTAGCCGAACTGCTTAAAACACCTCCAGATTTCACGTAAACTTGCGAGCCAAGCTAACGCACGTCACTCACTCGCCGCCATGTTGCACCGTTATCCGTAGCCGTGAAATTTGAAAGTCACACGTCAACATTCAAAATATTATTTGAAGGTCTCTCAGATGTCTGATTTTAATGTATTACATGCCAAAATGTTCAGGAAAGTTCAAAGTACACTATGGAGTAGAAAACAGAAAATGTCAAATTTCAACGAATTTCACGTACAATGTCCCCTTAAGAACCGTAGGCTTCCTATGTTAACAGGAGGGCCCTCCTCCCCCTGTTTCGCTGTTGGACTGCATTTTGAATTATGCCAAGGACTTGTACCTGAGCACCAACTGGTGAGCAAATACAATGCTGAAAATTATCCACCTGCCCCTGAGTGCCAAGATGTCTGAAGTTCAACGGATATTAGTTGAGATATTAGCCACGATTTTTATCTTAAGGAGGAAGCTGCCCAATGCTAATTGAAACAGTCAACTCCAGATCGATGGAGCGCAGTTTACACTTAACGAGTATTAAACATTCCATGTAATTTTTCGTCACAGGTTACAAGAGGTTAGAGTTTACAGGAGCACGGGAGGCGTGCTGGTACGCATCTTGGTGCGAAGTTTTAACAAATTAAGTAGCAGCATGGTGAACACTTATTTAACAGATGGCGTGTGCTCCTGAAACTGGATTTACATGGAACACACATACAAACACTAATCCTACGGTACCTTACGAGAAAACGAGAACAGCATATCGACCGTTATTAATCAGGAAGGAATTTGTGGACTGAGGAAACGCAACATGGACGCACAAGTACTCACATACAAAGACTCACACTCACAGAGTATTCAAGAGCAGAGTCCACACCCTTCATTCAGTAATTAAATCGTCAAAACTAGCTCGTGGCTCACAGCAGACACAATCATGAAAATTAACTGGGCACAGGATGCATGAAATGAATTGTGACCGATTAAAGAGCAAGAACAGTTCCATTTGAATTTGCGTAAAACGATACTAAAATCATCATTAGCAGGAATATCCCGCCCCCCCCCCTAAAGTTTGGGATCAGTCATTACAGTAAATTAGAATTCTCAATCGAACTAAATCCCATCCAAAAATCACTGTTCACTTGTGCACGCAAGTAGCACGTTACGGCCAAGCAACAGGTCCTGCAGGACCTACGTACTTACCGGGATAAGCCACTTTGAGGTACTGTTTTTCCTCCTGACTGAAGTGTGCAGCGATACCACCGAGAAAGTAGCATCAGTCGACATGCGGGCGAACACGACACGCCAAAAGCATGTACTGCCGGATGGTGTAAAGCCTATCACAAATGCCATTATAAATCGTAACTCGGAAATAAAGCAGTTCGAGATAATACTTTAGTTAACATTTTACTCTCGTTCTGATCGATACATTACACCCACGAAATGTATAGAGCTACACTACTGGCTATTAAAATTGCTACACCAAGAAGAAATGCAGATGATAAACGGCTATTTACTGGACAAAGATATTATACTGCAACTGACATGTGATTACATTTTCACGAAATTTGGGTACATAGATCCTGAGAAATCAGTACCCAGAACAACTACTTCTGGCCTTAATAGCGGCGTTGATACGCCTGGGCATTGCGTCAAACAGACCTTGGATGGCGTGTACAGGTACAGCTGCCCTGCAGTTTCAACACAATACCACAGTTCATCAAGACTAGTGACTGGTGTATTGTGACGAGCCAGTTGCTCGGCCACCACTGACCAGACGTTTGTAATTGGTGAGAGATCTGGAGAATGTGCTCGCCAGGGCAGCAGTCGAACATTTTCTGTATCCAGAAAGGCCCGTACAGGACCTGAAACATGGGGTTGTGCATTATCCTGCTGACATGTAGGTTTTCGCATGGGTCGAATGAAGGGTAGAGCCACGGGTCGTAACAAATCTGAAATGTGACGTCCACTGTTCAAAGTGCCGTCAGTGCCAACAAGAGGTGGGCGAGACGTGTAACCAATGGCACACCATACCATCGCGCCGGGTGATATGCCAGTATGGCGATGACCAATACACACTTTCAATGTGCGTTCACCGCGATGTCGCCAAACACGGATGCGACCATCATGATGCTGTAAACAGAACCTGGATTCATCCGGAAAATTGACGTTTCGCCATTCGTGCACCCAGGTTCGTCATTGAGTACACCACCGCAGGCACTCCTGTCTGTGATGCAGCGTCAAGGGTAATCGCAGCCATGGTCAAAGAGCTGATAGTCCATGCTGCTGCAAACGTTGTCGAACTGTTCGTGCAGATGGTTGTTGTCTTGAAAACGTCCCCATCTGTTGATTCAGGGATCGAGACGTGGATGCACGATCCGTTACAGCCATACGGATAAGATGTCTGTCATCTCGATTGCTAGTGATACGAGGCCGTTGGGATCCAGCACGGCGTTCCGTATTACCCTCCTGCACCCACCGATTCCATATTCTGCTAACAGTCATTGGATCTCGACCAACGCGAGCAGCAATGTCGCGATATGATAAACTTCAATCGAGACAGGCTACAATCCGATCTTTATCAAAGTCGGAAACGTGATGGTACCCATTTCTCCTCCTGACACGAGGCATCACAACAACGTTTCACCAGGCAACGCCGGTGAACTGCTGTTTGTGTATGAGAAATCGGTTGGAAACTTTCCTCATATCAGCACATTGCAGGTGTCGCCACCGGCGCCAACCTTGTGTGAATGCTCTGAAAAGCTAATCATTTGCATGTCACAGCATCTTCTTGCTGTTGGTTAAATTTCGCGTCTGTAGCACGTCATCTTCGTGGTGTAGCAATTTTTATTGTCAGTAGTGTACTTTTTAATCACCCTGTATGCGTCTTCCTTGTATTCATATTTTCAAATTTCCACCTCGTAGTCAAAAATGGAACTATTCTTTTAAGCGTAAATCGGTTCCGCTCTAACGCATTAGAATATCTACCAATACGGTAATTACAGTCCACACTGGACCACCCGATACTTCAAGATATAAAAACTTAAGCCATTGATATGTGATTCCACAAATATTTCTTAGATCTTAGTGACTCAATTTATGCAGCTGTTGAGCGGCGGTGGTCGCGTGACCTTTGGGAACTCGCCGTGGAACAGCAAGCGTTAAGCACGAAGCGTCTGCGTAGGCGCGGACGGGGGTGTCCCGTGTTTATGTGCGGCGCCTCTTCTCGAGTTCATCAAAGTAATCGCGCCGGCCATTAAGCGCCGGATAATGAAGTTCCGCTCAGTACACGCGGGCCCTGCGGGGCGGCTATCGATCTCGGCCAAGACGCTGCGGACAGCTCGCTACGCACGTAAACGAGTTCGCTACACGCGGAGTCTGGAAAAGAGCCGCTTTGCTAACAGTTGTGTAGCCTTGTGTAAGGAGGAATTATTTTTTTATACACTACTGGCCATTAAAATTGCTACATCACGAAGATGAAGTGCTACAGACCCGAAATTTAACCAACAGGAAGAAGATGCTGTGATATGCAAATGATTAGCTTTTCAGAGTATTCACACAAGGTTGGCGCCGGTGGCGACACCTACAACGTGCTGACATGAGGAAAGTTTCCAACCGATTTCTCATACACAAACAGCAATTGCCTGGTGAAACGTTGTTGTGATGCCTCGTGTAAGGAGCAGAAATGCGTACCATCACGTTTCCGACTTTGATTAAGGTCGGATTGTAGCCTATCGCGATTGCGGTTTATCGTATCTGGACATTGCTGCTCGCGTTGGTCGAGATCCAATGACTGTTAGCAGAATATGAAATCGGTGGGTTCAGGAGTACGGAACGCCGTGCTGGATCCCAACGGCCTCGTATCACTAGCAGTCGAGATGACAGGCATCTTATCCGCACGGATCGTGCAGCCACGTCTCGATCCCTGAGTCAACAGATGGGGACGTTTGCAAGACAAGAACCATCATCACGAACAGTTCGACGACGTTTGCAGCAGCATGAACTACCAGCTCGGAGACCATGGCTGCGATTACCCTTGTCACTGATCCCAGACAGGAGCGCCTGCGATGGTGTACTCAACGACGAAACTGGGTGCACGAATGGCAAAACGTCATTTTTCCGGATGAATCCAGGTTCTGTTTACAGCATCACGATGGTCGCATCCGTGTTTGGCGACACCGTGGTGATGCTCATTGGAAGCGTGTATTCGTCATCGCCATACTGGCGTATCACCCGGCTTGATGGAGAGGCATTGGTTAGACTTCTCGGTCACCTCTTGTTCGCATTGACAGCACTTTGAACAGTGGACGTTACATTTCAGATGTGTTATGACCCGTGGCTCTACCCTTCGTTCTATTCCTGCGAAACCCTACATTTCAGCAGGATAATGCTCGACCGCATGTTGCAGATCCTGTACGGGCCTTTCTGGATACAGAAAATGTTCGACTGCTGCCTTGGACAGCACATTCTTCAGATCTCTCACCAATTGAAAACGTCTGGTCAGTGGTGTCCGAGCAACTGGCTCGTCACAATACGCCAGTCACTACTCTTAATGAACTGTGGTACCGTGTTTAAGCTGCATGAGCAGCTGTACCTGTACACGCCATCCATGCTCTGTTTGACTCAATGCCCAGGCGTACCAAGGCCGTTATTGCGGCCAGAGGTGGTTGTTCTGGATACTGATTTCTCAGGATCTATGCACCCAAATTGTTTGAAAATGTAATCACATGTCAGTTCTAGTATAATATATTTGTCCAATGAATACCCGTTTATCACTGCATTTCTTCTTGGTGTAGCAATTTTAATGGCCAGTAGAGTATTTTTTCAGAGAGACCGATTCAATGATACGACTAAGCTGTTCCAGGTTTTACAGGCTTCACTCTGTTAAGTTTGTACACAGTCTGTCAACGAAAGTGAAACATCTAGAAGACATGGTCGGGTGTCACAGTAACATCGTACAAGCACACACCATGCGAGGATATGTAAACGATTAGAGTAGCAAATCTCTGAGATAGGTAGGGCAGGTACCATACTGCATTAGTGTTGTCTGTGTGTATTGTTGTTACCGGGCCTGGTGCGATACATACGGGGCGCGAACAGCGCCAGATGTAGAGTTATCACTGTGAAGGTCACGGGGATGCCACGTATTCGTATGACAGAGCGTCACCAGCATCTGACAGAGATGAGAGAGGGACCTCCTTGCCTTTTTTCGTACGGCCTGCTGGTTGAATCGTGCAGTATCCATGTTTGTGGACAGTTCAGACGTGACAGTGGCCCGATGTCAGACTGCATGGGAACGTAAGCGCAGGCACACTCGTTGTCAAGATTCCGGTCGGCGTGTTGTGCAAGAAGCACGTCGTAACCCATTTCACATCTCCACCTGCCGTGCGACAGCAAGTAATGGACTCCATGAAACATTCTGTGTCATCCCGAACTATTGACTGGGCGGGGGGAAGCTGGCAGCCGTCAGCTCCTGTGGAACTCTGAGACACAAGCTCCTGAGGCAACTTGTAAGCTCTGCAGACAACAGTATTGCAAACGTGAGTGAATTTAGTATGCAGCTAAGGCCAGGCATTGGCCCTGCTGTGGAGTGGGTGGTTGAAAGGAGTCTGTTTCAGCCCTATTTTATTTTTCTCCTTATGGTCTTCAGTTCGAAGACTGGTTTGATGCAGGTCTACATGCTACACTATCCTGTGCAAGTCTCATCATTTCCTAATAACTGCTGCAACCCACTTCCTTCTGAATCTGATTAATGTATTCATCTCTGGGTCTCCAATCCCCCCCCCCCCTCACATTTCCCTCCAACACCAAACTGATTTCGCAGGAATCGACGTCTCAGAATGTGTCCTATAAACTGAACCCACCTTCTAGTCAGATTCTGCCACAACTTTTCTCTCCAATTATCTTCAGCACCTATTCTTTAGCTACTTGATCTACTCACCTAATCTTCAGCATTCTTGTGCAGCACCACATTCAAAAGGTTATATTTTCTTCTTGTCTAAACTGTTCGACATCCATGTTTACTTCCCTACGTGGCTACACTCCATACAAATACAGTACTTTGAGAAAAGACTTCCTAGCACTTAAATCTATATTCCACAGAAACCTTTTTATTTTTGCCGTAACCAGTTTTCATTTTATATCCTCTCTAGTTCGTCTATCATCAATAATTCTGCTACTTAAAGAAGAAAATTCATCTATTACCTCAAATGTTTCGTTTCCTAATCTAATTCCCTCAGCATAACCTGACTTAATTCGACTACATTCTGTTATCCTTGTTTTGCTTTCGTTGAAGTTCATCTTATATTCCCGTTTCAAGACCCATTCCGTTCAACTGCTCCTCCAAGTCCATTACTGTCTCTGATAGAATTACAACATCGTATCAAATGTCAAAGTCTTTATTTCTTCTCACTGAACTTTAATTCCTAGTCCAAATTTTGCTTTGTTTCCTTCACTGTTTGCTCAGTGCGCAGAGTGAGTAACACTGGCGATAGGCTACAGACCTACTCACTCCCTTCTCAACTACTACTTCCCTTTCGGGCCCCTCGAGTTTTATAACTGCCGTCGTGTTACAAGTTGTAAATGATCCGCTCCCAGTGTTTTGCCTATTCTACCTTCCGAATTTTAGAGAAATTATCCCAGTCAACAATGAAAATCTCTTTCTCTAAATCTACAGATCCTATAAACGTAGGTTTGCCCTTCCGCAACCTATCTTCTAAGATAAGTCGTATGGCCGGTATTGCGTCGCGTATTCTTACATTCCTCCGGTATCCAAATTTATCTTCCCCGGGCTCAGCTTCTACCTTTTTTCCATTCTTGTATAAAGAATTCCTGCTAGTATTTTGCAGGCATTACTTATTAAACTGACAGTTCGGTAATATTCACACCTGTTAACACCTGCTGTCTTTAGAATTGGAATGATTACATTCTCCTTGAAGTCCGTGGGTTTTTCACCTGTCTCCTACATCTTGCACACATACAGTTTCGCTAAGTCTCCACGCATCTTTCTGATTATCACATAGTTGTTTTCTGTTCTATTGGATGAAATTCTTCCGAATTTAGAGCACATTTGGAACAAGGAGCAATTATGTTTTGCCGGCCGCGGTGACCGAGCGGTTCTAGGCGCTTCAGTCTCAAACCGCGCGCCTGCTACGGTCGCAGGTTCGAATCCTGCCTCGGGCACGGATGTGTGTGCTGTCCTTAAGTTAGTTAGGTTTAAGTAGTTCTAAGTTCTAGGGGACTGATGACCTCAGAAGTTAAGTCCCATAGTGCTCAGAGCCATTTGAACTTCGAATTATGTTTTAAATCATTTTTATAAATAGTGACCTGTTTCATTCTCACATTTTGCCTGAATGGAATCTGAATGTGTCAGTGAGTGACTTTCCACACTTGCCAGTTGCGGGACAGAGAGTATCTTTTCCTCTAATGTATAGTACTAACTTCTCAGATTTCCTCCAGAGATGTCTGCAAAGTAGTTTCTTCTTGATTCGCTGATTTCTTGCTTCTTCTTTATTCCGTCCATACAACTGGCTAGAGGAATCCTCCCACATGTTGCTAAAAAAGGGGGGGAGGGAATGGTAATTGGGCAGCGCTTTTATAAGTTACTCTGACATTCTTTGTAGAGCTGTGTGTAAACGTGGCTCAGCAATGCCTCCGCGACGTGGTTACCGTCGTCGCTGGCTTCGCAGTACCCCAATTTACAAGACTCTTACTCTCCGGGAGATGGTTTCCTGTGGTCTCATTTCAGCTGGTCAGGTTTAACGGCTATTTTTTGTTAAGGAAACATTTAGCTATTTCCTTCCAGTTATGCGTTGGAATATGTTTTTGATTTCATTCGTTGTGCATTTCCTATGTGTTACGGCATAAGGTCAGCGCCGGCACACCAGTCGGGAACGATAAAGAAGAGGAGAAGAAGTTAGTCAATCGCACGCCAAGCGACCTCTCTCCAGGACGACAACGTGACAGCAGCGGCCTCTAGATGAAGACGATATAAGCGCCGCGCCCAACTGGTGGCGGCCCACTTGGATACCAGCTTCAAGATTAACCACTCCGTCAGCAGTTGAGGACAGACTTTCGTCAGTTAGAGATCAGCAATCACTGGAAAGACTGATTATTTCGTTTGTTGTCGTTTGCTTGCGACAAATCTGTGCAACTGCCAAAGTTAAGCATTGTAATTATCTTATTGTAATAAAACTCGTTAATCTGAGTTGTTTGATTGTTTGTCTTATATAGGCTCGGACGTCAACCCCCCCCCGCCCTTGGTTATCCAAGTACCAATCTCACCAGTTAAGTTTACAAATTTTGATACATACATCCCTCGACAAAAATAAGTACGCCATCGGAACCGCGCTAAAAAGTAAATCTTATTTAGTATATTACATTAATTTCTAGGATTATTCTGTCGACCGTAAATCAAGTTTTAATTTTTGAAAAATTTCACCACCTAGCGCAAATTTGCTTGTTGACATCTGTACTGCAAAGTTTTAACATAGAACTGCATATAGGATAGTTTTTAGACGTAATCTACGTATTTTGCTGCTCAAAATCTTCATATCTGTAATAATTAATTAATTATGGGCGATAAATATTAATGATAATTTGCAAACAATGATATTGCAAGTTACGTGTATAGTATAACTTAACTAGTTTAAAATACGTGTGATGACACCCAAAATATTATATAGTGCCGTTCTTTACGTCATGAATTTTCTATTGAATTGTATAAACAATTTTCCCTCAAACTTTGTTTATTGCTCTTTGCGGGCTTAATTATTTATGAATCTTAACATATGACTACGGCACTCGATCCGCTATGACGAGACGTTTTTAATGAGTGCTCGCTCATCCCTGTAAGTTGTTATTTACTTTTTTTATTAATCTTTCAGTCTTCGTGAGATTAACCGATTTTGAGGTTACTATAACTTTTGCGTCTCGTGACTTGAAATAAAGATCGATCTTTCAGAATATGCCTACTGCTGACCACAATCCACTGACGCATCTCTCTTCACCGTTAAGTTACATAGTTTTCGCGTAATGCGCGAAAAACCAAACAATGCCCCAAGCTGCGGGCCACGTGGCCGCCCGGCGGCACAGACCATCCCACCGACCGTTGCAAATCTCGCGCGGGCGCGCCACGCGCTTCCGCAAATCGAGCGCCATTTAGCGCGGTCGCTCTCCACAAAGCAATCCTTGCATACTAGAAATATCCATCTAGTACCGGGGGTTTGTGCCGTCACAACTTCAAACTCATCGTCTGTCTGCAGGGGTTAATGTCTCAACTGACGAACGTCGCAGTTCTATGGATAAGGATTTTAAATTGAATTTTGGGATTAAGTGACTTAGTGATACTGAGTGCTGAATTTTCATACTCTTGTTGAGTAAAGTCTGTAACTGTATTTGGGTAACTGCCTGTACCGCTATCTCAGCCTTCCTCTCGCGCCATTTCCATGTGCGCTCGTGGTCATGGGCAGCGGCAGCGATTAGACCAAAATATTTTACACACAATGAATCCCTATTTGTGTAGCTGGACTCCAATTTTAATAAAATTATAGAATTTATTGACTTTAATGGGAAAGCTCTGATATAAAATCCTATCCCATTGCAGTTTACCCCCATTGTTTTTGGTCGATAAGGTCTCGTAATATTAAAATAATGTCCTACAGTTCTTAGAATCTCCATGGGCGTTTGACTGCGTGCTTGAGAAGCCGGTTAATTTTCTCTTTTGTGAAGTTTCCTAATTTTGTATCCACTCCCTCACAAGTCACGTGTTCCAGCGTTCCCGCCCAGTTTTGGCACAGTGTACACGTTAAATATGTTAAGGGAACACCTTATTATATCGATTCGTTTGATTTATTTAGGTATTAAGATTTTTGTAATAAATTCCTTATTCAATAGTAATTAATTTGCAAATGTTCATAACCGTGACAAATGTTTGTATGTCAGGCGCTTCTGTAAAAGAGGAAATTTCCTTCTACACTCCTGGAAATTGAAATAAGAACACCGTCAATTCATTGTCCCAGGGAGGGGAAACTTAATTGACACATTCCTGGGGTCAGATACATCACATGATCACACTGACAGAACCACAGGCACATAGACACAGGCAACAGAGCATGCACAATGTCGGCACTAGTACAGTGTATATCCACCTTTCGCAGCAATGCAGGCTGCTATTCTCCCATGGAGACGATCGTAGAGATGCTGGATGTAGTCCTGTGGAACGGCTTGCCATGCCATTTCCACCTGGCGCCTCAGTTGGACCAGCGTTCGTGCTGGACGTGCAGACCGCGTGAGACGACGCTTCATCCACTCCCAAACATGCTCAATGGGGGACAGATCCGGAGATCTTGTTGGCCAGGGTAGTTGACTTACACCTTCTAGAGCACGTTGGGTGGCACGGGATACACGCGGACGTGCATTGTCCTGTTGGAACAGCAAGTTCCCTTGCCGGTCTAGGAATGGTAGAACGATGAGTTCGATGACGGTTTGGATGTACCGTGCACTATTCAGTGTCCCCTCGACGATCACCAGTGGTGTACGGCCAGTGTAGGAGATCGCTCCCCACGCCATGATGCCGGGTGTTGGCCCTGTGTGCCTCGGTCGTATGCAGTTCTGATTGTGGCGCTCACCTGCACGGCGCCAAACACGCATACGACCATCATTGGCACCAAGGCAGAAGCGACTCTCATCGCTGAAGACGACACGTCTCCATTCGTCCCTCCATTCACGCCTGTCGCGACACCACTGGAGGCGGGCTGCACGATGTTGGGGCGTGAGCGGAAGACGGCCTAACGGTGTGCGGGACCGTAGCCCAGCTTCATGGAGACGGTTGCGAATGGTCCTCGCCGATACCCCAGGAGCAACAGTGTCCCTAATTTGCTGGGAAGTGGCGGTGCGGTCCCCTACGGCACTGCGTAGGATCCTACGGTCTTGGCGTGCATCCGTGCGTCTCTGCGGTCCGGTCCCAGGTCGACGGGCACGTGCACCTTCCGCCGACCACTGGCGACAACATCGATGTACTGTGGAGACCTCACGCCCCACGTGTTGAGCAATTCGGCGGTACGTCCACCCGGCCTCCCGCATGCCCACTATACGCCCTCGCTCAAAGTCCGTCAACTGCACATACGGTTCACGTCCACGCTGTCGCGGCATGCTACCAGTGTTAAAGACTGCGATGGAGCTCCGTATGCCACGGCAAACTGGCTGACACTGACGGCGGCGGTGCACAAATGCTGCGCAGCTAGCGCCATTCGACGGCCAACACCGCGGTTCCTGGTGTGTCCGCTGTGCCGTGCGTGTGATCATTGCTTGTACAGCCCTCTCGCAGTGTCCGGAGCAAGTATGGTGGGTCTGACACACCGGTGTCAATGTGTTCTTTTTTCCATTTCCAGGAGTGTAGTAGGTGCGGCACGAGCCACAACGATGTCTTCACTCCGAGTGGGCTTCCTGGGCCATGCTCCTGATGTAGTAGCCATCCCATCAATAAGGAACTCACTTTGGAGCTGCCCCAACGCCCGCTCCGATTTGCATCTCAGTGATTAGCTGTGGGACTTGTAAGAATTATGATGCTTGTTTCATTAGTGTTATACCGGACTAGCCTGTATTTTCTCGGACTGGAACTTTGGTTCTGGACTGTCCTTATGGACTTTGTACTGATCCTAAGTTAACAGTTATTATATTATTCTTTGGAATGTCGCATCGTGACTTTTCTAGTGCTGTGCATTGTGTTTCCCTAGTTTTTTTTTCCTTTATTGGATTTCGATTCCCCCTAAAGGGGGCGGGCTGGCAGCAGCTTATTACGCCGCTCTTCAGGCTACAGAAGTTGTTTTAAAAAGATGAAGATAATAAAAAATAATAACAGTTGGCGATAAAATCGGTGACTTAAAAGTAAAAATGGCAGAAAATTCTGGAGCATAAAACATAAAACACAGGGTCGATGAAGCTAATAGAACACACAGGAAGCAGAAAAACAACAGACAGACAATTAAAAAAACACGGCGACAGTCTGGGTTCTGTTCGCAAGAGATATAAAGAGCACACCCAGCGACAGCATGATTTCCGTTCGCAACACTGTGGAAGGACGCACAACACTGAACACTCACTTAAACACTGCGCTAAAAAAATACAACATACCACACCCGACAGCAGGTGGGGGGGAAACTGGTCAGAGGACGGGAAAAAGGGGGGGAGAAGGAAAAGTGAAGGGGGAGGGGGGAAAGGAGCCAATGGGAGAGGAGGACCCATAAGAGGGGTGGGGGGTGGTGAGCAGACGGGCCAGGGAGTGGGGAAGGCAGAGGAGGGGAGTACAAAAGGACTCGGGGGGGGGGAGATAGGAGATGAGAGGCGGGGAGAAATCACAGGATGGAAGGGGGGGAGGAAGAGGGACCCCAGGGAAAGGACGGAGGAAAGGAGGGGGGGTTGAGGATCAGAGTTGATAGGAAGGATAAATGGAGGGAGAGAGGGCATCATCCGGGAGGGGGAGCTGAGGGAAGCCACCTTGGGAAAGGAGATGCAGGGTGTAGAGATGGAGGGTAGGGGGGACACAACGGTGATGACGTGGCAGGGGGCGTGGATGGGAGAGGAGAGGAGCAACCAGGGGGTGAGGGGGTTCAAGACGGCGGGAGGTGTAGAGGATGCGGATATGTTCGAGGAATAGAAGCAGATGGGGGAAAGGAATGAGATCATAGAGGATCCGCGTGGGGGATGGGAGGCGTATACGGAAGGCGAGGCGGAGTGCACGACGCTCAAGGATTTGGAGGGACTTATAGAATTTGGGGGGGGGGGGCAGATATCCAGGCAGGACTGGCATAACAGAGGATGGGACGGATTAAGGATTTGTAGGTGTGGAGAATGGTAGAGGGGTGCAACCCCCATGTCCGGCCAGAGAGGAGTTTGAGGAGTCGGAGGCGGTTGTGGGCTTTGGATTGGATGGAGCGGAGATGAGGTATCCAGGTGAGGTGACCGTCAATGGTGAGGCCAAGGTAGGTGAGGGTGGGGGCGAGACGGACAGGACATGCGCAGATAGTAAGGGAGAAATCCAGGAGCCGGAAGGAGCGAGTGGTACGACCTACGATGATTGCCTGGGTCTTGGAAGGATTGAGTTTCAGGAGCCATTGGTTACACCATGCAGCAAAAAGGTCAAGGTGATTCTGGAGAAGGCGTTGGGACCGTTGGAGGGTAGGAGCGAGGGCGAGGAATGCGGTGTCATCAGCATATTGCAAGAGGTGTACTGGAGGGGGGGGTTGGGGCATATGTGCCATGTACAGGAGGTAGAGGAGAGGGGGGAGGACAGAGCCCTGGGGCACACCGGCAGAGGGGTAGAAGGTGTGGGAATTGGCATAGGAGGGGCGGCGGGAGAGGAAGGAGGCCACCAGACGGATGTAGTTGATAGGAAGGGCGTAGGTTTGGAGTTTAAACAGGAGACCGGGATGCCAGACATGGTCGTAGGCCTTTTTGAGGTCAAGTGAGACAAAAATGGCGGAGCGACGGGAGTTAAGCTGGAGGGAGGGGAGATGAGTGAGGTGGAGGAGTTGGTCATCAGCAGAGAAGGAAGGTCGAAAGCCACATTGGGTGTTTGGGAGGAGGTGGTTTTGGTGGAGGTGGAGATGGATGCGCCGGGAAAGGATGGATTCCAAGAGCTTGCTGAACACTGATGTGAGACAGATAGGACGATAGGAAGAGGCATCAGAGGGAGGCTTATTGGGTTTGGAGAACATCAGGATATGGGAGGTTTTCCACAGGTCGGGATAGAAGCCAGTGGCAAGGATGACATTGTAGAGGGCGGCAAGGAGGGAAAGGAAGGAGGGAGGGCAGTGTTTGAGGTGGCGGTAGGTAACGCAGTCGTGGCCAGGAGCAATGTTGCATTTAGTGCGGAGTGTGAGGCTGATGTCCTGTGTAGTGATGGGAGTGTTAAGTGCAGATGGTGGGGTGTGGCCCAAGTACTGGAAGGGGAGGTATTCGTACGGTCCATGACATCAGGGAAGAGGGAATAATCAAAGTGGGGATCATCTGGGATGGAAAAAACATCAGAGAGGTGGGAGGCAAAGTGGTTGGCCTTACTGAGGTTGTCAGGAAAGGGACGGTCATTAAGGAGGAGAGGGTACTGGGGGGTGGGGCGGTTCCCAGTAAGGCGGTGGAAAGCAGACCAATACTTGGAAGAGTTGATGGGGAGCGTGGTGTTGAGTTGTGTACATGTCTGGCGCCAGGCTCGGCGTTTCTTCGCAACAAGCAGGTTGCGGATGTGTCGCTGTAATTGCCGGTGGCGGGTAAGTGTATCCCGGTCACGAGTGTGGAGAAAAGAGCGGTAGAGGCGGCGGGACTCTCGAAGGAGAAGCACGGCCTGTGGAGGCAGGGCGGGGCGGTGAGGGTGGATGGCTTTGGTGGGGATATGGGTGGCGACGGCGTCAGACAAGGTCTGGTGCAGGAAGGCAGCAGTGCGAGAGATGTCATCAGGAGACTGGAGGGTAAGGTCGTGGCCGTCAACCTGGGCGTGAATGGAATCCCGGTAGGCATCCCAGTTGGCACGGGAGTAATCATGGACAAGTTTAGGAGGGATGTCAGGGCGAGGAGCGTTGCGGGGATGGCGACCATTAGAGATAGTGAGGAGAACAGGAGCATGGTCACTGCCAATGAGGTCAAGGACGTCTGCAGTGATGCTCCCAAGGAGGTTGGGAGAGGCAAGGACCACATCAGGAGTGGTGTTGGATTCGGGTCGGGTGTGCTGAGGCAGGGGAACCAGGTCTCCCTGGAGAGTGGTGAGAAACTGATGCCACCGCTGGAGGTCGGCAGGATCACGGCTGTGGATATTGAGGTCGGCGGCAATCACGTAGGTGGAGAAGGTGCGGTCAATGTGGGCCAGGAAATCGTACGGGATGGGGGTGCGAGGGCGGACATAAATGGTGGCACAGGTGACGGTAAGGGTGGGGAAGAAGAGGCTGAGGGTGAGATGCTCGGCAGGATTGTTAAGGAGAGGTTGGGGCCGGACAGGGAGGTGCTTGAGGTGGCCTATAGCAACTCCGCCACGTGCCAGAGGGTACGGGTTATCGGTGCGATGTAGTGTGTAAGGGGCAGTGGAGACGGAGATACGAGGTTGAAGGAAGGTTTCATTTAGGACGAAGGCATCCACGCGGTGCTGATGTAGGGTGTGGAGGAAGAGGAGTTTGTGGGTGGGCAGGGAGCGAATGTTGTGGTACAGGATACGGTACGGTTGTTGTACCATGGGAGTGGAGAGTTAGACGAGGGTGGTGAGGGAGGTGAAGGTGAAGTGGGCCTGGTTGTGGGAGTATGTGGCATAGGTGGTAAGATGGAAGATGGAGCGGGCAGCGAGGGCGATTTGGGAAAGAGTGTGCGAGTGCTGGAAGGGGTGGATGTTTTGGAGCACAATGGTGGTGAAACGGATGATGTCCTCAGCAGTAGGGGGAGGGCAGAGCGAGTTGTTGGGGTGGATGGGATCATCAACAGGACGGACAGGGACGGTGAGCTCAGGGGTTACTGGTGGAGGTTTCGCTTTACACTTCGAGGAGTAGGTAGGATGTGGTTCATTGCAAGTGTTGCAGGAGGGGGGAGAGGTGAGGTTGGGGCAATGCTTGAGGAAGTGTGAAGCTTTGCAGTGGGGACAAGTAGGGGGGGTCTTGCAGGCAGAGGTAACATGGTCGTTGTAGGTGAGACAGCATTGGCAGCGGTAGGATTGGACTGGGGAACGGGAGGGGTCCACCTTATGGCGCTGATTGTAGATGAGGGCTCCCTCGGTGAGGAGGCGGTCAATGGAAGAGGAGGATTCAGTGAATATCCGCATGAGAAAAGTCGGCCCGGCATCATTGAAGATGCGACGGGCCGAGCGGATTTCAATGTCGGGCCGGGAGTTGAGTTCCGCCAACACCTCAGCCTCCGTGATCACGGGGCTAAGCTTCGTGATCACAGCGGTGAAGGTCGGCGGACGTCGGGGAGGTTGAGGCTGACGGGGAGAGGGCGGGGTGTGGTAGGGGGTGAGGGTTGCATGTTGGCCAAATTGGATACGGGGGATGTGAGAGAGGAGGTCAGTGTGGAAGGAAGCATTGGGGGATATTATGAGGACCGAGTCCTTGTGAGGAATCAGTTGGGAGATGGGAGCATTGGGGTAGTATTTCCGGATGGCGAGGGTGAGGGAGCGGGCATCAAGGAATTGAGGGTCAGGATTGGAGAGGACAAAGGTGTGGGTGGCAGGCGTGGCGGGGGCGGGGGTCGGGGCCGCGTCCATGGGAGTGGGTGGGTCACGGGGATTGGGGTTTTTTTTGGAGGAGACTTCGGGGGAAGGGTCAGCATTCGGGCGCTTTGAAGGTTTCGTGGTCACCACTGGGTGGGGAGGAGGCAGGGGGACGGGTTGCAGGGGGAGATGGCGGGGGGCAGGACCACCCTGAGCAGTGGATGACGCAGACGGTGGGGGCGTGGGTGTCACTGAGACTGTGGAACGTCGAGCAGAGATCCGTGCTGGCTTGGAGCCTGTCGGAGGCAGTGCGGGGA
The DNA here is from genome assembly GCF_023864275.1 of Schistocerca cancellata. Lineage (NCBI taxonomy): Eukaryota > Metazoa > Arthropoda > Insecta > Orthoptera > Acrididae > Schistocerca > Schistocerca cancellata. The sequence goes on from NC_064631.1 coordinate 679,945,131, forward strand.
GCGGCGGAAAGTCAGTAGCTGTCGATGGGGCGACAATGATAGGGGAGGAGGAGTTGGGGGTGGTTACAGCCGAAAGTGGCGCAGGGGTGGGGTGGACAGGGAGAGAAGGAAGGGCGGGAAGTGGGGGGGAGGATGAGCTCCATGTGATGGTGGGTGGAGCAGCGGAGGGAGAGGTGAAAATGATAGTGGTGGTGGTGGTGGGTTGGGACATGGTGGCAGCGCGCGAGAAGGCGGCGGCGGCGACCAGACGGCGGCGGCGGCGACCGGCAGGCGGCGGCGGCGGCGGCGGCGGCGGCAGGCGGCGGCGGCGAGCACCCCGGCAGGCGGCGAGCACCGGCAGGCGGCGGCGGCGGCGGCGGCGGCAGGCGGCGGCTGCGAGCACCGGCAGGCGGCGGCAGCGAGCACCGGCAGGCGGCGACCAGGCGGCGGCGGCGAGCACTAGTGACGGCGAGCAGACAACACGCCAAGAAAACGGTGGGGATCTTCCACGACGAAGTTGCACCCTGAGAATAGCCCAGGCAGTGAAACTCTGCGATGAAGAAGAGAGGGAATCCAACCGTCGAATGTGTTTCCCTAGGTTCGCTGACGCTATATACAACACTGATGTTTATTCTTTATCCAAGAAGTGATCCTTTCATTCTGGCCTTCGGCCTACATATATATGGTACTGTTATTTCCATACTGGAGAAGAGACATTCTGTTAATACTGTATATTATTATTCAAAAAGCCATTGTCTACCTAAAGTAATTGTTATGTACATAGTTCCGCGTAGTCAGCGCGTACACAACTTTCCCACCAGAGCGCGCCCCGCTAAGCACAACAGCGTAGGCGCAGCGCTCGTCCGTCTCCGCACTACGAGATGGCGCTGCCATAAAGACGGACCAAATTCTGCTTCCGCCGATCCGCGTATTAATATGTAACGCAGCCAATGAGATTGCTGCTAACGTAGAACCTTTTCTCCTTGCGGATCACACTCGCGCAGTGATACCTGAACGCTAGAGGTATTATAACGAGTGTACAGACTGCCAATTAGTCAGTCTGCATTAGTCTGCATCAGTCTGTAGTCAAGTTTCAGTCTGCGCCTAATAAGATTATCATATTCCTGTACATAGATAAATGTATAGACACTTTGTCAAGTATCAGAGATATGTGGGAATAAGATTAACATACCAAGACCAAAGGAACTTCAGACTGTCAATTGTAAATAGCATCCAGAATCAAGTTAAGTAAGGTTTATGGTTCAAATGGTTCAAATGGCTCTGAGCACTATGGGACTTAACAGCTGAGGTCATCAGTCCCCTAGAACTTAGAACTACTTAAACCTAACTAACCTAAGGACATCACACACAACCATGCCCGAGGCAGGATTCGAACCTGCGACCGTAGCGGTCTCGCGGTTCCAGACTGACGCGCCTAGAACCGCACAGCCACACCTTTTGAGTTATCGCTTATTATTTCCAATGCGTTTTCGGCGCCAGCAGTTACCAAACAAACTTACCATTCATTGCACCATGTTATTTCACTCTATTCACCTATTTGACAAAATAAAACTTGTTCTATATTTTCCTTATTATACAGGCAGGCTCATCTCATGCTTTGAGTATTTTATCTAAAATTGTTAATGATCGAAATATTTCTACGACACTCCCACATCTTTCACCGTCGTTCTCTCTCATGTCCACCACACTCTAGGTCCTAAGCCTCTCTTTTTGTGCCGTGTTGCTATTTTGGTGTCTCTTCAAGCGGTTTGGAATCTGAACGTCGCACGCTATGCTTTTCACCCACTGCACCACATTACTTCACGTGACTTGCCGATGTTTGCGAAATTCTCCCAAACAATTTCCTTTTCTTATGAAAATTGTATGTAAGACTGAGACTGAGTTCAGGGCAAATTAACTATTCATTTACCCACACTAAAGTCATAATTATTTTTCAATTAATGAAAACGTAAGGTAACTGAGTCTTAACGCGACCTGTCGACTAATATCTTCGGGTCAAAGATTGCGGTGCGCGGAACGGGTAAGCTTTATGACGCGCGTGTGCTGGAGAAGGGGCATTCTGACACTTGGATGCGAGGCGTGGCGGAAGGAGCTGACAAAGGAAATCCCCATCGCACCACCATCAGATTTAGCGATAAAATGACCCACTGGATAGCCCGTCAAAACTTGAACACAGATCAGGCATGAACATAGGAACAAGTTGTACTAGACTGTGAAAAAAAAGCAAAATAGAAACAGCGGAAGGTCCAGGTTCAAGATACGCAACACAGAGCGAGTTCGAATAGCCACGGTGTTGGGCAGCAAAGCGGGAAATCCGTGTTCAAGTCTCCCTCGTGCCCCATTTTTTTCACAAATTTATGATCTGTCCGTCCGGTCATTGACGTGCCTGTTTTCCTTCTGTGGTATTGGCAGTCATGGTAAACACTGAATACAGAATATGACTCATGTGATAAGGGTATATTATCGTCGCAAGTAAATTTGACGAGTAGTGAGAGCAGGCGAGATGCCGCATTGACCTCTCACAGAAATGAAAATAACAAATAAACGGGTGTGAACCATGTTACAACAAAGGAATTCAAGAGTCAAAACTTCAAAAACTGATCGCAGGAGTTATATGGCATGTGGTGCTTGTGTAGAACAAATAGGAGACACATACATCTGGAGGTCCCTGCGTTACATCTCGCTGTTGCAAACGGACGTTACAACTCGACACAGACACAAATGTGAATACAGCGAACAGACACACAATGAGCGGACGAACAGTTCGTAATTTTATGAAAAAAAGGGGGTAGTAAGAGAATGACTTGAAGTACAGATCTTTCCCTGCGCCGTCCGACACTGTAACCACTTACGGGGATCACACCGTGATTCAGGTCGGAAAAAAATCGATTTTCGGTTTTCATCATATTTCTACAGATTAAGGTTCGGAAAAGGATTTTGCAGAAATTTTTTTTCGAGCATTTAAAGAGCATTTTTCTATCACGTGTGTTTATGTGCCACGCCCACTTTTCTGTCACCCACTTTTCGGCATATATTTTAGATCTTTAAGTTCCCTACATTGCACGCTAGAGTTTTTTTTTTTTACTTCCGAATGTGTTGGCTATCCTTGGAATGCAACGGTCGGTATTCTTCTGTTCCTGCTGTTTGGAAACAACACGCTTTCAATTGGAAGATGGAAAATTGTTGAACGGACAGGGTCGGTTAACTAAAACTGAAATAGAAAACTTGCAGGTATGCTATGGGCAGGCAATTAGAAGAAATAAACCAAACCTGGAGGCAATGAAGATAGATGTTTGGGCCATATTCTTTCATAAATCCTCTACTGATGATAAGCCACTTCATGGATTGTGTCCGTCAGGAGAAAATTTGTGGTGCAAATACAATAGGGCTCAGGCAACTGGAGAATCTTATTCTCACCAGCATTCTCTTCCTGCTGCTGTTATTGCAGCAATTAAACCTATTTTCAGAGACTTGGCTGATCCTGACCTTCTATGGAAAGTGTCTGCATAGGTAGACACAGAACCCAAATGAATGTTTCAACAGCATAATTTGGAACCGCCTTCCTAAAACTATATTTGTAGGCGTGCATATAACGAAACTAGGAGTTCATGATGCTGTTACTACATTCAGTTGTGGTAATACTGGAAAGTGTTGGGTACTGAAAAAGCTGGGAATTGATCCTGGTGAAAATATGATCAGTGGGCTGCAATATTGCGATAAAATGAGGATAGCCGATGCAGATAGGTTTGCATCTAATATGGCCAAGAAAGTAAGACAAACATCCAGGAAAGTGAAGAAGAAGCTGGAAGACCTGCTAGAGATCAAAGAAGGGCCATCATATGCAGCAGGACAGTTTTAACTAACTGTAACTAATTTCAAAAGTTTTTCTTTAAAGTCAATTTCCCGCAAACTAAAATTTTCAGTACGTATGCCCCATTATATCAGAAACTATCATAGATAAATGAATGAAATTTTCAGAGACTCTACATAACATAAAAAACCATCTCTGGTACTACATTCATTAATATTCTCCCATTAGGAAGTTCACAAACAAATATTTTCTGCGGAAAAAACATAATATTTTTGTTAATAAATGTTATAAAGTGTTTCTTAAAAACTATGAAATGGATAAAGTAGATCTTAGTACGGTTGACTCTATTAGCATCATGTAACATACAGTAAAAATCTTAAGGTCCTGCATCAAACAATTTTTTTTCAGAAATGGGTCAAATACTTGACTGAATTAACATGGGTTAGATAGGCAGGGTGTGGTCCCCTAAACGGCGGCGCCGTGGCTATTCAAACTCGCTTGATGTCGCACACCTTGAACTTGGACCGTTCGCTGTCCCTATTTTGCTTTTTGTCCACAGTACAACTCCTTCCCATTTTCATGCTTGATCTGTGTTCAGTTGTTGACGGACTAGCCACTGGGTCACCTTACCACAAAATCTGAGGGAGTTGCGCTGGAGAGTTTTCCTTGTGAGTGGCAGTTGCGAACTGAAGCGGTGCGGTGTTAGCCCGTGACCTTCTGGCTTCCAAGGCTGCTGGGTCCGATAGAAGACGTCGTGGTCGCACGAAAGGCGGGGCTTGGAGGGTGCGATGATGGTTGGGGCGTCTGGGTGGAACGGAGCAGAGCAGTCTATCTGCAGTAGGATCGGATCTTGGAGGTGCGACCCGTTGGAGTTACGTCCGCTGACTTTCCTGCCGGCGCCACGCAGATCAGCTGTCTTCAGCGCCGACTAAGAATCTGGCGAGGACTTATTTGGTGTGGGATTATTCGAAGTAGGGTTCCGTTTCTGTGCTGCGTTTAAGTGGTGGTCGATACAGGCTTATTCGACAGCTTGTTCACGGCCCCGCAGTGACGGTTCTCGCCAAAATGATGAAGGGCGCTAGTTGTACTGTCGATAGCCAATATTTGGCTAAGTTCTGTAGAGTGGTTGCCGGCCGTGGTGGCCATGCGGTTCTAGGCACCGTAGTCCGGAACCGCGCGACTGTTACGGTCGCAGGTTCGAATCCTGCCTCGGGCATGGATGTGTGTGATGTCCTTAGGTTACTTAGGTTTAAGTAGTTCTAAGTTATAAGGGACTGATGACCTCAGAAGTTAAGTCCCATAGCGCTCAGAGCCATTTGAACCATTTGTAGAGTGGTTCTGCTCAGCCACCCCCGTACTGCAGGTGTTCCAGGATTAGCGATATTTGTGTCCACTCTGAGGTGTTCTATGTACGAGGGCTATCCACAAAGTACATTACGTTTTGGAATTAAAAATAAATAAATTATTGGAAATTTTTTTTATTATATACAGATGAAAGCCACACTTAAATACTACTTTCCTGCATAGTTGTCAATTTTAAATTAAGGCACTTATCGTAGCGATGGACGAGCTTGGAAATTCCTTTGCCGTAAAATTCGGCCGCCTGCGCCTTCAACCACGTGGTTACCTCTTCTTGAAGCTGTGCGTCGTCATCAAAACGCTGCATAGCCAACCACTTCTCCATTGCTGGGAATAAGTGAAAGTCGCTCGGTGCCAGGTCGGGACTGTACGGCGGATGAGGAAACAACTCCCACTTAAAAGATTCGAGAACTTCACGAGTGGCATTTGCCGTGTGGGCCCGGGCGTTGTCGTGAATCAGCAACATCTTTGAGCCCAACTTTCGCCTGCGCTTGTTTTGTATTGCTCTTCTGAGGTTGTGCAGAGTTTGGCAATACCTTTGAGAGTTTATTGTAGTGCCTCTTTCCAGGAAATCCACAAAAATCACACCTTTTCTGTCCTAAAGGACAGTCGCCACGCGGTTGAAGGCGCAGGCGGCCGAATTTTACGACGAACGAATTTCCAAACTCGTCCATCGCTACGATAAGTGTCTTAATTTAAATGGAAACTATGTAGAAAAGTAGTATTTAAGTGTGGCTTTCATCTGTATATAATAAAAGAATTTTCCAATACTTTATTTATTTTTAATTCCAAAACGTAATGTACTTTGTGGATAGTCCTCGTACGATAGATCAGAATGCCCGTGCCTTCCTGTCCGTTAACCTGCAGGTCCCGGTCGTATTTACGTTGCTGATTACTTTCTGTGCTGTGGATATTGATTTTACTGTTGTATTTGTGCATCTTAAACTACAAAGTCGAGTGGGCCCACTTGCTTGAGAATGCTTTATTGGGTAACCTGAATCCTTTTTCGGGAAGATTAAAGTGAGAATTAGCAGGTAGAATAGTAAAGCATTCGCCCTATCGTGTACTCGTTTAATTGTAATAACAGTGTGAGCGAGCCCAGTTAAATTTTCTGGCACTTTCAGCTACATTTGTTCTCTCTCTTCTCCCGTTTTAAATTTTGTCATTAGTGTAACCTGGCCTGTTTCTGGAGCTCCTTACGAGTCCTTTACTGTTCTGGGGGAAGGAGAGGCAGATAACTTCTTAAAAATAATTATTCATTGTTTTGTGTCATCGTTGCCACTATAGAGTGTTGTACCATGGGAAGCAAGGTGAGACGGATGTTGTTTGGTGGCCAGTACCCTCTTTCTATAAAACAACTGCACACATGCATTAAGAAGGTTCTTATTCACAAGAAGAAGAAGCTACTTATCTTTAAGCAAGTTGTTGTGGTACAGGCTCTTCCGTAATAGTCCAAGTTAGCCTCACTATTGGTGAATCAAAAGTCGCACTACAAACACTATTCTCTCGTAGAGGGTGACGTGAACTGACAAGACCCCAACTAGAATAGTGACTGAGACTGCGACTGATTCTGTCTGTGACTGGGCTGACTGTCTGTGACTGACTGGCCCTCTGGTCCGCGGCGGCGATCTAAATACTGGCGGTCAAGAGGGCGTTGGCGGCGCATTGCTTGCGAGTCTGTCTTTGGCCTCTCTCCTGCTAGGCGCACTTGATTCAACGCTATTGTGAATCTTCTTGCAATCTCTTTGCCGACCTGTGTGCTCGCGGTAGGTTATGCCAGCACACATTGCGTTCTTGGCACACTCTCCTGAAGATTTTGTTTCATTAACCTGAACTCACACCTAGTATTGCGGCTCAACCTTCAGTTGGTATTTAATTCTTTGTATATTTCTAAGAGAGTATTCTATTTGTTACTGACATGTTTTGTTCCTGTGCTGAGCCTAAAGATCAGTGCGGCGGATCGGTTGGGTAGTCAGCGCCAGGCGTGATAGTACAGTCCCGCCTGGTACTTTGGTGCTTTGAATTAATTCTGATGTTGCTGTATTTACGACACCGCTGTTATTCTGTAACTGCTCTTGTTGGTAGCATTTTATTTTACCGACGATACCGGTCTTGCAGCCTTTGATCTTTCCCCTTTTGTGATCCTAATTAGTAAAGTTAATTATGATTCCTGTAAAGTTTAAAAACTGCTTCATAATCCTTGTTGAATTGCATTTATTTTGGGCAATGGTTTGCCATTAGCATTTCAGATGCAGCGGAGTCTGCGCTGATATGAAACTTCCTGGCAGATTAAAACTGTGTGCCGGACCGATAGTCGAACTCCGGACCTTTGCCTTTCGCGGGCAAGTGCTCTACCGTCTGAGCTACCCAAGCACAAGTCACGACACGTCCTCACAGCTTCTTGCAGAAGTGATAGTTCTACTAGGTTCGCAGAAGAGCTTCTGTGAAGTTTAGGAGACGAGGTACTGGCACAATTGAAGCAGTGAGGACGGGTCGTGAGTCGTGCTTGGGTAGCTCAGACGCTAGAACAATTGCCCGCGAAAGGCAAAGGTCCTGAGTTCGAGTTTCAGTCCGGCACAACTGTTAAATTGTTATTTCAAAGCTCTATGAAGCGTGAAGTCTCTTGCTCTGTATTATCGGAAATATTGTTATCACTACTAAAATTGTTTTAAATATACTCTGAAGACAGCATTTCGGTCTTCTACTCTAGTTTATATTAATTGTCTTACGCTTGTGCAGTCAATGAATCGCAGGAAGCGTGTCAGTAACATCGAAGGTTTTCGATTTCCTTACCCAGTGTCAAATACCATGTCATAAGACACTTCCTAGAATTCTGGAATTTAATACAGCATACTAAGAGGAAATCTGGTAACCAGGACGAAATCTGCTCTCCTTGGCAGTCAAATACCGCGGTGCCAACTTCTTCCTCTACCAGGATTCGAACTGGCTTACCTCCGGATCGAGCGCCACCGCAAGGGCGTGCGTGAGCGACCTCGGCGATGGAGGTAAGCAATCGTGTATTAAACCTCTTGCCCGCCACAAGTACACAGTACTGCCGCGGGAGCACAGAACTGCTAGCAGATAATGTCACGTCACACACAATCGACAACTGTACAAAGGCGGAGGATCGCTGGCGATTCGCTTGTAAGTGGCAGATCCGTGCAGTAGCACCCGACATGCGGCCCATCTGTTGACGATGAGGGTTGCGCCAGGCCGCGCGGGGCTTCGCCATTCGAAGCGATTGCTTATCGATTGCGAGCGCGTCGGGCCGCACAGTATATTCGCCACCCCTCTCCGCCCCCGGCACCCCTCAACTCGCCACCCCTCCCCCCCTCCCCACCCTCTCCTCGTACCGAATTCCTGGCGCGCTCCTTCCTCGCCGACTCCACCAGCGGCAGGCGCATCTTTCTACTGGCCTGACCTCAATTTTGAGAAATTCTCCCGGAAGCATCTCGCAAGACAGAGCTAAATCGATTGCTTTGGAGCTCATCTCTGAACTGAATTATTCATTATGTCCCCATGACCTGCCAAGTGTATCCAAGCGGTCACTGAACACACACACTATTTATCGTGTACAGTACAAGAAGTCGACGGCATACTGTAGCAGAAGGGAGGTATCGCTCATGGCATACAGTCTCTACAGAGAAACTTCTGAAAAAAAAAAGCAATGTGTTATAGGAATAGAGATGGTGTATGAAACACCTTCAGCTGTCGAAACACCTTCAATGAGTGGAGTGCCGTGCCAGAATCTTATCAAAAACTCACGCACAAAACTCAAAGAAATGCTTTTGTATGTCCAAATTGTACTGAAATGCAGGAGGTTCTGCAATGAATTGACGCATGGTGCAGGGAATGGCAATTGAATATCAATGTAGACAAGTGTAATGTGCTGCGAATACATAGAAAGAAAGGTCCCTTATCATTTAGCTACAATATAGCCGGTCAGCTACTGGAAGCAGTTAAGTCCATAAATTATCTGGAAGTAGGCATTAGGAGTGATTTAAAATGGAATGACCATATAAAATTAATCGTCGGTAAAGCAGATGCCAGACTGAGATTCATTGGAAGAATCCTATGGAAATGCAATCCGAAAACAAAGGAAGTGGGTTACAGTACACTTGTTCGCCCACTGCTTGAATACTGCTCACCGGTGTGGGATCCGTACCAGATAGGGTTGATGGAGGAGATAGAGAAGATCCAACGGAGAACAGCGCGCTTCGTTACAGGATCATTTAGTAATCGCGAAAGCGTTACGGAGATGATAGATAAACTCCAGTGGAAGACTCTGCAAGAGAGACGCTCAGTACCTCGGTACGGGCTTTTGTTGAAGTTTCGAAAACATACCTTCACCGAGGAGTCAAGCAGTATATTGCTCCCTCCTACGTATATCTCACGAAGAGACCATGAGGAGAAAATCAGAGAGCTTAGAGTCCACACAGAGGCATACCGACACTATTTCTTTCCACGAACAATACGAGACTGGAACAGAAGGGAGAACCGATAGAGGTACTCAAAGTACCCTCCGCCACACACCGTCAGGTAGTTTGCGGAGTATGGATGAAGATGTAGATGTAGATGTAGATCCTTTTGACAGGAGGTCTTGGGGACGACGGCCGTTTACTACTGTGAGAAAATAAAACGCCTACAGCCGTCCTTACGATTTTATTTATTTTGTAGCTACGAGTTTCGACGCTTCAGTACGCCATCTTCAGGCTGTAGTTGATGCTGTTGCTGCTGCCGGTGACGCTGACAGGAATCGTGTCAATCCCTTAAGCATCAACTACAGCCCGAAGCTGGCGCAGTGAAGCGCCGTAACTGGTAGCTGCAAAATAATTAAAATCGTAAGGACGGATGTAGGCGTTTCATTTCCTCACAAAGAAATTGTGGTCATATATCTTTTCAGTGGCACCATAATGTCAAGACACTCACGAATGTCACAGAAACTGAAATTAAGGGTAGTAAAGAAAATTCAGGGATAATAAACTATATTTCCCAGTATTCCTATACAAAGGAAGATACAGAAGTACTACCGCAGTTAAATACTCGCACATTGCTAATTAGAAAACGTTCATGGGCCAGAATATGAAATTGAGTAACCTCCGATTTTAACCGTAATATACAGTAGCTCAAACATCAAATTGAACCAAATAGTTGGAAGAAATCACGGATCATACAGGTCTTCAAGAAGGATAGTAGAATTGATCACAAATCTATCCTGTCTCATTGACGTTCACCTGATTTACAATCTGATGTATTTGAGTAAAAATTGTATTCAAATTGCACGTCCGTGATATCGGACGTGTCGAAGCAACATAAGTTTTCTTGTTCAGCATGTTCGGCTTTGTCGACACAAAGACACATGGCGTCCACAGTAATCATAAAGCTTTGTTTGAACAAAATTTCAGCACCATGTTAGGTACCCCCTGTTTACAAACTACATTTTATTTTCTTACTTTCCAGAACGAAGTGCTCGGACGAAAATGAATGTAAGTCAGGGAGGTCGTCTTCCGCCCCTTGTGTTAAATCTGCAAGTCGAAGGAGAAATAAAAGAAAGGTTAAAGACTGGGTATAAAACTCGTGAAAGGATATAGATCATAAGATTCACTGATGACATTATTATCCTCGGTGAAAGTGAAGAAGAATTACAGGTGTGTTGAATGGAATGAACAGTCTAATGAGTAAAGAATGTAGACTGAGAGTAAACCGAAGATAGGCGAAAGTAATGAGAGGTAGCAGAAACGAAGACAGCGAGAAACTTAACATCAGCGTTGATGGTCACGAAGTAGATGAAGTTAAAGAATTCTACTACCTAGGCAGCAAATTAATCAATGACGGACGGACCAAGGACATCAAAAGCAGACTACCACAGGAAAAAAGGGCATTCGTTGCCACGAGAAGTCTTCTAATATCAAGAATATTCATGAATTTGAGGACGAAGTTTCTAACGCTGTATGTTTAGGGCACAGAACTGTACAGCAGTGAAACATGGATTGTGGGAGAACTGGAACAGAAGAGCATCGAAACATTTGAATGTGGTGCTACAGGAGAATACTGAAAATTAGGTGGACTTATAGGGTAGGAAACGAAAAGGTTCTGCGCAGTATTGACGAGGAAAGGAATATATGGAGAACACTGACAAGAAGAAGGAACAGAATTATAGGACATCAGGGAATGACTCCCATCGTAGAATTTTAGAAAGAGCTATAGAGAGTAAAAATTTTAGAGGAAGAGAGAGATTGGAATACATCCAGAAAAGGAAATGAAATGATCGTATGGCATTGTTCGCCGGGAGGCCCCATGCGGGGAAGTTCGGCCGCCGTATTGCAAATCCTTTATTTAGTTGACGCCACTTCGGCGACTTGCGAGTCAATGATGATGAAAGACACAAAACACCCACTTATCACGAGGCAGAGAAAATCCCTAACCCGCCGGGAATCGAACCCGGGACGCCGCGCGCATGTCGCGAGAACGCTACCGCAAGAGCACATGGCGTGCAAGTGCTACGCTACGAGGAATTCGTGGTGGGTTGCAACAAACCAATCAGGACACCGAGAAAAAAGAAAAAAAAAAGATTTACATTTTATAACGTGTCTGCACACAAGTGTAAGTACGAGATCTAGAGTGGTCGCAATAGTCGCCAATCGCCGATAGGATGCCATCCAAAGTAGTTCTCTCATAAGACTATGCCCTCAAGAAATTGCTAGTTTCGAGTTCATAAGTGATGTATTGCTTTATTATCAAATTAGGTGTTTTCGTAAACAAACACATCATAATGAGATCCATGAACATGATTTAAAGTAATATAGTTTTCTGCATCATCACTTAGCAATTACAGGATATAGAATTGCACTTTCCAGAGAATCTAATGGCGCTGATACTGCTGCTGCGAGGGACATAATCTACGAGAGGTTTTCCGCGAAACAGCTGTGAGGAAACCCTTCGCGACGAAGGACTAAGGTAGCCCGGGGATGTCTTGTCTTAAACTCTGCAAACTTCGGATGTAAAAATGCCATCAGACATACTGTACCCCTCTTATGACGTCTTCTACTGACTCACTAGCTAAAGTGAGACACTGCAGGTAGGGAATCTAGCATTTGGCATCCCTTGTGTGGGAAAATCCGATCGCTTTTGGATAATTTGCAGTGGAAAGAACTATTTATTACAAATTTGTGTTAAGAATAGGAGTTGCAGTTCGATAGTAAGTGCAATGGAAAAAAACGGGAAGTGAACAATAAATCTATAACGTGACTGAAATTTGTGATTTACAGAGTGCGAAAAATATGTCGCGACTCGTAATAGATCTGTGTAGTGGAAATACAGTTCGCGTTCAAGAATTACGAACATTTCGCGAATGAAACTTAACGGACAGTCGTCGAAAAGACATCGAAGTGGAGCTCAGCGCGACAGAGAAGGGATGCGCTGGAGGCGTACACTCAGAGGTCCGCAGATCGACGCATGGACGATACACCGGAGGGTTACGTTGACCATAGACTACTGATACATACTTAAAGTAAGTTAAAATTCATTCCGAGTACATAAAGATTGTATTAATGATCATGTAATATTGCTTGGAAGTGGCAGAGTCCAGTGCTGCGTGCTGCAAAACGTGCACGCGGCACTGGACTTTCGTGGGCAAGTAGTACCTTGCACTTCGCCACTCATACGAGCAATGTGGCCAGCGATCACACATCATGGTGTTATGGCAGGACTGATGTGGAGCGTTTGATGACGTCAGAAACTGGTCGCCATTTAAATAAAAAAAAACTTGTCTACAACTTCGACCGTTTTGTAATTTCATTGACTTCCACTTCTGTTGAGGACTCTCCGTCCCAGATAGCATGCTGTATCCGCTCTATCAAAAAATGCTCAATACAGTCACGAAATCTTCGTGACTAAGAGTCATTTTACAAATACTAATGCACTGAATTTAAAATAAATTTTTTTTATTTATTTATAAGGTAATAAACATGTAATACAACTACTGTAATACTTATTTACAATGAACACATTACTGCACTGAAATGGTGCAGAAGTTAGATTATACTTACACACACACACACACACACACACACACACACACACACACACACACAAATTTTCAATGAACACATTACTGCACTGAAATTGTACTTATATACAAATCAGTTGGCTTTACTAAGAAATTCATCAATGGAGTAGAAGGAGTTGGCCACCAATAAATCCTTTAGGCTTCTCTTAAACTGAATTTCATTGGTTGTTAAGCTTTTTATGGCTGCTGGCAAGTTATTGAAAATGTGTGTTCCTGAATAATGCACACCTTTTTGTACAAGACTAAGTGACTTTAAATCCTTGTGAAGATTATTCTTATTTCTAGTATTGATTCCATGAATGGAGCTGTTGGTTTGAAAAAGTGATATATTTTTAGTGACAAATTTCATTAAGGAATAAATATATTGGGAAGCAGTAGTTAGTATCCCTAGTTCCCTAAACAGGCTTCTGCAGGATGTTCTCGAGTTCACACCACATATAACTCTTACTGCACGTTTTTGTGCCCGGAAAACTTTAGCTTACCTTGATGAATTACCCCAAAAAATAATCCCATATGATATTATGGAATGAAAGTAAGCATAGTATGCCAGCTTTTTCATTTTTATATCCCCTATGTCTGACAAAATTCGCATTGCAAACAGAGATTTGTTAAGACGCTTCAGCAGATCTGTGGTGTGCTCCTCCCAGTTCAATTTATTATCAAGCTGTAATCCCAAGAATTTAACACTGTCCACTTCTTCTATCTTCTTGTCATCATATGTTAGACATATACTCTTGGGACACCCCTTACAAGTTCTGAACTGCATGTAGTCTGATAACTTCTTGAAAGAAAGTAGTTAACCAGATATTCACCGTACTAACACCGACACAGTTCGCTCGGAGTAAGGTAGTCAAATATCATGGTAGGAACCACAGCGCGTTGGAGTGGGACCTAGAATACACGGCCCACCTGCCACGCTGTAATGGCAACGGCTCCGCCCAAGGTTGTCCCCTCTAGCAGAGGGTCCGTCCGCCCTCTCCCCGGCTAGCGGACCCTCCCGAGGAGCTCACTCCTCTTCACCGGACACTGAACCCTCCTGCTTATTGTTGTCGGCTATTAGCAGCACTCCACACCTCCTCCACTAGGCCCGACCCAGAACCACAGCTGGGCGTTCTTGCCGAGAACACCGAGCTCACACTGCATACAGACCCAAGGAACTGTTACTTGTTACAGCTTTAAGAGCACTGTCGCCAGAGCGAGCTACCCCGTGCTTGTATATCCCCCTTCGTTCGTCTCCGCCTATCGATCATGAGCAGATATTTCGTACTCGCCACGAGCTGAATAGAAAAATCGCGCTCCACGGCTCGGTTCTTTTCGTTCCAATGCATTCTGCACTTCTAAGTGCACTTGGATATAAAATAATACCCAGTTGGCCAACCTTCCAACAGTGTCGTCAACATTAGTGCTTAACTAACCTATACATTGAAAAAGAATTTTCTTCAGATGCTTCATTTTTAAAATGATGAAAAGTAAATGATATTTAGGTTATGCAGGTGTTATATTAAACTATTAATTATTGAGTCATAGAGACTACGAGTAATGGCCGGCCGGTGTGGCCGAGCGGTTCTAGGCACTTCAGTCTGGAACCGCGCGACTGCTACGGTCGCAGGTTCGAATCCTGCCTCGGGCATGGATGTGTGTGATGTCCTTAGGTTAGTTACCTTTAAGTAGTTCTAAGTTCTAAGGGACTGATGACCTCAGATGTAAGTCCCATAGTGGGCACAGCCATTTGAACCATTTATAAAATGATGAATCAGTTGTCAGTGCCCTGAGAATTGCACCCAAGTGCTACCTACAACTCCATCTCAGAAAAGAAAACTGACTACCCGCATTGAGTGTGCACACTTGTTGAAAAACATGCTTCCTCTGTATCACTAGCGACACTTCGGTCACCCTCACTCTGCACCCCATGTGAAATCAACCGAGTTAAAATGTGTGCACTATACTCTCTGTTCTTAGGCACTTTATTGTTGGGCTCCTTACTGGTTAGTGTTGTTTAACGTCCCGTCGACAACGAGGTCATTAGAGACGGAGCGGAAGCTCGGGTTAGGGAAGGATGGGGAAGGAAATCGGCCGTGCCCTTTCAAAGGAACCATCCCGGCATTTGCCTGAAACGATTTAGGGAAATCACGGAAAACCTAAATCAGGATGGCTGGAGACGGGATTGAACCGTCGTCCTCCCGAATGCGAGTCCAGTGTGCTAACCACTGCGCCAGGCTCCTTACTTCTGAACTGGTAGAACTTGGAAGACTTAATGCTGCCAGCGCTTTGTGTCTGACCTTTGCTGACCACTGCCAGTAATAACAACCACAACAACAGAAACACAAATGATGGTGGTCGTGCGCTTCTAGGCGCTTCAGTCCGGAGCCGCGGGACTGCTACGGTCGCAGGTTCGAATCCTGCCTCGGGCATGGATGTGTGTGATGTCCTTAGGTTAGTTAGGTTTAAGTAGTTCTAAGTTCTAGGGGACTGATGACCTAAGATATTAAGTCCCATAGTGCTCAGAGCCATTTGAACCATTTGAACTAATGATAATAATAATAACGATAATAATAGTAATACCGCGTAGGCACTACAACAGTGAAGTAGCCATTACAAAGTTACTGCTGTGCTGTGCTGTCTATTAGTTCGATTATTTTTTGCGAAGTAAATAATGTAGCTACGTCTTGTCCGTTCCTAGAACTATCTAAAACTCGGAGGGGGCATTTTGATGAGATATTTAAGTCTACGTTATGTATATGTCTCAATTTAACAGTTATAGATGCACTGTTCCAAGGAGAAAGTATGTGTGTAGTGGGTGGACTATGTGGAGAAGGTTCCAGCACACTGCGTCATTCATTAATGCTTTTATCTGAAAAAACAAGAATGTAGTTATTGGTAACTTATGTAATAAATATTATAGTAATAAAAATAATTTAGTTTAGTGATCGAAACACTATAAGACACCCCTTTCAGGGGTTAATTACCACCGAGCTGGTGACCACTGCAATAGATCCACAGTGAAAAGATCCTCTTGGATGCAGGCTAATGGTTCAAATGGCTCTGAGCACTATGGGACTTAACATCTGTGGTCATCAGTCCCCTAGAACTTAGAACTACTTAAACCTAACTAACCTAAGGGCATCACACACATCCATGCCCAAGGCAGGATTCGAACCTACGACCGTAGCGGTCGCGCGGTTCCAGACTGAAGCGCCTAGAACCGCACGGCCACACCGGCCGGCTCTTGGATGTAGGATGTGTCAGAAAAACAAGGTGACCATTGCAATAGACCCATAGTAAAAAGATCCTCTTGGATGTAGGATGCGTCAGAAAAACGAGAGTAAACGTTGAATGTTTACAATGTTGATGTATCTTCCACAGATCTCAAGTTAAATCCAGCTGATGGAAGTGGAACACGGCAAAAAATCTTAAGGCATTTATTTCATTTACAACATATCAGCAACGTCGTCACAAAAAATGTAAACTTCTATACACTAAGGTGCATATGATAATTCTTAGGGTATTGTACCCTTCCATCATCAGATAGAAAAATCGTCTTACAACAATTATTACAATGATCGCGCCACTGCACTGAATTTGTATGAAAGTCAGAATGTACATTTGATATTATTAATAACACATACACATCTGTTGGTTCTACTAAGAAATTAATCAATGGAATAGAAGGAGTTTTCCACCAATAAATCCTTTAGGTTCCGCTTAAACTGAACTGTATCACTAGTTAAACTGTAGGGGTATGTGACATTTTTCTTTTTTTAAGCATGCTACATAATGCCATTATTGCACTAAATTAATTCAGTGAATATGTAATTCATGAATTATTATGAAACAATGCTATGTATGCAATAATGATTGCGTGGAAGCTTTTTGGACGACTGTATGCTGAAACAAATACGTTTACGGTTTTCAATTGCTGTTTGTTGATATCTGTATTTTTCTTTTTCAACAAGTACAAATTACCTGAACTTTTTTTACAGAGTGACTACATTTAAAGGGTCGACGGAATGAAGAGGAATAGTGTTTATGTGACATCGACGGTAAGGTTGTTGTAAAGAGCAGATACCTGAGAGCTGAAGCTATCTGTTGTGATGACAAAATTTCAGGATCCTCTTAGCTTTTTTTGGGTTTGTGAAACGTTTTGAAGAGATTAAATTTGTACATGACGCAACAAAGGGCCACTCAGGATGACCATCCTCAGCTGAAACCATCGAGATTGTGGAACGAGTGAGAATCATTTTCAGTGAGGAGTCCACTACATCAAAAAGAAATTCAGCACAGAAACTCAGGATGTCACGACTGCCTCTCCTGAAGATAATGAAACAGAAAATTAACCTTTTCCATTACAAGATTAAATTGTGCCAACTTTCGGAGGGTAGTGATGTGGGGCAACGATATTCTTTTGCAAATGAGATGACTGGGGCCTTTGAAAACGGAGCAGTCGTTAAGGATCAGGTTTTGTGATGAGGCACACGTCCACCTCCATGGGAACGTCTAAAAACAGAACAGGCTCCACTGGGGTAATGTGAACCCACGTGTTCAAGCTGCTGGACATGGTGTGGAACATCCTCCTTATAGACCCGATGTCAAATCGTATGATTATTT
This sequence comes from Schistocerca cancellata, assembly GCF_023864275.1. NCBI lineage: Eukaryota > Metazoa > Arthropoda > Insecta > Orthoptera > Acrididae > Schistocerca > Schistocerca cancellata. The sequence continues at coordinate 679,962,974 of NC_064631.1, forward strand.
CATTTGAGATTACGTAAAAGACAGAGCCCTCAAAGATGGACCTGCAACACTCTAGGACCATCGTATTGCAATTCCAGAAAGATCCGTGCGGTCGAAAATGACGCTCATCGGTAAACCATTCACAGAATTCGTTTAAGACTCTGCAAATTCTTTGCTGCAGAAGGAAAACACTTTTATAGCTTTTCCTATTGACGTTCACGCTATCTGATATAGCATGAATAACAAGAATCTATCATCCCTTACTATCTCAGGGTAGACAAAAAAAATTTTAACACCTCTTTTGCACTTCCCTCTACTTATATCAGTTTATTACACGTACTTTTCGTCCCAATTGATCAATGGTGAGGAGATCCTCTGGGATGTGGAAGATGTCAGAAAACGAGAGAACACAATACATATTTACAAAATACACTCCTGGAAATGGAAAAAAGAACACATTGACACCGGTGTGTCAGACCCACCATACTTGCTCCGGACACTGCGAGAGGGCTGTACAAGCAATGATCATACGCACGGCACAGCGGACACACCAGGAACCGCGGTGTTGGCCGTCGAATGGCGCTAGCTGCGCAGCATTTGTGCACCGCCGCCGTCAGTGTCAGCCAGTTTGCCGTGGCATACGGAGCTCCATCGCAGTCTTTAACACTGGTAGCATGCCGCGACAGCGTGGACGTGAACCGTATGTGCAGTTGACGGAATTTGAGCGAGGGCGTATAGTGGGCATGCGGGAGGCCGGGTGGACGTACCGCCGAATTGCTCAACACGTGGGGCGTGAGGTCTCCACAGTACATCGATGTTGTCGCCAGTGGTCGGCGGAAGGTGCACGTGCCCGTCGACCTGGGACCGGACCGCAGCGACGCACGGATGCACGCCAAGACCGTAGGATCCTACGCAGTGCCGTAGGGGACCGCACCGCCACTTCCCAGCAAATTAGGGACACTGTTGCTCCTGGGGTATCAGCGAGGACCATTCGCAACCGTCTCCATGAAGCTGGGCTACGGTCCCGCACACCGTTAGGCCGTCTTCCGCTCACGCCCCAACATCGTGCAGCCCGCCTCCAGTGGTGTCGCGACAGGCGTGAATGGAGGGACGAATGGAGACGTGTCGTCTTCAGCGATGAGAGTCGCTTTTGCCTTGGTGCCAATGATGGTCGTATGCGTGTTTGGCGCCGTGCAGGTGAGCGCCACAATCAGGACTGCATACGACCGACGCACACAGGGCCAACACCCGGCATCATTGTGTGGGGAGCGATCTCCTACACTGGCCGTACACCACTGGTGATCGTCGAGGGGACACTGAATAGTGCACGGTACATCCAAACCGTCATCAAACCCATCGTTCTACCATTCCTAGACCGGCAAGGGAACTTGCTGTTCCAACAGGACAATGCACGTCCGCATGTATCCCGTGCCATCCAACGTGCTCTAGAAGGTGTAAGTCAACTACCCTGGCCAGCAAGATCTCCGGATCTGTCCCCCATTGAGCATGTTTGGGACTGGATGAAGCGTCGTCTCACGCGGTCTGCACGTCCAGCACGAACGCTGGTCCAACTGAGGCGCCAGGTGGAAATGGCATGGCAAGCCGTTCCACAGGACTACATCCAGCATCTCTATGATCGTCTCCATGGGAGAATAGCAGCCTGCATTGCTGCGAAAGGTGGATATACACTGTACTAGTGCCGACATTGTGCATGCTCTGTTGCCTGTGTCTATGTGCCTGTGGTTCTGTCAGTGTGACCATGTGATGTATCTGACCCCAGGAATGTGTCAATAAAGTTTCCCCTTCCTGGGACAATGAATTCACGGTGTTCTTATTTCAATTTCCAGGAGTGTATGAACAGAAAAGCTAATGTACCTGATATGGCGCGCGCCGCTATCGTGTGATCTTGTTTAGAGCGCGCGCTATAATCGATTATAGTTCGCTGTTCTGGTGCGGGTGGCGCTGCGGTGGTGATTTGCTATTACGACAGTGGCGTGTGTTTGCGGTGGTCGGCGGAAAGCGAGAAGGTAGTCGGTTTCCGGGTATTGCAAGGAACGTGAAGTTCGCTCTACCTGACCTGCTGGTGACTAGCGCTAAGGTTGTTGTGCCTCGCAATATGAGCAGAGTGGTCTGGGGCGGAGGCGGCTCGCCGCTGTGCTCGCCTTGGGGTGGTGATTAATTGGAGTCCGCGTACTTGTTCTGCCTGCCTGTCTGATGTGGAGGTCCGGTGGGGTCCTGTTATACTCTGGCTCGGAGACAACTAGTTGCTGAATTTTGGAGTCGTCTGCCAGGTTAGGGTGTGGGCTCGGCTGGCTCGTCAGATTTTCCGCTGGAAGCTCCAGCAGCGGTTTCTGAACTTCATTCTGATGCGGGACGGCGTTGTTGGAAGTTTTTGCTGTGTGTGTGTGGCACGTTACGATATGTGTTGGTACTAATTTATTTGCTCAACTGGAGGATCTTTTGGTTATCCCGCTGAGTGGGTCGTTGCCCACCCAGTCTGCTCAGCGTTACCTCTGGTGGTGCCTGTTTGTTCCTTTTTGAAGGAATTCACGTAGGTGGTTAAGGTTACCTGCCCGGAGTTGCGTTCAGGTATGGTATATTTGGTTTTTGATGTGTTAGGTAAAGTCTGCCTAAGAATGGCGGTTTTGGACAGTATATGCATAGTTAATTACTGTTGCCTGGTATATGTGGTCTTCTGGGACCTAAACAACACGATCTCGTCAATTTGGTTTGTGTAACGGCATTTAGTGGTATGTTCTGTATTTTTGTCTCACTGTGTTATTATTAACTTGGTGGAATTGTCGCGTTTGGTGTCGTTAAAGCACTTTTAAGACTGTGGTTTGACTATTCATGTGCGCTTGGCTTTTATTGTTTTGTTTTAAGCAGCGAGAATTGTTTATTAAGATATATGTATGTTGGCTTCCGGCACTTGTTAAGAGCGCCCGAGTTAACGGTGCTGTGGTTGTCATGTGCTGTCGGGATGTTATATTGTTATTTGATTTTTGAATTTTCTCTTGTGTTGATATTTTCTGTCGTGTGTTACGGAACATAACCAAGGTGCGTAAGTGATGGGCAGTTGTGGGAGGCATGTCGGGGAGCTCACAGCGGTTTATTTCGGGGACCGTTTCTAGTGGGGAAGGTTTCGAAGTGTTGAGAGCTCGCTCGTCTGTGATTGCGTTGGGAATTGCCCTTGGACTTTGGTTGTATCAAATTATTATTTTGTTATTATGTTTATTGGTTGTGTGTTGCGCTTCTTTGATTTTATGGTGCCAAGTGCCATTATATTTCTCAAAGCTTTTTTATAAAAATGATTTTAAATTGTAGTATCAAGTTAACTTATTACTGGATCTTGGCCTGTGGAGTAAAATCTTTTAAAGCGCTATTGCAATTTGTTCTTGCAGAAGAAATTTCTCTTATTTTTATGGTGCCAAGTTGCCATTATTTTTTTAGTTTATTACTGCTCTTAGTGTTATCCGATTTTATGGTGCCAAGTGTCATTATCATTCTTAAAGGTTTTTGTAAATGATCTTAAGTTGTATTGCCAAGTTAACTTATTACTGAATTTTGTCTCTTGGGTAAACTCTAAAAAAATGTTCAAATGTGTGTGAAATCTTATGGGACTTAACTGCTACGGTCATCAGTCCCTAAGCTTACACACTACTTAACCTAAATTATCCTAACGACAAACACACACACACACCCATGCCCGAGGGAGGACTCGAACCTCCGCCGGGACCAGCCGCACAGTCTATGACTTCAGCGCCTTGACCGCTCGGCTAATTTCGCTCGGCGGTATACTCTAAAAGTTCTATTGTAAAAGGTTCTTTGATTTTATGGTGGCAAGCCGCCGTTATTGTTTTTAAAGCTCATTCTTTTAACCATTTGTTAAGTTCTGTAAGTTACATGAATTTGTTATTCAAAAGAGTGTAGTATTGGCAATGTAATAAACTGTGTACAGAGTCTGCTGTTTGGATATTATTGGATGGAAATCCTTGGATAGTTGTCCTATAAGAACACACATTCCACTACCTTCCACAGATCCCAAATGAAATTGCCATTGTGGATGTGGAATCAGTAAAATAAATGAATAAATAAATAAATAAATAAATAAAAAGTTAAGCAAAATTTATATTTAAAAGGGCCGGCCGGGGTGGCCGAGCGGTTCTAGGTCCTACAGTCTGGAACCGCGCGATCGCTACGGTCGCAGGTTCGAATCCTGCCTCGGTCATGGATGTGTGTGATGTCCTTAGGTCAGTTAGGTTTAAGCAGTTCTAAGTTCTAGGGGACTGATGAACTCAGAAGTTAAGTCCCATAGTGCTCAGACCCAATTGAATCATTTTATTTAAAAGTATGTAAAACTTGTCCTCAAATATTAAATGTTCAATTCACTTAGGTACATATTACATATGATTATTCATAGGCTATTGTAGCCACGCATCATCAAACAAAAGAATCAAAAAATATTTTACAGCATTTATTTACAATGATCGCATTACTGCACAATATTCATGAATGAAATAGATATAATAAATCCTTTATGCTCCTCTCAAACTGAACTTTATTGTTAGTTAAACTACTTAAGGTTGCTGGCATGTTACTGAATATATGTATTGGTAAATAGTGAACACATTTGTGATCCGAAGTAAGTGACTTTAAATGTTTGTGAAAGTTATTCTTACTTCTAGTATTGATTCCATGGACTGAGCTGTTGATCTGGAAGAAAGACATGTTTTTAATAACAAATATCCTCAAGGAACAAATGTATTGAAAAGCAGTAGTTAGTATCCTCATTTTCTTAATTTGTCCTCTGTAGGATGTTCCTGAGTTCACACCACGAACAGTTCGTATTGCACGTTTTTAGGCTGGAAAAACTTCGCTTGATGAGTTACCCTAGAAAATAATCCCATATGATATTATAGAATAAGAAAGAGGATAGTACGAAAACTTTTTTGTTTTTATATCACCTACGTCCGACAACATTCAAATAGCAAATAGAGGTTTGTTTAGGTGCTGCAGAAGTTCTGTGGTATGCTCCTCTCAGTTAAATTTATTATGAAGCTGTAATCCCAAGACTTTAACACTGTCAACTTCTTCTATCTGCTTGTTGTCACATTTTAAGTGTATGCTGGCAGGAAACGTTTTGCAAGTTCGGAGCTGGACATAGTACGTATTTCCGAGGTTTAGTGACAGAGAATTGGCTAGGAACCATTTATTAATGTCCATGAAAATTCCATTAGCCGATCTTCCTAAGGCTACACTTGTTTCTCTATTTATTTGTAATGTTTGTATCAACTACAAATAAAACAAACTTGGCAACTGATAATATTACTGATGAAAGGTAATTGATGTAAACAATAAAAAGTAAGGGCTCTAAGATGAAAGTTTGGGGGACATTACATGTAATTGGTTACCGGATGGAGGATGCCTGACGCTTAATACACGTCCCTCTCCTTTTGAATCCCTTTGTTTTCTGTCTTTGATATAAGATTTGAAGCATTCTGCAGCATTTTGCAGCATTTCCTGTTACATTGTAGTAGTATACTTAAAAGGACATTGTGATTTACACAGTGAAATGTAGTGCTGGTGAAGAGTGTCTTGTATACATCGTACACAAAACAGCTGGTTTTATTATGCCTACAAACGTTGCCCTGCCCGCTTCAGCAACTTCAGAGGCGAGCCGTCGTGAGCAGGAGAGTGTGGCGGGGGCGTGGCGACCGTCGGATTCCTGGGGGAATGAACCAGCCTCAGACCTTTCACCGCGCAGCCATCGACGCGGAATTTCATTTCCGCAGACTGAACAGCTATGCCGCCGCGTCATCGGAGCGGCCCGACAGAACCACGCGGACCGCGTGTTTCTTGCGCGGCTGCATTTTGCTGTGGTTCCGAGAAGGGGGTCCGTTCCCCGACTGCAGGCACGTAACGCGTAGCTTATTGCACCGCAATTACACACGAAGCGATTCGCAGAAGCGATCCTACTGCTTCTGTGCTCAAGGGATAGAGGGAGCTTCCCGGAGAGACTCTTTTTGTTCCGTCTGCACATTCATGCAGTCTATACAGACTCGCTGCTACATTGTCTCTTCCATAGAACAGGTACCATTAAAACACGTGAAAATGTGTATGTAACAAAAGAATCTCTTACGTGTAAGAGCAGAGCCCCAGAGGACCGTCTTCTTCTGCATCTACATGATCTACATCTACATGATTACTCTGCAATTCACATTTAAGTGCTTGGCAGGGGGGTTCATCGAACCACAATCATACTATCTCTCTACCATTCCACTCCCGAACAGCGCGCGGGATAAACGAACACCTAAACCTGTCTGTTCGAGCCACGATTTCTCTTTTATTTTGTTGATCATTCCTACCTATGTAGGTTGGGCTCAACAAAATATTTTCGCATTCGGAAGAGAAAGTTGGCGATTGAAATTTCGTAAATAGATCTCGCAGCGACGAAAAACGTCTTCGCTTTAATGACTTCCATCCCAACTCGCGTACCATATCTGCCACACTCTCTCCCCCATTACGTGATAATACAAAACGAGCTGCCCTTTTTTGCACCCTTTCGATGTCCTCCGTCAATCCCACCTTTTAAGGATCCCACACCACGCAGCAGTATTCTAACAGAGGACGAACGAGTGTAGTGTAAGCTGTCTCTTTAGTGGACTTGTTGCATCTTCTAAGTGTCCTGCCAATGAAACGCAACCTTTGGCTCGCCTTCCCCACAATATCATCTGTGTGGTCCTTCCAACTGAAGTTGTTCGTAATTTTAACACCCAGGTGCTTAGTTGAATTGGCAGCCTTGAGAATTGTACTATTTATCGAGTAATCGAATTCCAACGGATTTCTTTTGGAACTCATGTGGATCACCTCACACGTTTCGTTATTTAGCGTCAACTGCCACCTGCCACACCATACAGCAATCTTTTCTAAATCGCTTTGCAACTGATACTGGTCTTCGGATGACCTTACTAGACGGTAAATTACAGCATAATCTGCGAACAACCTAAGAGAACTGCTCAGATTGTCACCCCGGTCATTTATTTAGATCAGGAACAGCAGAGGTCCCAGGACGCTTCCCTGGGGAACACGTGATATCACTTCAGTTTTAATCGATGATTTGCCGTCTATTACTACGAATTGCGACCTTCCTGACAGGAAATCACGAATCCAGTCGGACAACTGAGACGATACCCCATAGGCCCGCAGCTTGATTAGAAGTCGCTTGTGAGGAACGGTGTCAAAAGCTTTCCGGAAATCTAGAAATACGGAATCAACTTGAGATTACTTCGTGCGGCCATTACTTCGTGCGAATAAAGAGTTGACTGCGTGTCACAAGATCAATGTTTTCTGAAACCATGCTGATTACGTATCAATAGATCGTTGTTCCCTTCGAGGTGTTTGAATACAGTATATGCTCCAAAACCCTACTGCAAACTGACGTCAATGATATAGGTCTGTAGTTCGATGGATTACTCCCACTACCCTTCTTAAACACTGGTGCGACCTGCGCAAATTTCCAATCTGTAGGTACAGATCTATCGGTGAGCGAGGGGTTGTATATGATTGCTAAGCAGGGAGCTATTGTATCAGCGTAATCTGAAAGGAACCTATTCGGTAGACAATCTGGACCCGAAGACTTGCCCGTATCAAGCGATTTGAGTTGCTTCGCAACCCCTAAGAAATCTACTTCTAAGAAACTCATGCTAGCAGCTGTTCGTGTTTCAAATTCTGGAATATTCCATTCGTCTTTCCTGGTGAAGGAATTTCGGAAAACTGTGTTCAATAACTCCGCTTTAGCGGCAAAGTCGTCGGTAACAGTACCATCGGCACTGCGCAGCGATGGTATTGACTGCGTCTTGCCGGCTCAGGGTGCGACTTTGAGCTTTTTCTTTGGAGAGGAGGTGGTGTGGCGCCTTTCAATGGATTGCCGTTGTGTTTCCGGTTCGAAGTGTTGGACCTAAAATCCATCTCCTGTCACGAGATTCGACAAAAAATTGTCACGATCGGCCTCGCTGTTTAAGGTCTTCTTTTACGCGGCGAGGAACTCAGCGGCCACACTGACGGCTTGTATGGTACCTTAGCTTTCTACCACAGGTCCCACGGGAGCGCAGGTGAGTGTTCCTGTTGGCATGGAGTTGTCACCAGCGGCCCGGGTGAAGCCGTATCCAGACGCGACCATCGACCTTGTAACGCCGCTGCCTTTGGACAAAAAATGAAGAATATAAAAACAGTACCCCAAAGCCCAAAAGTTCCAAAAACCAAGTTCCAAATTTCATAAAAAAACTAAGTTCCTTTTGGAATAAAGTTGCTTGAATAGTATCACGTAGATATAAAAGAAATTCAGTACCAAACAGCTTAGTGTTTCGAAAAAGAAAGAAATAAAAAGATAGAATCCCATTAGTTTCAAAATAAAATCATAGTAGATCGCAAAGTACCGTAATTATAAATCACGGACTGGACGAACGATTTCAAAGAATACTCCTTATGGGTACTCTTTGAGAATCGTGTGTAATACGTAAGAAAGACCCACGCACTGTTACTGTGTTACGATAGTTTGCCGGAGCAAGTCGTACCTCAGCGTGTGCTTGTATATGTGGGCGTGACGAGATTTTTGTTTTGTTTTTTTGAACGTTAAAGATTTGTGATCTACTACGACGCACTGAACTTGTAAGGAGTAAATCAGTAACTTCAAATAGCATATCACGTAGAATCCAGATCGTGAAAGATTCGAAATTGTCTTAAATTGAATATTTTCAATAAAAGACTGGACATTACCCAAAACTAGAAACTATTAATGATGTACCGATATAGAGACAAAACTTTGAAACTGAATTGTGAGAAAAGAATTAACTTTCGTAAAATCAGTCAATGGACTCTGGGACTTGCATAATATCTTGGACTGAAGTATACGTCATTAATTCCACCCAGATAGGAAAAGCTACTTCCTTACGGCAATGTTAGGATGTGAAAATAGTGCAATAAACCAGCATTCAGTGTTATTCCTGCTTTAATAACTTCTTTAAATCCATTCAATATTGTGTACTCAGTAAATAATTATCTGTGCGGCGATATTGATTGTCCAAGGAACGCGATGTGCATAAGTACCGAGTGATCAAAAAGTCAGTATAAATTTCAAAACTTAATAAAACACGGAATAATGTAGATAGAGAGGTAAAAATTGACACACATGCTTGGAAGAACAAAAAAAAAAAAAAAATGCTAGACGCGTGAAAGATCTCTTGCACGCGTCGTTTGGTGATGATTGTGTGCTCAGCCGCCACTTTCGTCATGCTTGGCCTCCCAGGTCCCCAGACCTCAGTCCGTGCGATTATTACCTGAAGTCGCAAGTGTATCGTGATCGACCGACATCTCTAGGGATGCTGAAAGACAACATCCGACAGCAATGCCTCACCATAACCTCGGACATGCTTTACAGTGCTGTTCACAACATTATTCCTCGACTACAGCTATTGTTGAGGAATGATGGTGGACATATTGAGCATTTCCTGTAAAGAACATCATCTTTGCTTTGTCTTACTTTGTTATGCTAATTATTGCTATTCTGATCAGATGAAGCGCCTTCTGTCGGACATTTTTTGAACTTTTGTATTTCTTTGGTTCTAAAGCCCCATGGCATTCCAAGCATGTGTGTCAATTTGTACCTCTCTATCTACATTATTCCGTGATTTATTCAGTTTTCAAATTTATACTGATTTTTTGATCACCCGGTACTCTTTGCCGCATTAGCAAATTATCGCCCTGTTACGAACTATTAGGATCAAGTAAACTGAAAGACTTTGGTGGAGATATTGGTGTTGTGTACGAACAGAAGCTATTATTAATACCGGAGTGGGAACTGATATATCCCTACGTGTAGCTGTGTTTAAATACGCCGGGGAGCACGTAATTGCTTGACTTGATCGAGACAAATAATATGCACTCGGTGGGATTTCAGCCCAGCCCAAATAGATTTTTTATATAACTTCAATATATACGAGGTGCATTCAAGTTCTAAGGCCTCCGATTTTTTTTCTAATTAACTACTCACCCGAAATCGATGAAACTGGCGTTACTTCTCGACGTAATCGCCCTGCAGACGTACACATTTTTCACAACGCTGACGCCATGATTCCATGGCAGCGGCGAAGGCTTCTTTAGGAGTCTGTTTTGACCACTGGAAAATCGCTGAGGCAATAGCAGCACGGCTGGTGAATGTGCGGCCACGGAGAGTGTCTTTCATTGTTGGAAAAAGCCAAAAGTCACTAGGAGCCAGGTCAGGTGAGTAGGGAGCATGAGGAATCACTTCAAAGTTGTTATCACGAAGAAACTGTTGCGTAACGTTAGCTCGATGTGCGGGTGCGTTGTCTTGGTGAAACAGCACACGCCCAGCCCTTCCCGGACGTTTTTGTTGTAGTGCAGGAAGTAATTTGTTCTTCAAAACATTTTCGTAGGATGCACCTGTTACCGTAGTGCCCTTTGGAACGCAATGGGTAAGGATTACGCCCTCGCTGTCCCAGAACATGGACACCATCATTTTTTCAGCACTGGCGGGTACCCGAAATTTTTTTGGTGGCGGTGAATCTGTAATCTTCCATTGAGCTGACTGGCGCTATGTTTCTGGATTGAAAAATGGCATCCACGTCTCATCCACTGTCACAACCGACGAAAAGAAAGTCCCATTCATGCTGTCGTTGTGCGTCAACATTGTTTGGCAACATGCCACACGGGCAGCCATGTGGTCGTCCGTCAGCATTCGTGGCACCAACCTGGATGACACTTTTCGCATTTTCAGGTCGTCATGCAGGATTGTGTGCACAGAACCCACAGAAATGCCATCTCTGGAGGCGATCTGTTCAACAGTCATTCGGCGATCCCCCAAAACAATTCTCTCCACTTTCTCGATCATGTCGTCAGACCGGCTTGTGCGAGCCCGAGGTTGTTTCGGTTTGTTGTCACACGATGTTCTGCCTTCATGAAACTGTTGCACCCACGAACGCACTTTCGACACATCCATAACTCCATCACCACATGTCTCCTTCAACTTTGAATTTCAATTGGTTTCACACAACGCAAATTCAGAAAACGAATGATTGCACGCTGTTCAAATAAGAAAAACGTCGCCATTTTAAGTATTTAAAACAGTTATCATTCTCGCCGCTGGCGGTAAAATTCCATCTGCCGTACGGTGCTGCCATCTCTGGGACGTATTGACAATGAACGCGGCCTCATTTTAAAATAATGCGCATGTTTCTATCTCTTTCCAGTCCGGAGAAAAAAAATCGGAGGCCTTAGAACTTGAATGCACCTCGTACAGCTCTACCGCTAGTTAGCCAGGCTGCGACGTTATAACCTGATAGAAACAAAGTAACGTGGTTCATCCGACCAGGTGACAAGTTCTAACTGATCAACTGTCCGGTCACGATGATCCTGTGTCCGTTCCAATGGTAACTGACGTCGTTGGGTCAGCATGAGAACATGTAGGAGTCGCCAGCCGAGGAGCCTCTATTCAAAATGTGCTCTGACCAGTGCAACTTCCGTCTCGTCCGCCTCAGACATCGGCATCCCTCATGACAGAAAAAAGATTTAGGATGCTTTCACCACAGCGAGTGAAACCAAAGTAGATGTGTAGGACACGACTGAGGCCATTAACTTATGACTCGGCCAACGGCCGCTACCCGAATACCGTGGATCTACAGCAGCGTCAGAGCTCGCGATAAACAAGCAGACTATGTTCCTACGCCGCTCACGTGAACGAAAATAGTCCGAGAAGGTCCATCCGCCAACCGGCGTTGTTAGCCTGCACACCGCCGGCCACAAGGCAGTTCGACACGTAGACTGGACTTGTAGGGATCTGCCTCGTCTGCTGGTAGTCTCGGATCGTCAGGAGTGGTAGCTTCGGACTGTGATTCAAGAGAGTCGTGTAATGTTTATCTGGCCTCACTGGGCAGCTTTATGGCAATGCTGTGCCGACCACTGTCTGGCAGTTTTCTTTCCGTCTTTTCTTTGGTGAACTTTCTCGAGTGAGAGACTTGTGAGGAAAACATTTTATTTTTTTATTCTTCTGTTGTAAGATTCGAAGTGGGACCCATAGTTTGTTTCTTATTTAAATTGTGTTTTTTTCCGACTGCTTTGTCGATATCAGCAATGTTCTTCTTTACTGTTTTTTTTTTGTTTTTCAATAAAAGCTCACTGAGGACTAACGTTCGCGTTTTGTCTCTGCTACCGCAGATACAGAAATGATACTTTTTTTCGATATTCACGCGTTTCTTCAGTTGTTTTTCTCTATGGCGGACGGAATTGAAAAAATGGTTCAAATGGCTCTGAGCACTATGGGACTTAACATCTGTGGTCATCAGTCCCTAGAACTTGGAACTACTTAAACCTAACTAACCTATGGAAATTACACACATCCATGACCGAAGCAGGATTCGAACCTGCGACCGTAGCGGTCACGCGGTTCCAGACTCAAGCGCCTAGAACCGCACGGCCACACCACAGACGAACATTCAGCGCGAGTCATAACGCTGTTAGAACGCGTGCAACAAACAAACGATCTCATTAACCAGCGATTACAGGTAATGTTTTTCTCGCCCTCGTAGATTCCGATGCGTAGGTCCCACTCGGACGCCTCTCTGGTAGATTTCCATGCCGCACCCTTAGCGTTTCCCCGCAAAACCATTGAGCCATGGGAAAACTATATGGCCTTCTTGGAACAACATGTCATTGCTTCGCTCGTTTTTTCTTGCCAATGAGGGCTCTGAAATTTATCATGTATGGAAGCAATGACATCCTACGAGGCACTGACATCTAGCCTGTTGGATTGTTTTGACTCACAGGTACATGTAGAAGCGGTACGGCACAAGTTTCTCTGTTGCCACAAACCCCCAACACAAATAGTGGTTTGATACTCTTTTAGGTCTTTCCCGTGATTGTTGGTTTTCTGTAGGAACCCTCACTGCCAGCAATCATATGGTTTGGCACTCATTCAGGACATGATTCCTGTCCATGCACCAGACGACTCCCTGTGAAGAGATCTTTGAAACTGAAAGATCCCTCTTTGGAAGCTGTTTACTTATTATTCGCGCACAAGAACAATCAGTTTGGTCGTCTGTGCCACACTCCAGTCGCCGCCACAGGTCTTCGCTGCCCGCCCACCGCGCAGCCGCACATCCCAACAGCAGCATCAGCGCCAGGGACCCTCCACAGAGGCTGTCCTTGGTCCCCGCCTTCGGCCGCAAAAGCAGTGTTTGCCCTCATGTAATCAGTTTTTTGTCAACGAACTTCCAGCATGCTGTAGTAACTTCGGTCAGCAACTTCTATTAATCAACAGAACGAAAAACCAGTCCAAGCTGCAAATATTTTGGTTTTGGGTCGAGACCCATTTTCAAATCAACACAACAAATTCGAAAACGGCATTTCCGAAGACGTCAGAAAATGTGCAATGTTCATTTACAGTGTAATCATATGGTTTGGAACTCATTCAGGACGAGTTATCTGTATGAACTGTGAATGAACATTACACATTTTTTGCCATCTTCGGAAATGCCGTTTTCGAATTTGTTATGTTGATTTGAAAATGGGACTGTTCGACGCAAAGAAAAAACAACCAACACACGAATGTGACTACATATTAAGATTCTATTTATAGAAATACACTCCTGGAAATGGAAAAAAGAACACATTGACACCGGTGTGTCAGACCCACCATACTTGCTCCGGACACTGCGAGAGGGCTGTACAAGCAATGATCACACGCACGGCACAGCGGACACACCAGGAACCGCGGTGTTGGCCGTCGAATGGCGCTAGCTGCGCAGCATTTGTGCACCGCCGCCGTCAGTGTCAGCCAGTTTGCCGTGGCATACGGAGCTCCATCGCAGTCTTTAACACTGGTAGCATGCCGCGACAGCGTGGACGTGAACCGTATGTGCAGTTGACGGACTTTGAGCGAGGGCGTATAGTGGGCATGCGGGAGGCCGGGTGGACGTACCGCCGAATTGCTCAACACGTGGGGCGTGAGGCCTCCACAGTACATCGTTGTTGTCGCCAGTGGTCGGCGGAAGGTGCACGTGCCCGTCGACCTGGGACCGGACCGCAGCGACGCACGGATGCACGCCAAGACCGTAGGATCCTACGCAGTGCCGTAGGGGACCGCACCGCCACTTCCCAGCAAATTAGGGCCACTGTTGCTCCTGGGGTATCGGCGAGGACCATTCGCAACCGTCTCCATGAAGCTGGGCTACGGTCCCGCACACCGTTAGGCCGTCTTCCGCTCACGCCCCAACATCGTGCAGCCCGCCTCCAGTGGTGTCGCGACAGGCGTGAATGGAGGGACGAATGGAGACGTGTCGTCTTCAGCGATGAGAGTCGCTTCTGCCTTGGTGCCAATGATGGTCGTATGCGTGTTTGGCGCCGTGCAGGTGAGCGCCACAATCAGAACTGCATACGACCGAGGCACACAGGGCCAACACCCGGCATCATGGTGTGGGGAGCGATCTCCTACACTGGCCGTACACCACTGGTGATCGTCGAGGGGACACTGAATAGTGCACGGTACATCCAAACCGTCATCGAACCCATCGTTCTACCATTCCTAGACCGGCAAGGGAACTTGCTGTTCCAACAGGACAATGCACGTCCGCATGTACCCCGTGCCACCCAACGTGCTCTAGAAGGTGTAAGTCAACTACCCTGGCCAGCAAGATCTCCGGATCTGTCCCCCATTGAGCATGTTTGGGACTGGATGAAGCGTCGTCTCACGCGGTCTGCACGTCCAGCACGAACGCTGGTCCAACTGAGGCGCCAGGTGGAAATGGCATGGCAAGCCGTTCCACAGGACTACATCCAGCATCTCTACGATCGTCTCCATGGGAGAATAGCAGCCTGCATTGCTGCGAAAGGTGGATATACACTGTACTAGTGCCGACATTGTGCATGCTCTGTTGCCTGTATCTATGTGCCTGTGGTTCTGTCAGTGTGATCATGTGATGTATCTGACCCCAGGAATGTGTCAATAAAGTTTCCCCTTCCTGGGACAATTAATTCACGGTGTTCTTATTTCAATTTCCAGGAGTGTATATCAAGATTTTGACCCACCAGTGTACGTGTACGTGCAGTTTGCCTATCAGACTATAGGGAACAATTAAACTGGTGGCAGTAACGGGTAGTGGCTTCAGGGATAATAGAGGCAACATGTAATCGTTATAGATACGAGGAATTTTAGATATGACATCTAGTGTGAGGATATGATTGACGTTGGACTTTTTATATTTGTTTTATTGAAGAACCAGCCTTTCCTAGACCATTACCCCCCATAAGCGCAATCGGACATTAGTATCGCCCTCCCCCCTTCCGTTTGTTGCACCCCCCCCCCAACCCCACATTATCACCAACTTTAGCACCTAACTAAACTGTAGAATGAAAGACTTGTATTGGAGTAATTTTAATTTTAAAATCATGAAAGAAGACTGATATTTAGGTTGTGCTTTCTTGCGAGCGCGCTCACGCGAGCGCGCGCGCTCTCCCGCGCTTGTGTGCGTGCGTGTGTGTGTGTGTGTGTGTGTGTGTGTGTGTGTGTGTGTGTGTGTGTGTCTTAGAGGAAAGAAAGACGAAGGAATTCGTGGTGCATCGCAAGCGCTACCCAGAACTCCTTCTGAGATGAGAAAGCTGACAATCCACAGTGAGGGTAGACACTTGTTACAAAACACACTTCACCTGCGTTACTCCTCTACGTTGCGGCACTTACCTGACGTGCACACTGCAGCCCCATTTACAATAAACCAAGCTGAAATGTGTGCACTGTGCTTACTGTTCGTAAATCACTTCATTGTTACACTCCTTGCTTCTGAACTGGCAGGAAGTGGAGGCCTTCAGGCTGTTAATGCGTTGTGTCTGACCATACCACTAACAGTAATAATAATCGTAATAATAATAATAATAATAATAATACATCACATACATTCAGCAACACAAAGATTCACATTAAGCAGAAAGGAAGGAGGAAGGGGATTCATCGACATAAAAAAACCTACATTATGGACAGGTAGACAATTTAAGAAAATTCTTTCTAGAACGAGCAGAAACTAGCAAAATACACATAGCAATCACTCATATAAATACATCGGCTACACCACTGCAATTTCATAACCACTTCTACAACCCACGTAACATCAACAGATACGAAGAAAGTAAATTGGAAAAAGAAAACACTACATGGCAAGCACCCGTATCATCTAACACAGCCACACATCGATCAAGACGCATCCAACACATGGCTAAGAAAAGGCAATATATACAGTGAGACGGAAGGATTCATGATTGCAATACAGGATCAAACAATAAACACCAGATATTACAGCAAGCATATTATTAAAGATCCCAATACCACAACAGATGAATGCAGACTTTTCAAACAACAAATAGAAACAGTAGATCACATCACAAGTGGATGTACAATACTAGCAAATACAGAATACCCCAGAAGACATGACAATGTAGCAAAAATAATACATCAACAACTTGCCATAAAACATAAACTAATAAAACAACACGTTCCCACATACAAGTATGCACCACAAAATGTACTGGAGAATGATGAATACAAATTATACTGCAACAGAAGCATTATAACAGATAAAACAACACCAAATAACAAACCTGACATCATACTCACCAATAAAAAGAAGAAATTAACACAACTAATCGAAACATTCATACCCAATACAACAAATATACAGAAGAAAACAGGAGAAAAAATTGAAAAATACATCCAACTGGCTGAGGAAGTCAAGGACATGTGGCATCAGGATAAAGTTGACATTATACCGATTATACTATCAACTACAGGAGTCATACCACACAATATCCACTAGTACATCAATGCAATACAGCTACATCCAAAAGTATATATACAACTACAGAAATCCATAATTATTGATACGTGTGCGATAACCCGAAAGTTCCTAAATACAATGTAACATATACCGTACAGTTAAAAGGAAGTCACGCTTGATGAAGGTCCGCGTCACTTTACATTTTTAACCAGACCTAAGGTCTGAAAAAAATAGAAATAATAATAATAATACTATGTACAGCACTATAGTAGCGCTTATGTAGTTACTACTGTGTCCTGCTGTCAATTAATTCATTTGTCTGTTTCTAAGCGAGTAATGAAGTGGTTTCAGGACTACTGCAGGTAATATCTACAGCTTGGAAAAGATATTTTCTTGAGATATTTAGCGTTTGTTACGTATATGACTCACTTTTATCATCAGTGATGTACGGAACAAAGCACATGTGTGTAGTGGGTGGACTGTGTGAGGAACCTGTCACCTCCACCCCTACTAACTGAGTAAAAGTAAGTATTGGTAACTTATATAATCAGGATCAGAGTCTTACAAACAGTGATAATAGTATTGACGTTTTAAAATAATTTAGTGTCGCGACTGAAAGAGAATCGAATCATTTAATTTTTACCGCTCAGAAAATTTCGTTTTAACCCTCAGGGGCAATTACCCCCAGGTAGGGAATCACAACGCTAGAGGGTGCACGATGCTCCCACCCATCCGATTTAGGAACTCTGGCCGTCAGCCGTGTTCTCAGTGTGTTCCTCGCAGAGGCTTTGAGTCTTCCTGCCGTCGCTGAGGGGCGTATATGGCCGCACATCGAGCTGATGTTGTTTGCCTCATTCAAGCGAGGAGACACACTCGACGTACTGGATTTGTGGAGACAGGGCACAGTTTATAGAGTCAACCTAGTGGCCAGTTGGCCCTGAGGAACTGGCTGGTGGCGACTTCGTCCACTGCAGCACCAACAGAGCGTGAAAGACAAACACATACTTCCAGCTGTGCTATGTTTCACAGCGAGTGACTTGTGTGTTTGTACAAAACGAATCTGAGCCAAAGCTTTGAGAGATTGCAGGGCACTCTTGCTTCTGATTCAGTGTAGGGAATACCATCTACTGCGATTTGACTTCATACATTATGATGAAATGGTGGGCAGCAGTCTATGGTCTTGTTTGCTTGCTCTAGGGAAAGAAATACAGTAAGCTTTACCTGCCTTCAAAGTAACAGGGTGCCGACTTAAACGACTGCAGTAAAAGCACGGCATTGGCGAGCCGACAAAGCGCGTTTTTTCTGGGGAACGATGAGGAGACATTTCCAGACCGCCGCATGCAGCGGTTGCATTGTGCAAAACACATTAGCTTGGCTCTAGACGGGGGGCAGACGTCCAGGTATACGGCCTAGCTCCGAAAAGTCGCCAACAGCACATTGTAGGCCGGGAACGAAGCAGCGGATGGACCCTTGTTAGAGAGCAAGCCACCAAAAGAAATGTAAACGTTGTGCAAATGTCTGTGGGATAGGGAAACTGGCGTCCAGGCGTCGAGACTCTGTTTCAAAAGATGTTTGTGAGAACATGAAGCTTTTACGAGTTTATGGCCATTCTTTGCAAACTTTGAAATGGACGCAACAGAGGAAATAACAAGCTGTTTATGGATGGCTGTGCTTTCACCCTGTATTGTGTTAGCAAAAGATACAGCAAATGCGTGGGAAAGCGGCCGCAAAGCTGAATTTTTTCCGTTTTATGCCAATTAACTTGAAATTCTCTGGCCAAATCGATTTGCAGTGCAAAGATCATTCTCTGAGCTTAGAATGCCGGGCGCCAGCTCGTGATTGGCTTGTGTGAAAGTGGGGGAAGTCAAAAAAGAGAAATGTGCTTTTGGAACCCAGCTGAGGAGAAAGTGGTGAGAAAGGAAGAAATATCACTCTTGTACAAGTCCCTTGTACTGGCGCTTCGCTAGTAAAGAACTGCAGGTCTCTACCTAAATGGTGATACTTGCGTCCTTTGCTAGTGTGCGACTTAGAGCCTGTGCCAGTCACCTTCTGAACTGTCAGAGGTACTGCTGATATCATCGCGGTCACAACGAGTGATGCATGCGTGTACTTATTTGTCTTGAGTTGGCCGTCTAAACATTTGACGTATTCTGAGATGCACAGTCGTGGCACAGAGTCAAATTGGTTTGGCAGACCAGCAAACGGGCCCACCTGCACACCAGAATCCATCGGGGATTCAGAGGCTCATAAGGAAGTACCTGCGTTCTGAATTAACCGAACGTGAGACCGCGTACTTGCATTTTCCGGGAACGCGCATTTAAAAACAGATTGCGGCCGTGCATGACTTCAGTCGCCGAACGCATCGTGGTGGGCCGCCTTGACCAGCAGGACGGTAAAGTATTCGCTGCTGCGACGTAGCAAATGGTTGAAATGGCTCTGAGCACTATGGGACTTAACTTCTAAGGTCATCAGTCCCCTAGAATTTAGAACTACTTAAACCTAACTAACCTAACGACATCATACACATCCATGTCTGAGGCAGGATTCGAACCTGCGACCGTAGCGGTCGCGCGGTTCCAGACTGAAGCGCCTAGAACCGCTTGGCCACACCGGCCGGCTGCGACGTAGCACTATAATATATATTTCTCAGCACCCTGTTCTTTCGAACAATATTTTTCTTTCTTTTTTTTATATGGTAGAAAATAGATGCTTGGTGGTTGCGTAGTTTGATGCCAGAACCCGGATTCTCGTGTATGAAGTCAGATAGAGTGAGCAGTGTCCTGGTTAGTGTCTTGTGTTGATCCCCAGCAGATCACCTTGTCCACCATAGATCCCATGTTGGTAAGGCATTTGTTAAATAAAAATATTTGTGTGATGTTTATTTAATAATTTTGTTGTCTTGTCATGATTAAGATCAATAAATCGATTGTCAATTAGAATACAACTTCCCCCTGATTTCTAATTAACAGTTCCTTCCCATTTTTTTATGGCAGTCTAAATCTGAAACATAAGGACTAGCTTTTCCACTTGGTGTCCACTGCGCGGATCTTTTACTACATTACCGTTAATCTTCTTTCAGCTTCATTGGCTTTTTTCAGTGTCTGGCAGTGAGGTGTATCGTGGTAGTGTGAGGCAAGATGGCTGCCATAACGGTCGCCTCTTGAAACAGCTCCTCCTTTAGGTGTCGTTTTCTTGTGGAATAAGTTGTTAGCGACAGTTAGCATTTGACGCTGCCTAGGCGTAAAATGTTCAGTAGTGCGTTATTGGTTAGAGTCGTGGACTTTGTAAACTACGGAAAGACCATGATTAAGGGGCTCCGGAACGCCCTATACTTGCAATGTTAAAATAACGCTTATAAATTACATCTTTCCTCACAAAGTATTTGAGATAGGAAGTTGAACTTTTTACAGATTATTTATTGGAATATGGGCTACAACTTAACACAGGGATTTTACAAAATTTTAGTTCAGTTATTAAAGATGATTTTTTTCAATTGTAATGAAAATTCACAACATTTTTTTGCAATTTTTTATTTATATATTCAAAAATATACAGTTTTTTGGAAGAAGGCTGTGTTAAATTATGCAGAAGGTACTGTGTAACATTTACTGAAAGTTTGAAACAAATATGTTTGGAAGATCCTTTAGTGCATTCCAGGTCCATAGGATGGATTATCTTCATCCTCTGCAAACTCCTCCTCCAGCTTCCTCTTGTTCGTCCTCCTGTTTACTCTTGCTTGTATTTCTAGACTGTTTACAGCCCTGTCTGTAGCCCGAAGGCGTTCCTTGTCTAAAGCAAGCATCGCTCGTACCACGTTAGAACCTATCTTCATTCCCATATTTCTAAATACCTTGCACCTTACAATGTTGCCATCATTGAAAGTCGCAACAGCAACTTTACTTTTACTCATTATTATACTTCAAAAAAACAGAGACTCAAGAAACAGAATTAATTACGAATATTTTCGAGATAACGACAGAGTAAATAAACATGAAACAATCGACAATCACACCAGCGATATACATTGAACCATCACAGGTTAGCCACAACACATACTTTATCTCACATGACTAAAATGTACCTGATGAACACGGACGTTAATAATAACACCATTTGACAGCAGTTTAACAGCGCCACAGTGGTTCACGCCCATGTAGAACACATTTAAAAAAAATTTAAAAATAGTTGTAGTCTTCGGAATTGAATAAATTATATATCTATTAAAAGGTAATAGTCTGCAGATTCAGAAAACGCAAAAAAGTAAAAATTGAGCTTTTCGTGTTTTTGAGCCTTTCCGGAGCCCCTTAAAGTTTTGAGGTGCGTCCGCTCGCCGTACACATGGATAAGCGGCCGACGGTGGAGCGTGTGTCGCGGTTCCGCCCCCTCCGCAGCCCTGCCGCACCAGCAGCGCCGCTCGTCAGCAGCAGCAGTAGCTGCAGCGGCATCTGCCGGCCGCCACCTGCCTTCACTGCCGGCCAAAGCCGCGCCACGCCCGCCGCTGGGGCCGTCAGCTGAGGCAGGCAGCAAAGCAGCGTTTTTCTCTGTGGCAATAACAGAAGCCAGAAGACACGTCACAGAAATGCTGTTCCACTGAGACAGCAACATACAATTTCACTGTCCACGTAATAGAGTCTTTAAATACACTACTGGCCATTAAAATTGCTACACCAAAAAGAAATGCAGATGATAAACGGATATTCATTGGACAAATATATTATACTAAAACTGACATGTGATTACATTTTCACGCAATTTGGGTGCATAGATACTGAGAAATCAGTACCCAGAACAACCACCTCTGGCCGTAATAACAGCATTGATACGCTTGGGCATTGAGTCAAACAGAGCTTGGATGGCGTGTAGAGGTACAGCTGCCCATGCAGCTTCAACACGGTACCACAGTTCATCAAGAGTAGTGACTGGCCTATTGTGACGAGCCAGTTGCTCGGCCACCATTGACCAGACGTTTTCAGTTGGCGAGAGATCTGGAGAATGAGCTGGCCAGGCAGCAGTCGAACATTTTCTGTATCCAGAAAGGCCCGTACAGGACCTGCAACATGCGGTCGTGCATTATCCTGCTGAAACGTAGCGTCTCACAGGATCGAATGAGGGTAGAGCCACGGGTCGTAACACATCTGAAATGTAACGTCCACTGTTCAATGTGCCGTCAATGTGAACAAGAGGTGACCAAGACGTGCAACCAATGGCACCCCATACCATCACGCCAGGTGATACGGCAGTATGGCGATGACGAATACACTCTTCCAATGTGCGTTCACCGCGATGTCGCCAAACACGGATTGGACCATCATGATGCTGTAAACATAACCAGGATTTATCCGAAAAAATGACGTTTTGCCATTCGTGCACCCACGTTCGTCGTTGAGTACACCATCGCGGGCGCTCATGTCTGTGATGCAGCGTCAGGTGTAGCCGCAGCCATGGTCTCCGAGCTGATAGTCCATGCTGCTGCAAACGTCGTCGAACTGTTCATGCAGATGGCTGTTGTCTTGAAAACGTCCCCATCTGTTGACTCAGGGGTCTAGACGAGGCTGCACGATCCGATACAGCCATGCGAATAAGGTGCCTGTCATCTCGACTGCCAGTGATACGAGGCCGTTCGGATCCAGCACGGCGTTCCGTGTTACCCTACTGAAGCCACCGATTTCATATTCTGATAACAGTCATTGGATCTCGACGAACGCGAGCAGCATGTCGCGATAGGATAAACCGCATTCGCGATATGCTACAATCCGACCTTTATGAAGGTCGGAAACGTGATGGTACGCATTTCTCCTCCTTACACGAGGCATCACAACAACGTTTCATTAGGCAACGCCGGTCAACTGCCGTTTGTGTATGAGAAATCGGTTGGAAATTTTCCTCATGTCAGCACGTTGTAAGTGTCACCACCAGCGCCAACCTGTGTGAATGCTCTGAAAGTCTACGCTTTTGCATATCACAGCATCTTCTTCCTGTCGGTTAAATTTCGCGTCTGTAGCACGTGATCTTCGTGATGTAGCAATTTTAATGGCCAGTGGTATAGTAAAATGTCACCAGTAGGAATATTCTGTGACTTATCCAAAGCATTCGATTGTGTGAATCATGACATTATGTTAGAGAAATTACAATTCTATGGTATAAATGGAACAGCATATGAGTGGTTTAAGTCATATCTACCGAACAGGAAGCAAAATGTATCTTTATATGCTTCAAGTGATTCAACGGAGTTTGGCACTTAATCTAACTGGGGTGAAATTACATTAGGTGTTCCACAAGGTTCGGTCATGGGTCCCCACTAATATATCCGCCGTCCGCAGGTAGGAAAATCTCAGAGTGTGAGTTATAGCGTTTTTTATTTAAACTAAAGTCTTTCTTCATAATTTACAAAACAATATTCGTGAGGTAGGACTGATACTCCAAGCCTACCAATAACTAAATCAGAGATTCTTCCAAACATCAACGGTCTGTAGTAAACATACAACTTCACCAAACCAAGCCCCGGGCGTCTCATGAAGAGTGGCGCGGAGTCCACGTTGCCGTCACCTGAGTCCGAGGACGAGTAGAGGCCCTGCGAGGATGGCTGCGGTACGCTGGCGGCCGTGGACGATGACGCGGCGGCTACGATGACACCAGTGGGCTCGCTGGGCGTGAACTGCCTCACCAGGTTTTTTTTTTCTTTATTGTATTTCAAATCCCCATCGGGGCGGGCTGGCAGCAGCATATGCGCTGCTCTTCAGCCGAAAGACATAGAACAAACAATAGAAGTCATTTAAAAAGAACAAAAGAGAGAATATGGTGAACATGGATATAAAAAAGGGGGATCATCATGGAAGGCAATAGACAAAAAAACGGGGTGACCGTAAAATGGAGATAAAAAACTGTTAAAACTGTTTAAAAGTAGCACACACAAAAAGCCACACACTGCGACAATTAAAAGAACACAAGGCACAGTATGACTGGAGCATGAAAGGTACCGACGGATGGTGTAGCACATAACAAACACTTATGGCGAACCTCAAGCCAGTACACAACTAAAATCACACATCTTGACGCACAGGAGAAACAGCACTAAACACAACACTGATGTGGCACACTGACGATGATCAAGACAGAGGATCTGCCAGGCGCCAGAAGAGGAGGGAAACTGGAAGAAGGGAGGGAGGGGAAGAGATAGGGGAGATGAGCGGGGGGCGCGCTGAATAGGGCCAGGTAGGGAGGGACGTGAGAAGGAAGGAGGCAAGTCAAGTATGGGGTGCTGGGTCTCAGGGGGAGGGCGGGGAGGAGGAAAATCCGCTCTGGGAGAAGGAGGGAAAAGGAAAAAAGGGAGCCCTGGGGAGGGGGGGGGGAACAAGGCCAGGTTATAGTCCGAAGGAAGGGTAGATGTCAGGCGAAGTTCGTCATCCGGGAGGGGGAGGCGTTGGAAATTGCCCTGATGAAGGAGATGGAGGGTGTGGAGGTGGAGAGAGGGAGGGATACAGCGATAGAGGCGTGGCAACGGGCGTGGGGTGGAGAGGAAGGAGGAAACCAGAGGGTGGGGGGAATCAAGCCTGCGGACAATGTAAAAGATGCGGAGAAGTTGGAGGAACAGGAGGAGGTGGGGGAAGGGGATCAGTTGCCTCACCAGGCTCCTGCGCCAGCCTAAATACTGCTTGGCGCATGGATATGGCTGGCTCTGTTTGCAGTCACGTGTCAAGCGGAATGAAAGAGGTCCGCGGCTGTAGCGACCTCTTGCGGCGCCGTGGACGCCTCCTGGTGGTCTCTGGGAAGCGTCTGTGTTTCCAGGACGACCGGCCAGTCTGACCCCTACTCGGTCCGGGGCCCGCTGCACCGGTCTGCTTCGCGGGAAGCGAGAGTTGCAGTCGCTTAGTCTGGACACAGTACCCTCCTTGACATATGGAAATGACCTCCCATCTTACGTGAAACAAAATGCTGAACTGACACTGTTTACTGATGATACATAATTATTAATCCAG
This sequence comes from Schistocerca cancellata, assembly GCF_023864275.1. NCBI lineage: Eukaryota > Metazoa > Arthropoda > Insecta > Orthoptera > Acrididae > Schistocerca > Schistocerca cancellata. Next base: position 679,987,761 of record NC_064631.1, read on the forward strand.
TGAAAGAAAATCCGACAGAAAATGATACAAATAAGGTCTTTGGAAAAGTTATTAATTGATTTTCGGCGAATGGGCTTGCTCTGAACTTTGGAAAAACACAGTACATCCAATTTTCTGCTGCAAAAAGTGTAATTCTTTCAATAAACATAACACATCAAAATAAGTCAGTAGCCAGGGTAGAGCATACTAAGTATTTGGGTGTAGGTATAGATGAGAACCTTAAGTCGAAAATTCATATTTTGGATCTCCTAAAGCGACTAGGTTCAGCAACTTTGCAATAAGAATAATTGCCAATTTTGAGGATGTAGAAATTAGTAAACTCACATACTCTGCATACTTCCACTCTCTGATGTCATACAGAATAATATTCTGGGGCAACTCAACACTTAGGCAAAAGGTATTCACTGCTCAAAAGAAAGTAGTTACAATAATGTGGTAGGTTCATAGTCGCACATCTTGTAGGCATCTGTCTAAAAGGTTAGGAATTCTTACAACTGCTTCACAGTACATTTACTCAATAATGAAATTTTTTCTCAACAACATGGACCAGTTTAAAATCAACAGCGACATTCATGATTACAATACCAGAAAGAAGAAAGACCTACACTATCTTTTACTTAACCTATCTTTGGCACAGAAAGGGGTAAAAGACGCTGCTATAAAATTTTTTGATAAATTATCAGATGAAATAAAATGTCTGACAGACAGCAGTAATAGTTTAAAAAACAAATTGAAATCATACCTCTTTGGCAACTCCTTCATTTGTCTGAGAACATGTAAAAATAGTTTGAAGAAGAAGTACGGCTGAGATTGTGAATCGATCACCGAGAGAAAACTTATGTCAGTCACATAATGGACGTCATTTTTCGTGTTCGTAAGCCTCTACTGCAATAAGAGGTGCATATTGGATTCCGTGCTTTAGGGATAAATAACAATATGGACATACGAAAATGTTATAAATACTGTGACTTAGGTCACACACAAGATGATCTGTAAGTGTAAGGAGCGAATGTGCTCCCACTGTGGAGTAGAGGGCCTCCAGGAAACTGTATGTACAAAAATCAGCGACAAACATTTCTGCATCCCTTGTCGCAACAGGAACAGAAAATGTGACTCACTAGGAAAAGACTGTGCAAGTTATGGAATGCTTTTAGAACGTGAAGTACATAGAACAGACTGTGGATCCAGCTAAAATACAACCAAACGTAGAGTGGTCAACTCCATATCAGATATACGTAAATCAAGAAACAGAAAATACGTTGCACAATGAACAGAAGCTCAAGTCTCCGTCGACAGTAGCCAGAATTTGGCGTCGTCCCATAGCCTGGAGTTATACTGCCAGGGAGAGAAGTGTCACGTTTTGACGATATTCCATTACTACAGAGTTAACTGAGAAGCAGCATCTGGACTTCATTAATTTCGTAGACGACATGATATTTTAGAAGAGATTAGAGGCGGCAACTGCAAAGGAACATAGAAGACAGTCTGTTAAATGGGTAATAAAGCAGACAAAGGTGTGTTGCGTGATAATTTTGTGAAATTGATGCTGAACGTTCAAGAAGCTTTAATACAGACATTATAACTCATAATCACCTCTTCTCAAGACAAAACAGGACTTCTTTACTACGTGTGAAATCACACCAGATGAAGTTCGTGGACTTCGTTCAAGGAGAGACCAAGTGGGGAACATCTGAATCAACTCAAGCTGCTAGGGGCTGTTGACAGAAGAGATGTTCCTGGTGCAGTAACGCCTGCAACAGGATGCTTCCCGACTTGTCATCCGTTCAACGTGACGCCGCATCAACATGGAACTCACTTTTTTCTGGACAGTAAGTCACTTCCTTGAAGCCTACTGTGTTTCCGGCTCTATATTAAAGGAATTGTTATTACCATTGGTGTTATTTTATTATTGCCACTCAAATGTTGTCTACATCTGTTATTTGTCTGCTTAGTATTTTCTGGTCTTGTATTCTGTGGTGCTTGAATTGTTGTTAGCATTCCTGCTTTCGTTACCATTTTGTACCATGTTGCTACTGGAATGCCGTCTTTCTAATTAATGCTATATTGTATCTATTTCTTCAAGGTAAACTAATAGGTTATAACTCTTCCCCATACCTTACCTCAAAGTTTCTCTCTTACTCTCCAAGGCAGTCGACTTATGATCATTTCCAATAAATGATTCTCATGGATTGGGTCATCCAGGTACTTGACCCTGTTTAATTCGTGTTCCACAAAGTCTCTGTTATTAGTGTCATAAGGTTTGGACCCTAATAATTATAAACGTAATATTTCTGAGTTTTTTCACTCGAGTGTTGCGATTTAAATTGAAAACTAAAGTCGTTGCATGTTTGCTGCATTACCTGTTATATGACTTAGAACAAATCTTATTTTACTAGGTCCATCTCAGTGTCTAGTAAAATATCTAAAAGAGCTTTAAAGAAAATAACGGGGTGTCTGTGACCAGATAGTGAAAATTTGCGAAATGTATGATTTAATCCTTTGCTTAACAGAACTATTTATCATTATCTGCGCTATAATATAACTTAGTTCCATTTAACTCATAATCATGTTTGGTCTTGTTGTAAAGTCTAAATTTAATGTGCCATTACTTATTTGAGTTGTCTGCATGTAACCATTAGTGTTTTAGATGCTGCTGTTCCAACTATTGATACAGAATTACATCAAAAGGTCAAATTCAAAGTTGGTTTCAAAATATTATTATTCTGACTGTGTGCAGTGCTATTCATAATTTCTTTCCTACACTAAATTTTTGAATTCTAGGTTCTAAGTCATTATTGTATGTATGTTCTTAGCAGTCACTTTTTAAAAGCTCGTATCTGATACTAGTAATTCTTATTCCAAAATTTCTATTCTATTAATTAAATCGTCCTGAGTGCATGTTCTATTTTGCTGTCTAGTCAGTCCTCTACTATTTCTTATACATGATTAAATTCCTTGTCTAATTTTTGTTCTAAACAATTTATTCTACCATTTCTCTGAAATGAGAACTCGGAAATTTTCTCTTCGATTTTTGAAAATCTGTTATTTATTCGCTCTTCTGAATTCGAGAATACGTACGTACTTGTGAAAATTGCTCAGATACTGCTAGCATGAATCCATCTATTCTCATACTTTCCTCTATGAAATGAATTTTTGCTAAGTAAATGCCGACACTTCATAAATAGTATTATAAAATTAGCTGTACTACTAGCCAATGTATGTTACTGTACGAGTTGCACACGCTTTTTTAATCAGGTGTCTACTAAAGATGTTGCTACGCAAATGACACAAGGAAATTTAATACAAATTACTTTTCACAATACAATGAAATTCACCCACTGTGAATTATTCTGGTTGTTGCATCTGCTATCGATGCTGTCTCGTGTCGTGGTGTCAGACGCAACTGCATGGTGCCATCGTGGTGAGAAACGCTGGAATTGGTGCCACGTTGCCAACTGCAGGTGACACGTTTGCTGACGATGGTGACAGGCGGATGTAGCCAAAGTTACCGAATCTTATTAATCAAAGTCAGGCTTGTGTTATAGTGCAAACAACTTTGTGGGTACTAGTTGGCTGTAACACTATCGCCGGCCGGAGTGGCAGAGGGGTTCTAGGTGCTTCATTCTGGAATCCCACGACCACTACGGTCGCAGGTTTGAATCCTGTCTCGGGCATGGCTGTGTGTGATATCCTTAGGTTAGTTAGGTTTAAGCAGTTCCAAGTTCTAGGGGACTGATGACCTCAGATGTTTATTTTAAGTCCCATAGTGCTTAGAGCCATTTCTTTGTAACAACATCGTTGAATGAAATCGAGGCATTTAATATCAAATTATTATTCCTGATAACTTGTTGTGATGGCTTGTTTACTTTAACGTGATAGGTACTTATTTATTGCAGCTCTCAAGTTCAATGAACTCGTATTTTCTGCTAAATTACTTACACTCGATGAAAATACACTCGAAATTGTCAAGGAAAAACAATATTTACTATTTAATACGATGATGATGCCACAAAACAGGGGTAATATAACACCATACACGTGTTAACACTGCTATATAGTAACGCTGCACCCTCAGTGCAAGTCATTACTTCAGATTCTTCTTCTAAGTAATTTGCAAATATTTTTCATAGTGGTCCCCTTGCAACTTTGCCGCTATGTAATTTAGTTTCCCCGTTGACGTATTTCAACTGATATCTAATTATTATGTGAACTTGTATATTTAACGTTTGTTGAAAGCAGTTGCGAGGGGTGGCGTATTGCCTAAAATTTCTTGAAGTTTGTCCCTGGTGCAATTCGTACAAGACCTCTGAAATGACAGAAAATCTTCATAGAATAGTGAAAGCCCAAATGCCGAACATTGACTCAATTTATTGTCCACAGAACAAGTCGTTAACTGCATTACATTGGACTTCACAATCTGGTGCCTTTCTACAGACTCTCCCTTCAGCCTGCCTCATTTCAGGGGATGTAAAACAAAGACGTGAGGGTTGCTGTTGGAAAGCCCAAACCGTGGAACGTCACTAAGAGGGTGTTCCTTGACGGTACGCACGGCGTTACAGAGTGTGAGCAAATGCTGGCGATGACACAAACACATCAAATGCGGACAAGAAGATTGTTGTGTTTGAACATCCTGAACGTCAACGGTCTGGTAGGAAAATTTTTTAAACTTCTCAGTTGGTTTGATTTCAACGAGTATACGCACCGAAAATATGAAATGAGAGTGACGTCAAGTGTGCAACTGTGAGTGAAACTGTGACTCGAGGAAATGAACATCCATCGAAACATTTCGCCACAATATCTATCCGAAATACTTTTCCTTATTTTTCTCGAAATACTAGACTGAGTTTGAAACAACGCTGATGTCGTGTGTTTTTTAGATAAAGTTGAAAGCTCCTTCTGCCTGTTTGACTTAGGCTTGAGTACATAACTGGTATGTTCACAGTATTAACGCCCTTATTATACAAAATTTTGCCACATGAATAAAAAGCAACGTTATCTCACATCAACTGATGGAAATATTAGGTATGAAGCAGTCTTTTACAGTACTTTATTTTCACAAGTCCGTCTTGGTCACAAAAAGTGCCAAAAAATGATAGCGGACTCATTTACAGACTTTGTCTTCAGTGAATATAGTCTTTTAGAGCACAAAGAACTATGTGTTGGCGTCCCTGACATGTGTTAACGTTGTGAAAAATTATAACTAAGATGTTGGGTCATTCTAGTGCAGGGTTAGTCAACAGTTTATAATTATCGCCCGCTTTGCTGCCCCTGTTAGGAGTAAAACTGCCTACCAGTTCCACAGTAACAGTGATTTATGAAGCAGGGAAGTAACTTCACTTTATAAAACTTAAAAAGCAGAGTTGTAGCAACTTAAAGCATATGATTATAAAGACTTGCCAAATACACTCCTGGAAATGGAAAAAAGAACACATTGACACCGGTGTGTCAGACCCACCATACTTGCTCCGGACACTGCGAGAGGGCTGTACAAGCAATGATCACACGCACGGCACAGCGGACACACCAGGAACCGCGGTGTTGGCCGTCGAATGGCGCTAGCTGCGCAGCATTTGTGCACCGCCGCCGTCAGTGTCAGCCAGTTTGCCGTGGCATACGAAGCTCCATCGCAGTCTTTAACACTGGTAGCACGCCGCGACAGAGTGGACGTGAACCGTATGTGCAGTTGACGGACTTTGAGCGAGGGCGTATAGTGGGCATGCGGGAGGCCGGGTGGACGTACCGCCGAATTGCTCAACACGTGGGGCGTGAGGTCTCCACAGTACATCGATGTTGTCGCCAGTGGTCGGCGTAAGGTGCACGTGCCCGTCGACCTGGGACCGGACCGCAGCGACGCACGGATGCACGGCAAGACCGTAGGATCCTACGCAGTGCCGTAGGGGACCGCACCGCCACTTCCCAGCAAATTAGGGACACTGTTGCTCCTGGGGTATCGGCGAGGACCATTCGCAACCGTCTCCATGAAGCTGGGCTACGGTCCCGCACACCGTTAGGCCGTCTTCCGCTCACGCCCCAACATCGTGCAGCCCGCCTCCAGTGGTGTCGCGACAGGCGTGAATGGAGGGACGAATGGAGACGTGTCGTCTTCAGCGATGAGAGTCGCTTCTGCCTTGGTGCCAATGATGGTCGTATGCGTGTTTGGCGCCGTGCAGGTGAGCGCCACAATCAGGACTGCATACGACCGAGGCACACAGGGCCAACACCCGGCATCATGGTGTGGGGAGCGATCTCCTACACTGGCCGTACACCACTGGTGATCGTCGAGGGGACACTGAATAGTGCACGGTACATCCAAACCGTCATCGAACCCATCGTTCTACCATTCCTAGACCGGCAAGGGAACTTGCTGTTCCAACAGGACAATGCACGTCCGCATGTATCCCGTGCCACCCAACGTGCTCTAGAAGGTGTAAGTCAACTACCCTGGCCAGCAAGATCTCCGGATCTGTCCCCCATTGAGCATGTTTGGGACTGGATGAAGCGTCGTCTCACGCGGTCTGCACGTCCAGCACGAACGCTGGTCCAACTGAGGCGCCAGGTGGAAATGGCATGGCAAGCCGTTCCACAGGACTACATCCAGCATCTCTACGATCGTCTCCATGGGAGAATAGCAGCCTGCATTGCTGCGAAAGGTGGATATACACTGTACTAGTGCCGACATTGTGCATGCTCTGTTGCCTGTGTCTATGTGCCTGTGGTTCTGTCAGTGTGATCATGTGATGTATCTGACCCCAGGAATGTGTCAATAAAGTTTCCCCTTCCTGGGACAATGAATGCACGGTGTTCTTATTTCAATTTCCAGGAGTGTACTTTATGTCAAAACTTCATGAAAACCTAATGGAAATGGAAATGAGAGTATGGCATCGTTGGCCCGGAGGCCCCATTCGGGGAAGTTCTGCCGCCAAGTGCAACTCTTATGTCATTCGACGCCACGTTGGGCGTCTGGCGCGCCGGTGATGACGATGAAATGATGATGGAGACAACACAGCACCCAGTCCACGAGCGAAGAAAATCTCCAACCCGGCCGGGAATCAAACCTGGGCCCGCTTGCATGGGAGGCCAGCACATTACCACCCAGCTAAGCAAGCGGACATGAAAACGTAATGAAAATATCTTGACCGTAACAGCCTACCACACACAATGAAAGCGGTGTAAGTAGGCTGTTTATGTTTTCTTTATGTAAGTTTGATGTTTATGTTTTCTTATTGGCAACGTTACGTAGCGCTCTCTGTATGAAAATCACTGGCTGCGCTGTGTGCAGTATGTGGCTAGTTTGCATTGTTGCCTGCCATTGTTGTCATGAACTGCTATAGCTGGATGTGAACAGCAGATTGCGTTGGGCAGTTGGAGGTGAGCCGCCAGCAGTGGTGGACGTGGGGAGACAGATGGCGGAGTTTTGATAATCTGTAAGACTGAATGTCAATTATGAATATTAAGGTAAATACATTGTTTGTTCACTATTAATATCTTTCATTTGCTAACTATCCCTATCAGTAGTTAGTACCTTCAGTGGTTTGAATCTTTTATTTAGCTGGCAGTAGTGGCGCTCGCTGTTTTGCAGTAGCTTGAGTAGCGAAGATTTTTGTGAGGTAAGTGATTTGTAAAAGGTATAGGTTAAAGTTAGTCGGGCCATTGTTTTGTAGGGGTTATTGAAAGTCAGATTGCGTTGCGCTAAATAATATTGTGTGTCAGGTTAAGCACAGGCTTGTACAATGGTTCTAAGCGGACATTTCATATGTATAAATTGTTCTAAGGGGACGTTTCATATGTCGACCCTTAGCCTAGGATACCTCACTGGAATCTTCTGATTTTTTCTTGTGTATTTAGTGTAGCTTTTGTTTATTGCTAGTGCGTAATTGTAGAGAGAATCTCCTATGTAGTTGCAGTCTTTCATTGTTGTACAGTAAAACAGTTGTGGCATGCATGTAGATTTGCAACAAGTATTTCGCAGCTGCGCTTGTAATTAACTACATATTATTTTCAGTGCTATGTTAATGTGTTCTCTTATTTTTGCTATTCAAATTGTGCTTTTCTGTGTTATCGTGTGAAATATTGTCACAATAATGGCGTGTGAAAAACGTAACACTCGGCTCCAAAGTAAACTAAGAAACGACAGTGAAGACGAAAGCAATGTGTTAGCGCCACTGTGTAATGAGTTAACTAATGTTCAAAGTAGTAATTTGGTAACTGTGCATAGGGAAATGGAGCGGGCGTCAAACAATGGCGTAGACAGTCAAACAGGTAGTGAACAGGGAAGCATTATCGATCGATCGGTCGGCAACAGCTCGCCTCAGGAATCCGAAATGATAGGACACAATTTTGTAAATACTGTAGATTCAGGTTTTGCGTCCTCACCGTCTTCTCAAATGAGTCAAGACACATTTTCTGCTTGTCAAAATGTGAATGTTGCTGGTGCAAATGCACTGCCGAAAAGCGTAGAGGAACAGATTCCAGACACTAATGCATTGTTATTACAATTAATGCAACAAATGGGACAAAATCTCCTAAAGTTAGACACAATGGAACAAAATCTTAATAAGTTAGACACAATGGAACAAAATCTTAAAAAGTTAGACACAATGGAACAACACCAGAAACAAACACAGCAACAGTTACACACAATGGAACAAAATCAGAGACAAACACAGCAAAAGCTTCAAAAGTTAGACACCACACTTGAACAAACACGTGAAGATTTAACTACTGAATTACATAACATTGAATAGAAATGTCAAAAAGTCTGTAATGACGTAAAAACACAAATTTGTGAGCATTTTCAGCCTATTTTTTCGCGGCATGAAAATGCATTACAGAATCACGAAGCAGCCATAAAAGAGCTGCAAACCATTGTTCATGAAAATCATGAGACCTTGTGGGCTAAAATTGACTCAGTTGCATCTACCGATTCGGTTACGCAACTGGCAAAAACTCAGGAAAACTTAAAGAACACAGTAGATTCGATTTCAACACAAATGGACACTCTGAAACTTGGTTCAGAAAAACACACTGAGGAAATGTGTTCACTATCGGAGAAAGTAGCTGAACTTTCGGATCAGGTCACTAACTTATCTACAAAGGTAGATGATGATCTAAATGACACAAGACCCGTAGCCTTCACTGACACAGAAGAGTATGAACAAATAAGAAAATTCAAACAAAATCAGAATCAAATTAATACGCAATACAAAAGAGAAATGCGGGAAGTACAAGATCAGCTGACACAGGTAATACAAGAATTACGTATTTCAGAGGACACTCGCGCCCCAATAAGGGAAGAGGGACATAGAAATACGGAACAGCCACAAAATAATAACACAGAGCATTTCGGTAATTATGAAAGGAATTGGCAAGGTGCACCGAATTTTGAGATGGAACCGCCGACACGACGTAACAATGACCGATATGTGACTCGCCGACATGATGATTTTGACTATAAGCTGTTCATTACTACACGTAAATTCAAAACATTTAAGAATTCTGGCAACGACATTCATCCACAAGCATGGCTCCATCAATTCTCTCATTGTTTTCCTCCCAACTGGTCATTAGAACACAGATTAGAATTTACGTGTGGCTATTTGGAGAATGAACCAGCTGTAAGAATGCGATCGGTCATTCACGATTGCCACAGTGAAGGAGAATTTTACCATGCGTTCCTCTCAGCATATTGGTCACAAGCTACACAAGATCGCGTGAAACATAGTATCATGATGATGAAACACTTTGAACAATCTGAATTTTCCAGTCTTGTCAAATATTTTGAAGACATGTTGCACAAGAATCAGTACCTGTCAAACCCATACAGCCCCTCAGAACTCATCCGCATTTGCTTAATCAAACTGCCTGAACATTTGAGACATATTATTTTAGCAGGACGTTGCAAAGACGACATTGAAGCTTTTCAGGGACTGTTACAAGAACTGGAAATTGACACAGACAGTCGCGGGATGCGAAAACAGGAAAACAATCACTACAGGTCACATCCGTCTCAATTCCGTGACGACAGAAACAATAAATGGCCACGACAAACCTATTCTTACAACGTAAATCGTGACCAAAACAGACACCACCCATATGACAACCACTGGCAGAGTAATAGTTACAGGGAAAGATCACCTTTCCGCGGTAATGACTATCACAGAGACAATCAGAGAAACAGACAATATGGGAACCAATATAACTATTATCAAGGGAGACAGAATAACTTTAGACGCAACGGTCCAGCACGCAGTTACGACTCAGGCAGAAATTCTCCACCACGTAACAGACAAGAAAGAAACTATCGAAACTACCGACATGACGACAGACGATATGATCGTAACGACAGACCTGAATTGCATCAGAACTGGCGGGTTTCTAACAGAGCTGGGCCCTCTCGGCAAGGCGAATTTGTAGAAGTTCGGCCTCCTAATCCCAGTAACGGCGCGCGCCAACAAAGAAACAGACAATGACTCGCACCGCAGGCAGCTGCGTGCGCCGGCTGGCTCCGAGAAAAATGACATTGACGCTAACCTTGAGCAAAATTCCCGTATTCTTTACGGACGTATACCACATGATAATTGCATTCAAGTTGAAACTCTGCGTACTAGGAAGAGTAAAGGTTTACACGACATCTCACATTAAAACCGTTTATTGAGAGATAAACTGCTTTTTAACTTAGTCTTTGCTATAAAATTTTTCACTTCACGCTACTTGTACAATTTGTCACACTGAGAAACTGTTAACATGCAACTATGTTTTAAAGCTAACTAACCATCCAGTCAAGAACATAGGTAACTTAGACAAGTAATTGCGAATGCATTGTTATTGCGAACAGACGACACAGTGTTGTTATTTATACATTCTTCCTTGTTAGTTGCACGATTACATAACGAATATACGGCTTACATACTTAGAACATATACCAGCACTGCTAATGAAATTTTCATGCAACATTTTGGTTTGCTTACAAGTGGATTCTGGATTTGAGGTGCTTTCTGTGAAATGACAGATGACACAGTGGTTAGTTTATGTGACAGCTACACGATTTTATCACGACGCTGCTAATGCGTGACAATTTACAATGTTGCTTTTGCGGTGTATCTGTTTTATATCTGCACAGTTTTTTCTGAATTCTTCTGTAAAGTAAAACATGTTTTAGTGGTGACTTTTGTGCTATTGCTACAAGCAGACAGCCTTTTCCGTAGGACAACAATACGTTACAGCACAGTACTTTCCTCATCACGGCAATAAGCGTAATAACTAAGTTATCTATACGCAAAGCATTTCACTTTTGTGTATCATGAGGTAAGTACATTGACTTCTGCAGAACTTAGCTTTTGGAGGACAATAACTACGACACTTCCCAGAGATTATCTTACAGCAAGACGCATATTTAGCGCTACAGGACACGTATTTGAGTGATTAATTTTGTACTTAAAACATTTATTTTTAAAGATTTTTGAATTACAAAGAAAGTTTTCCGTGATAAATTTCATTCCATTGCTGTAATCTGTAACATCTGAGGGTATAATTACAATAAACCTCAGGGGGGTACACGCCTACTTTGTGTATCATGTGTTTGGCAAGCACAAGGAGCCCTAGCTAATATGGTATTTGCTTATACAATTTAACACATCGGTACCATATTTCTCTAACACATAAATTACACAGCTATCTGATCATTTAACTGAGAGAGACAAACTTTTTTATTACGTCAGTGACAGATGTTTACGTGATAACACCGTTGGATAACTTCACACTTAAGAAATTGTATTTTGTCTGTACTTTGTGAACTGTTTAATTTTTTCGGAACCATTGTGATACTATGAGAGCTTTGAATGATGTATTTGGTATGGGATCATGATATTTAAAGTACGTTTGAGGTAGATGACACTACTGAAATGAGCAGAGAATTTTCTTTAGGTTTTGAAACAATTGCAGAAAGCTACGACGTTTTTGAGATTTGAGTGAGGTGTTATGATGTTATTATTACGACGACGATGTGTATTATGCTGTTGAGGTATGTTTATGTCAATAAGATGATGCTACCATATATGAGGAAGGTGATTACCTGTTTATATGTATATGAATAATGAATAGAAGATAGGGACTCTTGACTTGTGAAAAAGGTTGTTGGAAACCAAGAATCGTACTTTAAGAGTTATGAAATGTGTGTGTAAATGCGTGAATGTATCACAATGCCGGCGAAAATTTTTTGGACACTGTTGTCTTCATAGGATTTTGTTTCTACACACTTGCAACGCAAATTCTCGACCCGTGAAATTTTGTATATGAGACTGTCACTGCAGCGGAAACTGCTGTCGTAAATATTTCCGTAAGAAAGTGACCACCTGCACGTGCATCGTCGGCACACAGCTGTGTCAGACACCTGGAGAACAAGCCATTAGAGTGAGGGCCTTTCCGGAAGCACAGGTAGAAAAACAAAAAAGGGGTTAACCATGCTATTGACAATCCTTTGTAGAGGGCATCGCTAATGCGACACGCTCGTTACTTGAAAACATATGATTTTTGTAATGCGTTGTGGGCACACAGCTGTGTCAAACACCTGGAGAATAAGCCATTAGGATGTGCCTTTCATCGCTAATGCGACACCCTCGGTACTTAAAAATTTATGATATATACTGAAATGCCTAACAAAATGACAAGAAATATTTTTACATCTGCACACCTGATTATGACAAGTGTCTTTCTACGAGAGTTGAGAGCCATTAACTTATGAAATGAAATGTCACATGACTACTGAATGATATTTTTATGCTTTGGTTTGTGTAATTGCTTATTTCATTTGATATCTGGTTTCCAGCTGTGTTGCAGCATTGCTTTTATAAAATGAGATGCATTTGCTAATGTGAGCTCTTTCTGTCAACAGATCTATTAAATGATAATTTTGTAATCCACATTCTTTAAAAAAGGAGCACTTGGAAAGGAAAGAACAATAAGAAGGGGCTAGTAACAGTAACTGGACACATAATTTTCTTTTCAAGTACATGGTAATATTTTTTTTACAATAAGTTGTTGTGGTGCACCACTTTAATTACATAGACATTAAGATGTGAATATGCTTTTCCCTTGTCTGCATTGTTGTTTTTACTGTAATATTTTTTCTGCTTGAGCTATGTCATGTTTAGGTATAAGTTGCTGCTGTTTGCCAGGCATAGTGTTACTGAATTGGACTTTGTGTTACTCTTCTAAGCTAGTTTTTCTTGTTTCCTGCACAGTGCCTTATATTAGTTGTAATATTGCACTTGCTTTGCTAATTTATGCTGCTAGCTTTGCCAATTTGCATTTTTTGTCATTTCTGTTTGTGTTGATTTGTTGTGATGCTGCATTGCCTCGTCCCTTGGTATATATATCTGAGCTCAGTAGATTTAAGTTAGCTTAAGAGGGGGTAGACTATATAAGAAACTGACTATGGAGAATAGGTAAAGAATGCATTGCGAAGAAAGATTTGGGCCCCAATGAGTATTGTACAATCAGAAATAATTATTTTGAAAGAAATATGAATAGAATACAGGAACGAGGTATAGGTAGGATTTTCTTGGAAATAAATGATGAGGTAAGCAATGTGTGAACATATAAATACAGAAAGTATGCTTAGATAGAATTTTTGGTGGAAGCAAAGGTTGAAATAAGACGAACGATCTATGGAATGAAGGGAGATCTCCAAGCAAAATACTGCAGTAAAAGAAACCCTGTCCTTTCCTCTTTGCTGCTTTTTCCCAATATGTAATTGTGTGTTGTCCTTTCCATTTGTGTTATCCCACTATGTGTTTGGGTACCCGTGTGTATTTGTGTTTTTCCTGTCTTTATGTGTTTAGCTGATGAGAGCTGTGTTGTAGAATTTTTCTAATACTCTGTTATTTTCTTTGTAAAGATGCTTAGACTTTATTTATTCTGTTTTGTTTTAATGCTCATGTGTGAAGTTGACGTTTCAAAAGTTATTCTGATCTTTTATGTATGTACTCATGTCATCATTCCTGTAACACTGATGTATATGTTTATTTCTACTCTGTTGTAAAGCCTGTACTACAAATGTTATCTGTATTGTTATTTTTTAATGATGTATTTTGTATCTTTGTAATTGTATTCTTATGTTATATAATTGTAATTGACACCAGTTCATCATGTTATTAACTTGTAAGCATTCATTTCACTGCACACTTTTCTGTTGGTAATAGTATATGGACAATATGTGAGAAATAGGGACTGATAGTGTTTGCACGTGTGTTAATAATTCAGCAAGGGACTGGATAACAGCATTGCTGGTTCTAAGGACAATTCCAAAAACTTTGTGAGTGCACAAGTGGTGGTTATGGACTTGCTCTATTATCCGCAAGACTCTTCAATGGTGATTGTGCACCTGCACAGTCGCAACAGATGGCTGCTGGCCATCTCTACAAGGACTACAGTGGGTCTGCATCTCTGGTGGCCCACCAATACTCTCTACCAGGACTACAGTGGGTCTACTCTGTGATGACCTACCTACCAATATTCGCCAGAACTTCGAATGACTCTGCTGTGGGTTTGCTCTGTTGTGGCCCATTACCTGTCAGCATGTCAAGAGTCAGCACTGTCTTTCCGTTGGAAGGACAACACTACTTCTTCAAGACTGCATGGACATCCACTACTTCTGTGTGCAATTTCTTTTACTAATGAGACTTTGTGAAAAAAAAACTGTAATTACTATTATGATGAATGATCAGGACTGTCTTTATGGACTGTGAGAAAATTTTAGCTTTTGACCAACATTGTATCAATAAGTGTGTGCATTGGATATCTTTGTTAGTGTAATTATGAAAAATTTTATCAAATCATTATTGGCCACTGGCCAAAAACATTTGTAAAATTTTTTGTGGGGAGCATGGGGGCTATGTAAGTAGGCTGTTTATGTTTTCTTTATGTAAGTTTGATGTTTATGTTTTCTTATTGGCAACGTTACGTAGCGCTCTCTGTATGAAAATCACTGGCTGCGCTGTGTGCAGTATGTGGCTAGTTTGCATTGTTGCCTGCCATTATTGTCATGAACTGCTATAGCTGGATGTGAACAGCAGATTGCGTTGCGCAGTTGGAGGTGAGCCGCCAGCAGTGGTGGACGTGGGGAGACAGATGGCGGAGTTTTGATAATCTGTAAGACTGAATGTCAATTATGAATATTAAGGTAAATACATTGTTTGTTCACTATTAATATCTTTCATTTGCTAACTATCCCTATCAGTAGTTAGTACCTTCAGTGGTTTGAATCTTTTATTTAGCTGGCAGTAGTGGCGCTCGCTGTTTTGCAGTAGCTTGAGTAGCGAAGATTTTTGTGAGGTAAGTGATTTGTAAAAGGTATAGGTTAAAGTTAGTCGGGCCATTGTTTTGTAGGGGTTATTGAAAGTCAGATTGCGTTGCGCTAAATAATATTGTGTGTCAGGTTAAGCACAGGCTTGTACAATGGTTCTAAGCGGACATTTCATATGTATAAATTGTTCTAAGGGGACGTTTCAGCGGGAACGCCCATTGCTGGGCTGTTGGCACCAGGTTGACTACCGCTGCCCTAGTCGACCTTGCCTAAGTGTGGGCGTGTCCTTTCTTAAAACAGAGAGCGCAGAACACTAGGTAACTAAACTCGCTGTCTGCAGATCTGCAGCACTTGCCTCAAGGTTCTGAGCGGCCCAAACCTACCTTACACTGCTTGTAATGTGCATGAAAAGAAAGGGAAACTATCCTGATAGTATTTCCGCTGATGAGAGAAAGTATTAATCTAAATGTGCTTGCATCGACTACGAACTGAAGAAACAGGCTAGTTAGCACACCGGAAGTGAGCATGAACATCGTAAAATTTTACAAATGGCTTAGGATGGTGTTGTATAGCTAGAGAAAGCCGAAATGCACGCGTTAAACTCAAGCAGTCTGGCGTGAGGTCTGAAACAGGACACGTAATGAATGCTATAAAGAAAAGTACGTAGCTTCTGGAATACTTAACTTTAATCCACATTTGTGGAACATTGCTCTTGATGATACAGAAGTATTATAGCAATTGAATACGGCGCCTTGCTAGGTCGTAGCATCTGTAGCTGAAGGCTATGTTAACTATCGTCTCGGCAAATGAAAGCGTAATTCTCAGAGAACCATGGCTAGCAACGTCGGCTGTACAACTGGGGCGAGTGCTAGTCCGTCTCTCAAGACCTGCCGTGTGGTGGCGCTCGGTCTGCGATCACTGACAGTGGCGACACGCGGGTCCGACATGTACTAATGGACCGCGGCCGATTTAAAGCTACCACCTAGCAAGTGTGGTGTCTGGTGGTGACACCACAGATGGAATGACTATGGAGAACTTTGAAATGTGTTCCTGTTGTTAATAAGCATAATAATTCACGAACAAAGTTGCAGACGTCCTCCAAAGGACCACATCATGGAATATAATACTACGTATTATAGAAAACAGGACAAAATAATCTGTTACGTTCTGAAATTTCCTTCGTATTGTCGAATGATTGGTAAAGTAACGGAAACCATCACTTATAACAAAGGATGTCTTAATGAAATACCGACTGAAACAACCTATCTAACTTTGGTGCAAAACACCGTTTGTAGAGTAGAAGACTCAAGTAACAGAATATTACGCCAAAGCGCGTTATGAAGCAACATTCGCAGCATAAATTCCTCATTGTGACAGTTTAGAAGTTGTCGTCTCAGCAAAACACCAGATAAAAGCGTCTGAACTTAACAAAGAGAACGATGTCAGCTGCAAGTGGCTTCCAAGCGAAGGGGCAGCGTACAGCTAGCCCATGGTCAGCACCTTTGTGTTCATCCACGTAACCACGTGAATTCAAACTTTAAAAGCCCAGTTACCTGAATTGACGGCAGGGCTCTTCTTTCAGAATCATGGAAGTGTAAAAAGGTGACTTGTTATTGCATCATAACAATGAAACCAACAACTACCATGTCAGTTGCCCGAAACATATAAGCTCCTGTGGAAGTGTTTTGATTAAATTGATTTTAATCAAAGCACTGCCACCTTGCACAATTTATTGGTGTACTAATCATTTAGATTATTGTCTAAAGTGTAACGCAATGAGATGTCACTGATAAGTAGACTCGTTCAAGCGATATTTTCTTTTATATACACGACTTTCGGCTGCGCTGTTTACTTTTATTGCAGTGGTTTTATTTCTGTCATTTGATTTTAGATTTACAGTCCAAATCGAAAAGCTCTCTGGGTGAACATTGTGGGAAGATAAGGTTGGATACCCACAAAAGACAGCAAACTATACTCTCAGCATTCTCTGACAGGCGACGTAGACCTAATATCAGTATCGTAAGTACGAATTAAGGAAAATGCTTTTTCACATCCCATACTTCTCTTCTTGGTCCCAGAAAATGTGTATAAAAATGGAAATTACATTAAAGAAGGGAAATGCGCTGCATTACTGGACCAAATATGCAGTGAAGACCAGAAAAAGTCTGAAAATGACGTTCTGTGCTATTCACGTAAGCACTATAATATTTTCTACTTTAAACAACTGTTGCGGCCATACGACAGGAATTCGAACCCAGAAGCAATTATAAACTGTAGTATGCTTTCGTTTTAGGTCATCTAACACAGTGGCGTCGCTTAAAATCAGCGCACAATGTAAGTCTGTGACCGCATCTCCCCTTATTATACTCATGTTCAAAGTACACCGTGCAGATATGTTTTTACTATGCAGCCAGAGACGTGACTTCCCTATCAGATGAGAACTGCGATATTTAACATGAAATATGTTTTTAAGAGACGGCTTTAAATGTATTTCTTGGTAACGTGACTACTATATTCGATATTTTCCCATTTTGAAACCTATACTCGATCTACAGGGCTATTACAAATGATTGAAGCGATTTCATAAATTCACTGTAGCTCCATTCATTGACATATGGTCACGACACACTACAGATACGTAGAAAAACTCATAAAGTTTTGTTCAGCTGAAGCCGCACTTCAGGTTTCTGCCGCCAGAGCGCTCGAGAGCGCAGTGAGACAAAATGGCGACAGGAGCCGAGAAAGCTTTATGTCGTGCTTGAAATGGACTCACATCAGTCAGTCATAACAGTGGAACGACACTTCAAGACGAAGTCAAACAAAGATCCACCAACTGATAACTCCATTCGGCGATGGTATGCGCAGTTTAAAGCTTCTGGATGCCTCTGTAAGGGGAAAACAACGGGTCGGCCTGCAGTGATCGAAGAAACGGTTGAACGCGTGCAGGCAAGTTTGACGCGTAGCCCGCGGAAGTCGACGAATAAAGCAAGCAGGGAGCTAAACGTACCACAGCCGACGGTTTGGAAAATCTTACGGAAAAGGCTAAAGCAGAAGCCTTACCATTTACAATTGCTACAAGCCCTGACACCCGATGACAAAGTCAAACGCTTTGAATTTTCGGCGCGGTTGCAACAGCTCATGGAAGAGGATGCGTTCAGTGCAACATTTTTTCTTAATGGTGAAGTGAACAGACACAATTTGCGAATCTGGGTGGCAGAGAATCCTCACGCATTCGCGCAGGAAATTCGTAATTCACCAAAAGTTAACGTGTTTTGTGCAATCTCACGGTTTAAAGTTTACGGCCCCTTCTTCTTCTGCGAAAAAAACGTTACAGGACACGTGTATCTGGACATGCTGGAAAATTGGCTCATGCCACAACTGGAGACCTACAGCGCCGACTTCATCTTTCAACAGGATGGTTCACCGCACTCCCATCATGATGTTCGGCATTTCTTAAACAGGAGATTAGAAAACCGATGGATCGCTCGTGGTGGAGATCATGATCAGCAATTCATGTCATGGCCTCCACGCTCTCCCGACTTAACCCCATGCGATTTCTTTCTGTGGGGTTATGTGAAAGATTCAGTGTTTAAACCTCCACTACGTGCCAGAACTGCGAGCTCGCATCAACGATGCTTTCGAACTCATTGACGGGGACATGCTGCGCCGAGTGTGAGAGGAACTTGATTATCGGCTTGATGTCTGCCGAATCACTAAAGGGGCACATATCGAACATTTGTGAATGCCTAAAAAAACTTTTTGAGTTTTTGTATGTGTGTGCAAAGCATTGTGAAAATATCTCAAATAATAAAGTTATTGTAGAGCTGTGAAATCGCTTCAGTCATTTGTAATAACCCTGTAATTCACAAGGAGACTGTCCAGGAGTCACGGCTGACAGGACGATATCGTTAGTTAACATGTAAACTGTTTACATATGCCATCGCAGCTTATGACACGAACGGAAAATAACATACCGCCACTAGTGTACACAGGACACACTTCGTAAAAAAAAAAAAAAAATATCGCGGACATGTAAAACAAACTGCAATGCGAATCTCTCGCTGATCGTTCATTTGAATGCTGGTACATATGTTGGAGTCGGTATCGGTTATTACGCCCCGGGGAAGCGGAATAATTTGGAAGAGAGCGGCACGTTTAGTTTTTCGCTGCAGCGTTTAAGTTTACGGTCGGCCGATCGCGAATGCAGGCGTTCATTTCCATTCAATTTGCTATTTATTCACCGGCCACGCCACGTGGGTGCTATTAACAGCCGACACACGTGCCGGCGCTTCTGCTAAACGACCGACCGTCTCGTCGTCGACTCCAATCGGATAGCAGTTAATGCGAGAATTGGTTTCCCTCCACTTCACCACTAAGGTGCACTGTGTTTTTTCCGTCCCTTCGAGAGTAATTTTATTGTAGCTTGTTTTGGCTCTACTTTCTGGCAGTCTATACATGTCAAGCTCTAGTTTTCACAAAAAAATGGTTCAAATGGCTCTGAGCACTATGGGACTTAACATCTGTGGTCATCAGTCCCCTAGAACTTAGAACTACTTAAACCTAACTAACCTAAGGACATCACACACATCCATGCCCGAGGCAGGATTCGAACCTGCGACCGTAGCAGTCGCGCGGTTCCGGACTGCGCGCCTAGAACCGCTAGACCACCGCGGCCGGCTCTAGTTTTCACACATCATACAAGTATTTATTCGTGTTAAAACAATGGGTTTGGAGAGGAAAGGTCCCATTCTGACTTAAATAACGTCTCCATGTAAATTCTTATTACTGTTACATAAATTTTGTAGACTTTGATTTGAACCGTCGTATATGTGCTGATGTACTGTCAAATTTACAATGTATCGCCACATGTGAGTGTCGTGTAAGACTATGCAGCTTGTAGTGTTTCAGCATTTGAAGAAGTTTCACTACACATGATGCCGTCATCAGGATATACGCCATTTACTACAGTGAATGATAAATAATTAATACATTTTGCAAAATACTACATGGTATTGTGTTTTTTTTCCTCTCTTTGTTTAATGTGCAACTCAGTGGCTGGACACCAGTGCAGCGATCTTTTAGCGCGGTTTGCAAACGTTGAGAGTTGCCGAACTCAGTTTTGACGGACTCCGTAGACAACTTCTCAAGGACGTGCCTGCAGCTCTGTCACAAGTCACCGTTGAAAACTGCTACAGGAATGCACAGTGATGAATATCCTGTATATTGTAAAAAATCTTGTATCAGTTGTGTTCAGTTCACGATTAACAGCATTTGATTGCTTACTTTGCGATTTGACGAAATAATTTTAGTATGTGCCAACTGAATACTATAGCGAATGACGAATACATCGTCGAAAGAGTTAAACGCTATTCGGTGGATTTATAATGAAGTATTATTGAATACATTGTATCTGCAATTCAAAAAGTTATCTAACGAAGCAATAATTATTGAATCATTTATAGATTAGAACTGAAATTAAATTCCAAATAAGACGATGATATGTTGCTATAAAGTGATCTGGGGTTTCCTGTATTTACGAAGACTTCTACGTATGATTATTTAAAAAAAACATTTATGTGCTACATATTTACACTACTGGCCATTAAAATTGCTACACCAAGAAAGAAAAGCAGATGATAAACGGGTATTCATTGGACAAATATATTATACTAGAACAGACATGTGATTACATTTTCACGCAAGTTGGGTGCAGAGATCCTGAGAAATCAGTACCCAGAACAACCACCTCTGGCCGCAATAACGGCCTTGATACGCCTGGGCATTGAATCAAACAGAGGTTGGATGGCGTGTACAGGTACAGCTTCCCATGCAGCTTGAACACGATACTACAGTTCATCAAGAGTAGTGACTGGCGTATTGTGACGAGCCAGTTGCTCGGCCACCATTGACCAGATGTTTTCAATTGGTGAGAGATATGGAGAATGTGCTGGCCAGGGCAGCGGACGACATTTTCTGTATCCAGAAAGGCCCTTACAGGACCTGCAACACGCGGTCGTGCATTATCCTGCTGAAATGTAGGGTTTCGCGGGGATCGAATGAAGGATAGAGCCACGGGTCGTAACACATCTGAAATGTAACTTCCACTGTTCAAAGTGCCGTCAATGCGCACAAGAGGTGACCGAGACGTGTAACCAATGGCACCCTATACCATCACGCCGGGTGATACGCCAGTATGGCGATGACAAATACACACTTCCAATGTGCGTTCACTGCGATGTCGCCAAACACGGATGCGACCATCATGATGCTGTAAACAGAATCTGGATTCACCCGAAAAAATGACGTTTTGCCATTCGTGCACCCAGGTTCGTTGTTGAGTACACCATCGCAGGCGCTCCTGTCTGTGATGCAGCGTCAAGTGTAACCGCAGCCATGGTCTCCGAGCTGCAAACGTCGTCGAATTGTTCGTGCAGATGGTTGTTGTCTTGCAACGTCCCCATCTGTTGACTCAGGGATCGAGACGTGGCTGCACGATCCGTTACAGCCATGCGGATAAGATGCCTGTCATCTCGACTGCTAGTGATACGAGGCCGTTGGGATCCAGCACGGCGTTCCGTATTACCCTCCTGAACCCACCGATTCCATATTCTGCTAACAGTCATTGGATCTCGACCAACGAGAGCAACAATGTCGCGATACGATAAACCGCAATCGCGATAGGCTACAATCCGATCTTTATTAAAGTCGGAAACGTGATGGTACGCATTTTCCCTCCTTACACGAGGCATCACAACAACGTTTTACCAGGCAACGCCGGTCAACTGCTGTTTGTGTATGATAAATCGGTGGGAAACATTCCTCATGTCAGCACGTTGTAGGTGTCGCCACCGGCGACAACCTTGTGTGAATGCTGTGAAAAGCTAATCATTTGCATATCACAGCATCTTCTTCCTGTCGGTTAAATTTCACGTCTGTAGCACGTCATCTTCATGGTGTAGCAATTTTAATGGCCAGTAGTATACGTGCCCTTTGAGGTAACAGGGTTACTCCTTTCACTAACTAAGTAAAGCGGCTCTTCGAATAATGACCCAGTGTAGTCTGAAACTTTTCAGACAGCGGTGGAGAGGACGATGCTACAGATGGGAGTAGAATAGCGAAAGTTTGGAAGGGGATATCGGGTTCCAGCATTTGCTTGCAGTCCAATGAGCCGCTATCGGAAAACGCGGCCAAAACCGCGGTGGGAAACTATTTTCAATATAATCCTTAGACCGTATGTGCCACGTACCTACAGGGTTATTACAAATGATTGAAGCGATTTCACAGCTCTACAATAACTTTATTATTTGAGATATTTTCAAAATGCTTTGCACACACATACAAAAACTCAAAAAAATTTTTTAGGCATTCAAAAATGTTCGATATGTGCCCCTTTAGTGATTCGGCAGACATCAAGCCGATAATCAAGTTCCTCCCACACTCGGCGCAGCATGTCCCCATCAATGAGTTCGAAAGCATCGTTGATGCGAGCTCGCAGTTCTGGCACGTTTCTTGGTAGAGGAGGTTTAAACACTGAATCTTTCACATAATCCCACAGAAAGAAATCGCATGGGTTTAAGTCGGGAGAGCGTGGAGGCCATGACATGAATTGCTGATCATGATCTCCACCACGACCGATCCATCGGTTTTCCAATCTCCTGTTTAAGAAATGCCGAACATAATGATGGTAGTGCGGTGGAGCACCATCCTGTTGAAAGATGAAGTCGGCGCTGTCATTTTCCAGTTGTGGCATGAGCCAATTTTCCGCGGGCTACGCGTGAAACTTGCCCGCACGCGTTCAACCGTTTCTTCGCTCACTGCAGGCCGACCCGTTGATTTCCCCTTACAGAGGCATCCAGAAGCTTTAAACTGCGCATACCATCGCCGAATGGAGTTAGCAGTTGGTGGATCTTTGTTGAACTTCGTCCTGAAGTGTCGTTGCACTGTTATGACTGACTGATGTGAGTGCATTTCAAGCACGACATACGCTTTCTCGGCTCCTGTCGCCATTTTGTCTCACTGCGCTCTCGAGCGCTCTGGCGGCAGAAACTTGAAGTGCGGCTTCAGCCGAACAGAACTTTATGAGTTTTTCTACGTATGTGTAGTGTGTCGTGACCATATGTCAATGAATGTAGCTACCGTGAATTTATGAAATCGCTTCAATCATTTGTAATAGCCCTGTATGTCGTTTGTGATAATATGGAAAGGTAGTTATCTGTCAGTGTGCGGGCACAAACCCTGTTGTGAACGCCGACATTGTAATGAACTACCGCTACAGCTAAAACAAACAGAGGCCGTATGATGAGGGAATGAGCGCAGGGGGCACATGAAGGAAACCTTCACCACCGTTCCTGGCAAAGTCATCCAGAAGCTGGACTGCCGTTGCCTCCTCCTGTCCTGTTATGCAGTCTTAAGTGTGTCTATGAGTCGTGTGGATGATTGTCATGAGTGTGTTTGTAGTGTAGCCACGGCCGTCTGCAGAAATTTATCCAAGATGGGTAAAAGATTTAAAACTGCCTTTCTTGATATAGCTGATTCGTTCAGGTTGCGAACGTGTTGTGTCGCAAGTGCCAATTTTAGCAGGAAATATATAATGTTAATTATGTCTCAGGGCACTGACAATTTCCTACTTAGTATTATAGTACTTACACTGAAGAGCCAAAGAAACTGGTCCACCTGCCTAATATCGCGTAGCGCCCCCGCGAGCACGTAGAAGTGCTGCCACACGACGTGGCGTGGAGGGAACTGATACTATGAATCTTTCAGGGCTGTCCTTAAATCTGTAGGGATACGTGGGCTTCTGAACAGCACGTTGCAAGGCATCCCAGATACGCTCAAAAATTTCATGTCTGGGGAATTAGGTGGCAAGCAGAAGTGTTTAAACTCAGAAAAGTGTTCCTGGAGCCACTCTGTAGCAATGTTGGAGTGTGGGGTGTCGTATTGCCCTGCTGGAATTGCCCAAGTCCGTCGGAATGCTCAATGGACATGAATGGATGTAGGTGATCAGACAGCATGCTTACGTACGCGTCATCTGTCACAGTCGTAACTAGACCATCAGCTTGAACAGACCCCTGCTCACGTCCAGGGTCCACAGATTCATAAGGTTGTCTACATACCCGTACACGTGCATCTGCTCGATATAATTTCAAACGATATTCGTCCGATCTGGCAACATGTTTCCAGTTATCAACAGTCCAATTTCGGTATTGACAGGCCCGGGCGAAGAGTAAAGCTTTGCGTCGTGCAGTCATTAAGGGTACACGAGTGGGTCTTCGGCACCGAAAACCCATATCGACGATGTTCGTTGCAAGATTCGCACGCTGATGCTTGTTGATGGTCCAGCAGTGAAATCTCCAGCAATTTGCGGAAGGGTTGCACTTCTGTCACGTTGAACGATTCTCTGCAGTATTTGGTCCCGTTCTTGCAAGATCTTTTTCCCGGCGCAGCGATGTCGGTGAGTTGATGTTTTACCTGATTCCTGATATTCACAGACACTCGTGAAATGGGTCGTGCGGTAGCGTTCTCGCTTCCCACGCCCGGGTTCCCGGGTTCGATTCCCGGCGGGGTCAGGAATTTTCTCTGCCTCGTGATGACTGGGTGTTGTGTGCTGTCCTTAGGTTAGTTAGGTTTAAGTAGTTCTAAGTTCTAGGGGACTGATGACCATAGCTGTTAAGTCCCATAGTGCTCAGAGCCATTTGAACCAATTGAATCGTGAAATGGTCGTACGGAAAATCCCCTCTTCATCGCTACCTCGGAGATGCTGTGTCCCACCGCTCGTGCGCCGGCTATAACACCACGTTCAAATTCACTTAAATCTTGATAACTTGCCATTGTAGCAGCAGTATTCGATCTAACAGCTGCCCAGACACTTGCCGTCTTATATAGTTGTCACCGACCGCAGCGCCATATTCTGCCTGTCTACATATCTCTGTATTTCAATACACATGTATGTACTAGTTTCTTTGGCGCTTCAGTGAACTATTAAACGAAATGCATATTTCAGTGCTCCAGCAGTTTTTTGATATTATTAACATAAAAATGGTTGCTACCATTTTTAATCAACAACCTGATATATTCTAACATACTTTGGTTGGGAGAGTCATTTCATCCGATAAGTCATTCAGTACACTCTCAAAGTCCTTCAAATGCAAGTCCCGTGTTCGATGTTGTTTATGGCTGTGCAACCCATACATTTTCGAAATTTATATCGTTTGCCAACTCTTCTCTTCAGCATACATATCGTAGTCGTTCTTATCTAGTACGAAATTGGGCTCTTGGTCCCTAATACACGTTGGAATAGTCTATCTTCAATCTACATTTGCTATTGGGTGCTCGCATATTCATTTTTTTCTTCTTCCCTTAACAACATCTTCCTTACTCTTACAAAATATACACACATAAAAAAAATTTGCATCACCTCGGTTCCGAGAGTTCCGGAACCTGTACAGAAAATTGGAATAGAGATCAACATATACATTATTTCCGTCCTTTTTATTGCTCATGAAAACCACACATTGCATGTTGTACCACAATACAGCGAGACCTTCAGAGGTGGTTGTCCAGATGGCTGTACACACCGGTACCTCTAATACCCAGTAGCACGTCCTGTTGCGTTGATGCATGCCTGTATTCGTCGTGGCATATTAGGTCACACATTTGAAGTTGTAGATAAGTCATCTCCTTTATATTGTTGTATATCTATCTTTCTTTCTTGCAGGTTCTTTAATTGCTTTATGTGTATCTTTATATCCTAAAATATTGATTTTCATAAAACCATAATCATCTACAGTTACTTACTTTTTATGTAGGCTTGCTGTTGCTAACATTTAGAAATCCCTCCAATTAATAGAAAACATTTTTATTAGAAATATTTTTTTAGATTCATCACTTGTATAATGTTTTAAATGCACATAAGGTAAGGTACTTCTAATATTGTTGTTGGGAAAATGCTAGTAATAGGCGATGGGAGTAAAGCAATAAAATATTTGAGTGATTGCGTTATTTAGATATTTCATCAACAGCTGAACAACTCAAGGGAATGATGATGAGCACAGCTCAAAGGCTGCTTCAGCTATGTTATTTCAATTAAGACATAATAAAGAGACAATTAGTGATTTTAATGGAGAGACTTTAAATTTTATGATTAGCCTTAGATGTGGCGTAAAGGATGTGTTTTGTACCTATGGCACCAGAATGTATAAAGGGAATAAAATAAATACAAAATGGAACCATAAAGGCGCAACTAATAACTTATTAGAAGTAACAGAGGCAGCTTTTCGTTTATGGCGAAAATATATTGATATTTAATTTGTTTATGAAAGCTGTAATTTTAATTACAAGTAAAAGACAAATACATACACATGAAATATCTGGCCACAAATGGATAAAGATGACACATGGTATTTGGAGATTGATGGGAATACACAAAATATAAACAAATCTGTTTGAAGTTTTACCTATGAAACTGGTTGTGCATTGGGGTTGCAATATTCAGATACTTATGCAGCAATAATGTATCCTTGGCATAATGGTTCAGATTTAGATTTATCTCAAGTTGATATATATGCTATTGCAGAGTTATACATATTGGTACCAACAATACAGCCTTTTTCTTCTTTTGCAAGTTCCTCAGTCCCACATTGTGCACAGGGTGGCACAGTTAATGTCGGATTTGGCATGGTTAATTTTAAGGGGTGGCTGGATGCCAATCCTGCCTCCACCCCATACCCCAGGATGAAATTAGTGTACCCCAGCTATCTGCATCTAGTGTAAACCAAGAAAGTGAGCGAAGTGTTTCAAATCGCTGTGAAGTGTGTAACTGAGGCGGGACGTGGGGACCAGCCTGGTATTCACCTAGGGGATGTGGAAAACCGTCTAAAAATCACATCCAGGGTCGCTGGCACACCGGCCCTCGTCGTTAATCCGCCGGGCAGATTCGATTCGGTGCCAGCGCGCCTGCCCACGTCCAGGAAGCAGTGAATTATCTCTGTCGGCTAACCTGGTGGGTCAACCAACAACACAGTTGTGTATACTAAAAAGCATTCCAAACGTGCTATTTGAACCAGTTGTTGCACTATGTCAAATTAAGAAGTTTGTCATTTATTAGTTATTAAAGGTAATTTTACTCATTTTTTATTGGAAATGGATGTGGATAGGTAATCATATGAAACCACAATTAATAATGATTAAGATTTTGCAACAAGATTTATAAAAAATACATGGAGAATATCAAAGACAAAGTGTTTAAGTACTGTTATTTGTTGATGATATGCCATTTATGATGAATTCACATTCATTGCTATTAATTCCAGAATACCCAAAGCCACTATCTATTACAGGAATACGTAGTGATTTTGTATTAAATGGTATAGTAAACACATATTCAGGTAGACCATACACATACCTTAATGATTTTTTTCTGTGCAGAGATGGATGAATGTAGCTTTAAAAATAAAATGCATGGCCTTATAAACAGACGATTTTCTGGCTTGCCTACAGGAATAACTTGGTTATTCAGATACATTTATTGGATGTTGTATTTTTTTCAAAGATAGTACGTTTGATGAATGTAATGAATTAACTAAAAATGGTAGTTAGATGTGGTACAGCTGATTTATGGTTGTTTGGTCCCGATTGCGTCGAGCTAATGCCATATGCAATAAGTATAATAAAAGATACATTGCAAAAACTAGAAAATTTTATTGTATATAGGTTTTAAACTTTCCTATTAAATTCTTTCTACTTAAATGGAAATGTCAAGCTGTATCAAATCCAAAATGTGTAAATATTGCGAAACTGAGAAATTAACTGATACTTCTACTTCACAGAAGTACACAAAAAATGGTTATGGGGCAATATGTAGACAGTGTACAAGTGAACTGCATATAAGAAGATATGAAAGCAAACAGATACCTTGTGTATGTGGAAAAAAACGTATCTGTATATTATTATTTTATCACATGAAACGAATTCTGAATGTCGAGTAAAATGATACAATATTAACAACAATCTGAATGCAATAACATAAGAAAAAGTGTGTCAGTTGTCAAGAATTTAAGAGTTGGATTGTCTTTATTTAAACCTAACATATAAAGACAAATATTCAAAAACATGTAAGAAATGTACTCTGGAAAATATCAAGAATAAGAAATTTGGGCTTAGTATTAAAAATGATGACCATCATGCTTCCAATTAGTTTTATTTTATCCTATTAAATTTTTATTTCTATTAAATAAAGTACTGAAATTCATGATTGTTCAACTCCATTAGTATTGTAGAAGAAATAATTTGACTGGATATAGTAACTGAAATAAAGCTGATCTAATTACATTTCTTATAGACGTTATTGGAAACAATTTCGTTATTCTACAATTGGAAATGAGGATAAAATTTTTCTAAGTAATGAAACTAAACCATTTAAACAAATATTTCCTTTTTCTACTTATGTATTTAAGAGTGGAAGAGAAGAACAATTAGAGATAGTCTACTTAATAAAACATCTGCTGTCAGAGTCAAGATTATGGGTTTCGAAAATAATGTAAACTTAACCAAGTCTAATTTCTTCTTGAATGCATCAAAGCCAAAGATTATGAAAACAGAGAAAAATTATCGTAAAATTCATAGTGGATTGAAAGTTAATTTTAGACTTTTTAACAGTACAGAATGCAGACAAGTGGAAGTATTAAGCAATTTAGATTTCAAACAAAACTCTACAATCATCAGAGAGAAGACTGCAAACCAAAATATTTTACTAAAATGTGTTTACTATTAAAAATGTCTAAATGTCAAACTAATTCAAAAATGATATAATATTTAAATTAATTCGAAAATATCCTGTTGCAACAGAATATGATTGTTATGATGGTTTACATAGGAAATATTAAAAGACAAGTATAGACTTAGCACTGAAAAGCTAAAAATAAAAGAATTAAAATTAAATAATTAATCTGATAAAATGAAATATCAAACACATTATATAAGTAGTGTTTGTTACTGTATCACATACATCTACAGGGATTAGAAAAATCCAGTCATATATCGAGGACCAAACAGTCATTAAAAATTCACTTACTATATGAAAAAAGAGTTTGAAGAAATTTCAAGAATTTATTCTGAAGTTGAAGAAATGAGACTATTAACGCCTGAACAACAATCAAGACATGTAAGACCAAAAACATGCTCATTATACAGACATCATTATACAAAAACAATAAAAAAGTTCATCACCCTGGTCATGCAACAGCATAAGTAGAGGCACTGTGCTTTGAGACGTTCTCTTAAGGTAGCTAACATCATTGTCACGAGACAAAACATGTCAGCTCTCTTAAGGTAGCCAACTGCGTAGTGCATTAACCATGCGCAATGAGACTACACAAATGAATGAATACTTTCTTTTTTTTGGAGAGAAGGAAAGGAGATAAGGAATTTAAAGGAGATAAGGAATTTGCATTTATTGTCTATAATACAGCATACAGTCACCAACAATCTTTAATTTACAATTGTCATCACCTACCTTAGCCCATATAAACTGATATTCATCAGTGTTCAGATTCTTCTTTCTTCTTGTTGACAATATAAAGTGATTATCTAGCACAAAAGTACCATATGGGACTATAGCTAGTATTCCTGATGTCTTTGTTATACTCCATGTCTTCCATGAAAGAATATTTGCATCAGGGAAAGCTTCAAGGCCATCATAGTCTGCATGGTTACCACACACAAAAGCCAAGGTCAACCATGTACTGCCTTCAAAAACAGCACTAACATCACACGTTAAGTGCAGTCAAAGTCCACGAAAGACATCTGGACTAGCAATAAGCTGCTGCTTATTGAATTGCCCAGAAAGGTCAATGTCTATTGCTTTCAAAGACTTGTACACAAGCACAATGCGCCGACAATGGCGATTATGTGGAAGACATGGAGATAACAGAGACATCAGGAATACTTGCTAAGGTCCATATGGTACTTTGTTTCCAGATAAGCGTTTTGTAATGTTAATAAGAAGAAAGAAGAATCAGAACACTGACGAGTATCAGTTTATATGGGTTAACGTAGGCAATGCCACTTGTAAAATAAAGATTGTTGGTGACTGTATGCTGTATTATAGACAATAAATGTAAATTCCTTATCTCCTATCCCAATTTATTTATCTCTCCTGAAAAAAATTATTCATTCATTTACGTAGCCTGGTGGTTTATGGTTAACGCGCCAGGCAGTTGGCTACCTTAAGAGAGCTGACTTATTAACAAACGTTATTTACATCTGAAGCTCCCTAATTTGTGCGAATTTATTTATATACTTTATCACTATTTTTTCTCATTTGTTCATAAAAGAACCCTTTTACGATAAAAAAGAATTTGATTTGGTACCCCTCAATAAAGAGAGATATATTAGTTTTAACAAGAACACAGAAATTTGAAGATTAGGCTTATTGAAATGTTTAGATTCAAGGCCCAAAGCATTGATAAACTTTCATCAAATCTGAAAAAGCATGAAATGCCCAACATTTAAAAGTTTCTTCCAGAAAATCTAGTCAGTCTGTTGTTGTTGTGATCTTCAGTCCAGAGACTGATTTGATGCAGCTCTCCATGCTACTCTATCCTGTGCAAGCTTCTTCATCTCTGATTAACTACTGCGGTCTACACCCCTCTGAATCTGCTTAGCGTATTCATCTGTTGGTGTACCTCAACATATTCTCCATGATTCCCTCCAATACTAAATGGTCATCCCTTGATGCCTCAGAACGTGTCCACCTAACGATCCTTACTTTTAGTCAGGTTGTGCCACAATTTCCTCTTCTCCCCAATTCTACTCAGTACCTTGTCATTACTTACATGATCTACCCATCTAATCTTCAGTATTCTTCTGTAGCACCACATTTAGAAAGCTTCTATTCTCGTCTAAACTATTTATCATCCATGTTTCACTTCCATATATGCCTACACTCCCTATAAATACTTTCAAAAAAGACTTCCTGACAGTTAAATCTATATGCGATGTTAACAAATTTCTCTTATAAGGAAACGCTTTATTGCCATTGCCAGTCTACATTTTATATTCTCTTTACTTCGACCATCATCAGTTATTTTGCTCCCCAAATAGCGAAACTCCTTTACTACTTTAAGTGTCTAATTTCCTAAACTAATTCCCTCAGCATCACCCAGTTTAATTCTACTACATCCCATTATCCTCGATTTGCTTATGTTGATGTTCATCTTATATCCTCCTTTCAAGACACTGTCCATTCCGTTCATCTACTCTTTGAGGTCCTTTGCTGTCTCTGACGGAATCACAATGTCATTGTCAACCCTCAAAGTTTTTATTTCTTCTCCATGGATTTTAATTCCTATTCCATATTTAATTTTTTCTTATTTTGGTCCATACTACCACTTCCCAAAATATGGAAAGCACAGAACTTACTGTAGAAGAGATTTGTTTCACAGTATCGACGATGAAAAATTGCTTGTAGCTCGTAAGGTATGCATTTTCGACTGTATGTTTAATGAGACCTTTTTGCTTCTACCATCATGTACTTTCAACTGTATGCATTTATGACATTAATTATGATACACCCCGGATGTGTGAAATTAATACTTAATAGCATATTTCAATTTTTTGAAGATGGACAGGTTAATCTGAGTCACAATGGAATGAAAAAGATGGAAAATAATAATAAATTTGATGATTTAGATTTTTTAGTTTAATTGAAATTTTTAATGTCATTACCCTTACTCTCTATAGTGCTGGCTTCATTTTTCTACTGAAACTGTGCTCAGCATGCCCACTTACTACTGATAAAATATATGAAATAAAATTATATATATAACATCTAAGATCAGTAATTTCCCCGCTCACAAAAAGTAGGCTCGTGAAAAAGCTCGTGATAGCACTCTACATGTCCGGTTACTATTGATAAAATATAATATTTTTAATACATTGAGGTAAATGAGTTGAAAGAAAGTAAAACAGTAGGATATTTTTGTAGTTTCTGTGTTGCGTTTTTTATAGAAAAAATGATGTAAATCCTGAAACGTAAGTGATTTTGTGATTTATATCATTTTTTCTCAGAATGAAATGAGTCAGAACCTACAAAAATATTCTACTCTTACTCCCAGAGTCACAGTGATGTAAAAGATATAAATACCAAATTTCAGGAAGATTGTATAGTATTTAGGGTCGCACAAACTCGTCACTTTTATCTCAAACTAGTGAAATTTCTAGTGTTGGAGTGTTTTGCACTATTGTGCTTTATATGTAATTCTTTCGCCTTTTGCGGGTAACTGAGCTATTGGCTGCTGGGTTTAGTTCCAATCAATGGATCAAGTAGTTTTGGTTTTTATTTACCATTACAAGGAAATGAAAGGAACACTTCCAGATGCTGCTAAATCTACCAGCAGTAAAATTACAGGAAATGTGGAGGGAAGAAAACACCACTATTAAGACAGTTTTTGTGCTGGTTTACAGAAGCTTTATAAAGAATACAAAAATTTTTTCTGAAAAGAAATAAAAATCATTCGTTATGCTGAAGATGGAGTCCTGCTAACTGTAAAGATATTACTAATTATGAAAGACAAATTTTCTATTTCTCTTCTTTCTTTGCTTCTGCTTCATCTGCTCTGTACATGTATCTTTCAGGATCTAGAACATATTTCGTTTTGTTCTGTCATATGATATGTTACTATGTTTTGCTTTATTGATATTGCAACAAGTGAACTACCGCACGCTGAAACATTATTAACTTTCAACGTTGAGACAAAGTGATTGTGGCGTATGGCATTGTTTTCGCCAGAACAGTAAATTTGCAAACGTGATGGCTAAAAGTGTGCGGATTGTAATATGGGTGGAATTGAATACCATACTGTTTTCAAACTTTGTACGGGACGCTAGAAACAGAAACGTATGTGTATGGAACGTTGTAACCTCTCGCGTAAGAAACTGGATCTACACCGCAACAATTACGTAAGCGACAGCCTGTGATCACAGAATCACAAATGAGGATGATATTATTGCATGGTGGACCCTATGCTAATCAAGTAGATGTATCCATGGCAGTTTCATGACTAATGGTGCCGTAGTAATTACGCCATAAGCTGCCGCTGACGTCACGACGCATCGTCTACAACAAGATAATCGGCACGTCAAGAGCTCACTCACTGTAAGGACTCGAAGAATCCGTGCGGTTGTAAGGGTAATTTCTTTCTTTTATGAGAAGCTTTTCTTCATACATGCTGCCTTTAGGAATAATTGTAATTTCAATGAAGTGTATTACAATCTGTGCTGACATTGTTGACTTACGAAAAACAGTAGTTACTGCTGTTTTCTGCCTCTACCTTCCTCCTTTACCTTATTGTAGCTGTTACTGCATGTGTTTTACGTATTCTTTTGGTGGGTGAATTTTCGTATATGTGGACGATGATTTATCAGGCGTTTTTATGTGTTTAGGTCGTAATATGTTCTAGTCCGCGTAAGTCGCTGCGGCCGCCATTACATTCTGAGTGCCGACCGATCGCAGTTGAGCTGCTCGCTCGATACTGGTGCAAGGGACACTACCGGCGGTAAGCTTGATGTTGAACGCTGTCAACTATGTAGGCTGTGTTTACATTCAACAAAAAATCATATTACATCTCATTACCAAGTGAGAGTTAATTTGGCTTTATAACTAGAGAAAGTTATAGCCGTTTCCTTAATTTATTGCGAATTTATTTAAGGTACTTTTCGGGTTATACACTACTGGCCATTAAAATTGCTACACCACGAAGATGACGTGCTACAGACGCGAAATTTAACCGACAGGAAGGAGATGCTGATATCCAAATGATTAGCTTTTCAGAGCATTCACACAAGGTTGGCGCCGGTGGCGACACCTACAACGTGCTGAAATGAGGAAAGTTTCCAACCGATTTCACATACACAAACAGCAGTTGACCGGCGTTGCCTGGTGAAACATTGTTGTGGTGTCTCATGTAAGGAGGAGAAATGCGTACCATCACGTTTCCGACTTTGATAAAGGTCGGATTGTAGCATATCGTGATTGCGGTTTATCGTATCGCGACATTGCTGCTCGCGTTGGTCTAGATCAATTGACTGTTAGCATACTATGGAATTGGTGGGTTCAGGAGGGTAATACGGAACGCCGTGCTGGATCCCAACGGCCTCGTATCACTAGCAGTCGAGATGAGAGGCATCTTATCCGCATGGCTGTAACGGATAGTGCATTCACATCTCGATCCCTGAGTCAAGAGATGGGGACGTTTGCAAGACAACAACCATCTACACGAACAGTTCGACGACGTTTGCAGCAGCATGGACTATCAGCTCGGAGACCATGGCTGCGGTTACCCTTGACGCTGCATCACAGACAGGAGCGCCTGCGATGGTGTACTCAACGACGAACCTGGGTGCACGAATGGTAAAACGTAATTTTTTCGGATGAATCCTTCTGTTTCCAGCATCATGATGGTCGTATCCGTGTTTGGCGACATCACGGTGAACACACATTGGAAGCGTGTATCCGCCATCGCCATACTGGCTTATCACCCGGCGTGATGGTATGGGGTGCCATTGGTTACATGTCTCGGTCACCTCTTGTTCGCATTGACGGCACTTTGAGCAGTGGACGTTACATTTCACATGTGTTACGACCCGTGGCTCTACCCTTCATTCGATCCCTGCGAAACCCTACATTTGAGCAGGATAATGCACATGTTGCAGGTCCTGTACGAGTCTTTCTGCATACATAAAATGTGCGACTGCTGTCCTGGCCAGCACATTCTCCAGATCTCTCACCAATTGAAAACATCTGGTCAATGGTGGCCGAGCAACTGGCTCGTCACAATACACCAGTGACTACTCTAGATGAACTGTGGTATCGTGGTGAAACTGCATGGGCAGCTGTACCTGTACACGCCATCCAAGCTCTGTTTGACTCAATGCCCAGGAATATGAAGGTCGTTATTACGGCCAGAGGTGGTTGTTCTGGGTACTGATTTCTCAGGATCTCTGCACCCAAATAGTTTGAAAATGTAATCACATGTCAGTTCTAGTATAATATATTTGTCCAATGAATACCCGTTTATCATCTGCATTTCTTCTTGGTGTAGCAATTTTAATGGCCAGTAGTGTATGTTATTTTGGCGCTGCTAAGCGCTGACATGGGTTTCTTTTGAGGTTTAATAACCGAAATGCACATCCCGAATTATGTAAAGAAGATACCTGGGAATGGTTTTCTTAACATAGTAAAGACTGAACATAACCTGCAGAAGGTCGTACATAAATTTAACGTGGCAGCCAAAAACCTAAATAGGGCCATCTCTGTAGCTAATGTGTGATCATCTCTGTGGAACCAATTAGATGAAAACCGGAAGTAGGTGGAAAAATTATCTGAATACCTTGATACTGAAATTTCCTGTGGTGGCAGTGTCGAAAATGATGTTAGAGTAAAAGTAACAGAAGTAAACAAATGACACAATTTGGAAAAACAAAGATGTAGAAAGAGCTGCAAAAATAAGAATATACAAAACAGTAATAAGACTAATTATGACATATACAGCTGAGAGAAGTCCTGAGAGCTCAGAAAGTGGAGGAAGACTTATGGGAAAAAAAGACTGAATTGTAAACATACAGGTCTCTATGCAATTTTCATTCTTCTGCTGTTTAAAAAGTACAAATGGAAATACGGCTTATTCTAATACTGCCTGTTAGTGTGGTTTCACGTTTAGATATCATCCCATGGGCGTCATAGCAACAGAATTGCAAGTTTCTGTCTGAGGCCAACAGCGGTCGCGCGGGATCTGGCAGACCCAATGGTGTTCGCCTACTGAGCCACACCTGCAGCGGCTCTGTACCTCGAGCGCCCCCGGCCACCACAATATACACTCCTGGAAATTGAAATAAGAACACCGTGAATTCATTGTCCCAGGAAGGGGAAACTTTATTGACACATTCCTGGGGTCAGATACATCACATGATCACACTGACAGAACCACAGGCACATAGACACAGGCAACAGAGCATGCACAATGTCGGCACTAGTACAGTGTATATCCACCTTTCGCAGCAATGCAGGCTGCTATTCTCCCACGGAGACGATCGTAGAGATGCTGGATGTAGTCCTGTGGAACGGCTTGCCATGCCATTTCCACCTGGCGCCTCAGTTGGACCAGCGTTCGTGCTGGACGTGCAGACCGCGTGAGACGACGCTTCATCCAGTCCCAAACATGCTCAATGGGGGACAGATCCGGAGATCTTGCTGGCCAGGGTAGTTGACTTACACCTTCTAGAGCACGTTGGGTGGCACGGGATACATGCGGACGTGCATTGTCCTGTTGGAACAGCAAGTTCCCTTGCCGGTCTAGGAATGGTAGAACGATGGGTTCGATGACGGTTTGGATGTACCGTGTACTATTCAGTGTCCCCTCGACGATCACCAGTGGTGTACGACCAGTGTAGGAGATCGCTCCCCACACCATGATGCCGGGTGTTGGCCCTGTGTGCCTCGGTCGTATGCAGTCCTGATTGTGGCGCTCACCTGCACGGCGCCAAACACGCATACGACCATCATTGGCACCAAGGCAGAAGCGACTCTCATCGCTGAAGACGACACGTCTCCATTCGTCCCTCCATTCACGCCTGTCGCGACACCACTGGAGGCGGGCTGCACGATGTTGGGGCGTGAGCGGAAGACGGCCTAACGGTGTGCGGGACCGTAGCCCAGCTTCATGGAGACGGTTGCGAATGGTGCTCGCCGATACCCCAGGAGCAACAGTGTCCCTAATTTGCTGGGAAGTGGCGGTGCGGTCCCCTACGGCACTGCGTAGGATCCTACGGTCTTGGCGTGCATCCGTGCGTCGCTGCGGTCCGGTCCCACGTCGACGGGCACGTGCACCTTCCGCCGACCACTGGCGACAACATCGATGTACTGTGGAGACCTCACGCCCCACGTGTTGAGCAATTCGGCGGTACGTCCACCCGGCCTCCCGCGTGCCCACTATACGCCCTCGCTCAAAGTCCGTCAACTGCACATACGGTTCACGTCCACGCTGTCGCGGCATGCTACCAGTGTTAAAGACTGCGATGGAGCTCCGTATGCCACGGCAAACTGGCTGACACTGACGGCGGCGGTGCACAAATGCTGCGCAGCTGGCGCCATTCGACGGCCAACACCGCGGTTCCTGGTGTGTCCGCTGTGCCGTGCGTGTGATCATTGCTTGTACAGCCCTCTCGCAGTGTCCGGAGCAAGTATGGTGGGTCTGACACACCGGTGTCAATGTGTTCTTTTTTCCATTTCCAGGAGTGTAGGAGGGCCGGCAGCATGGAGACGGTCCACTAGAGCTCGGAGCCCCGTCACTGTAGGGAGCTACGCAGGCGCCACCCAGTCGTGGTTCTGTCACCACCGTGATTGCTATCGTAATAGCCGGACTCTATTTCTTGTTGCATCATTTGTAACGGGTCTTTGCAGAAACACAAGTTTCCAGTCTGAAGAGGAAAAATGACAATGTTAAATTAAATGTAGATAGCACCTCTACAGACTTTGTAACAAATGCAAAATTTCTGGGAATGAATATTGATTCTCAGTTGAAGTGGTGTGAACAGACAAAGGTACTTGCAAACAGAATGTCATCAGTGTGTTGTGCCTTTAGAATCCTATCATCAGTGTGTAACATGCAGTGTCTTTCAGTTACATATTATTCATATGTACACTCACATTATGGAATTCTTTTTTGGGGAACAAATGTACAAAATATGAACACAATTTCCAAACTCCAGAAAAGAGCCATAAGAATAATAACCGAAAATTCTAGTCGAGGTCATTGTAAAGATCTGTTCAGAAGACTAGGGATTTTAACTGCTTCATGTGAATACATTTACCAGTCAGTCGTACACATCAAAAATAACATTGATAATTACTGCACAAACAGCTCTGTCCATGACCATGTAGCAAGAGATAGACTCAACTTACATTTACCATAAAAAAAAATAAAATAAAGTAAACATAGAACTCAAAACAGCATTTTCTACCAAGGAATAAAACTACAATAAATTACCAACAGAGATTACAGAAATTGCCAGAATACACTGATTTAGAAAGACATCTAAAAAGTGACTGTTATGCAGTGCATTTTATACATTGAAGGATTACTTAGCAAAAAGAGAGTAGGGGTTTCATAAAAAATGTTATACAAATAAATAATAATAATAATGATTATAAAATATTTAACATTCTACATAACATATCCACTTAATGTTTCTCCCTTCTTTTTTTCCTTTCTAGAAATACTTACCTCCAAGGTATGCATAGCACAATACTAACATCTCTTCCTATTTCTGAGCTCAACATCTCATTCATTATGGAGGGATGCTGACTCATATTTTCAGGATAGCAAATAGGAAGTTGCGGTACAGAAAATGGCCAAAGATCACCAGTGTGTCTGCGTGCGTGTGTGTGTGTGTGTGTGTGTGTGTGTGTGTGTGTGTGTGTGTGTGTGTGTGTCTGAGTGTAGTGAGTGAAGTGTTATGAAACAATGTATGTATAGTGTGTACAGTGACTGATAGTGAGATATGAGTGAAGAACGTGGCATTACATTATTTAATAAGTTATTTGTAAAAACAATATTGTATACCAGGAGAAAATCTAATGATTGTCTCTAACTAGTAGTCTGTAAATATATGTGTATACGAATTAACTTATTTTAAACTGATATAAATTTGTAAATACTTTGACATGTCCTACATGCTTGTAAAAAGAGATCTACGGATGAATAAAGCTACTACTACTACTACTACTACTACTAAGGTTCCATATTGATTATTGTTATTATAATTACAAAGGAAAAAAACAAGTAAATGGTCACAGTAAGCATTGTAGTTTATTTAATACAGTGTAATCAGCATCATGTTCCACTAATCCACGAACATTTTGCCTGAATGAGATTTTCACTCTGCAGCGGAGTGTGCGCTGATATGAAACTTCCTGGCAGATTAAAACTGTGTGCCCGACCGAGACTCGAACTCGGGACCTATGCCTTTCGCGGACAAGTGCTCTACCATCTGAGCTACCGAAGCACGACTCACACCCGGTCCTCACAGCTTTACTTCCGCCAGTATCTCGTCTCCTACCTTCCAAACTTTACAGAAACTCTCCTGCGAACCTTGCAGAACTAGCATTCCTGAAAGAAAGGATACTGCGGAGACATGGCTTAGCCACAGCCTGGGAATGTTTCCAGAATGAGATTTTCACTCTGCAGCGGAGTGTGCGCTGATATGAAACTTCCTGGCAGATTAAAACTGTGTGCCCGACCGAGACTCGAACTCGGGACCTTTGCCTCCCCTTCAACCCATCCTTACGCTCGCCAGAAGTTGCCTTCTCGGCCTGGCTTCATCGCCATGAAAAGAAATTGTTCTTCTTCACGATGAAATAAAATACTTCTTCTGTAAAGAAAAGAAACTTGTTTTCCTTTAAATCATTCCCCTGCGTAATGTTCTTCTTCATGACGAAATAAAAAGACTTGTTCTGTAAAGAAAAGAATAGTATTTCCCTCGAAAACATTCCGCTGCTCGTCCTCCAACAACGTGGTACTGACTCAGCTGACACGCGATCCTCAAAACTCGTCTTCTCGAAATTAATAAGCGTTCACTTTATATACCCCAAGCATTAAGGCTTGGCCTCGTTCGTTAAGTTATCCTTTCTTTTTCGCCCAGGTTTTCTTCTCGTAGTTGTGAGGGCAGACGTCGCTGAAGTCCGCAGACCGTCCTGTGGTGTGCTGGAGTGTGATGTTAGGCAATGTTCCTTCGGATAAAGTGAGTCACAAACTGAAAACTTTCTCTCGACTATCGATGATAGTTCAAAACAAAGTCCTAATGTAACCAACGAAAAACAAAGAACACAAAAAAAGTACAAGTACAATAATTGTGAACGTGGGTTTTCAAAACTGAACACCTGTTCGTTCATCCATCTGTTCGTCTAGCATCCTCTTGTAAGTCTCTTCACCGTATGTGTGTCATATCGTCACTAATTGTAATGCCGCGATATAATTGGCAAACATTCTCTTATATTTTGGGTCCCTCATCAGTAACTTAGCCTGTGTGGCTGGGTATACTCTGTAGCCCATGTATGTCCGGTCTTCCTGGGCATTAATGATGTAGTGCAGCTTGTGCGATGCCAACCACGTCCACGTGTTCTTTTTGGTTACCGGATAGTAAGTTCCATCCGGTTGGAGAATCGATGTTAGACAGATGTTCTGCGTTGTTGTCCTGCAGATCGATGCCGTGGTCCTACGACACCAGTTCAATATATGGCCGTTCTCACCACAGGCATAACGGTGTTGTAAGGTGTCGATGACATTACATTCTCGACACTTGTCTGACACCGACAGATGTATTTCATGTAGTCGTTCTCTAGTTGGTATTGTCTGATTGACGATTTTGTACCAAGTGGATCGGACGTCAGTGCCTAGAACACTGTTATTGATGTTTGTCCAGATTCTAGTCCGAACCGTAGAGGGGTACTTCGTCACCATGCGGTTGGCTCTTCCAGTTTCGTTCATCAGCCGATATAGTTGAGCAGATGTTAGATCACTTAATGGAGCACTCGATTTCGACTTCAGGTAGCTGGCTTCTAAGAGAAACATCCTGATTCGCCTTATAGTGCACTTCCCCCAGGTTTATTGGTATTAGCATGTTGTATGGTTGATATGTCCTTATGGCCATACGAAGTGCGCTGTCGGGGTATTTGTGGCACAGCTGCAGTGTATTACGTGCGAGGAGAGCCTTGCATTTCCTTGGGACATCTGTTAGACCCAGGCCCCCTTCCGCCGGAGGGAGTGACGACGTTGATCCCCACCTTGAATATCTCACCCCTCCAAACATACCATCCGACTGCCGACATGATGCCCCTGGCAATAGTGTCTACCACCGGGAGAACCTGCCCAACATACCAGATTTTGGAAAGGATTTTGGCATTGATGAACTGAACTCGTTGAAGCAGATTCTGTTCTTTGCTTTTATTTGGTTGAAGGCAGGCTTTCGTGATGGCCAAGAGTTCTTTCCAATTGACTGCCGTTGTTCTTATAGGGCAACTGCTCATTTTTATACCTAGCAGTTTGACAGTCTCGCACAACCTGTATGGACAAGTTACATCTGTCGGAAAGCCTCCCCCAATCGGCAATAATATGGTCTTCGTATAGTTTAATTTGGAGCCTGATGCTCGTTCGTATTCAGTGATCTCCCGTAGCTCCTGCTCCGACCGTATGACAGCACTCACGTCGACCGCATAGGCAATACATTTTATGTTGCATGAGTAGACAGTTAAGCCCTGAAGTTTGCAATGGAGCATCCGGAGAAGTGGCTCAATTGCTATTACGTAGAGAGGCATAGACATGGGGCATCCTTGTCTTACCGATCTTTCAATAGGAATCGGTCGGGTGAACTGACCATTAACAATGACCTTAGAAGTGGCAGCGGTGTACATATTTTGAATCACTGTAATGAAGTCGTCACCGTTTCCTAGATGTTTCATAATTTGGAAGAGATAGCGGTGCGAAACCCGGTCAAAGGCCTTACATTGGTCTAAAGCAAGAATTGCTGCAGTTGGCCGAGTAATTGCACTGAACGAGATGATCCCTCTGTAATCCGCAAGACTTTTGAAAACGGTGCGTCCAGGTACTGCTGCTGACTGGCTGTGATGGATTATTGTCCTTAGGACGTTTTCAGTTCTATTTGCAAACACGCGGGCCACAATCTTACAGTCGGAATTCAGGAGGGAGATTGATGT
This sequence comes from Schistocerca cancellata, assembly GCF_023864275.1. NCBI lineage: Eukaryota > Metazoa > Arthropoda > Insecta > Orthoptera > Acrididae > Schistocerca > Schistocerca cancellata. The sequence continues at coordinate 680,029,826 of NC_064631.1, forward strand.
CTTCGTGTGGGTGTTGTTTCGAAACAAGTACAATTAGAATGCCATTGAAGTCTTCTGGTAGTTGCAGACCTGCTCTAATTTCGTTACATATATGCACAAAACAATTCTCCAGTAAATGCCAGTATTCCTTATAAAATTCAATGGGAAGTCCATCCGCGCCAGGGGATTTATTAGGCTGAGCCTTCCTCAAGGCCATCTTAATTTCATCCGCAGTGACTTCACTCATCAGTGACTACCTGTCAGCTTCGGCTAGTTTCGCTGTTAGAAGATCCTGCATGGGGGAGATGATCCCATCATCTGTCGGGTCTGCCGTATAGTCTCCGGTAATAGTCAGTGATATAATCCTTTATTTGCATCTGAGTCGTCAAGAAGCTGCCATCTTCCGTTTTCAATTTACTGATCAGTTTTTGTCTGGCTCGTCGTTTCTCTCTGCCGAGGTGGAACGAGGATGGATGTTCATCGGTAGTACTGTTGGTGTCTCTAGAGCGGATTTTGGGACCTTCTGTTTGTTTCAGTTTCAGTAGTAAGAACTTTGCCTTAATCCTTTTAATTTGTACGATGTTTTCGTGCGTGACAGACATTTCGGAGTATAAATCACGTAGGCATCTAAAGTAAAATTCAAAGGTCTCCTTTTGCAAGCGGCTCCTGGCGTAGCAACAGGCCTTCAAGTACCTAACAAGCCGAGGCTTCGTATAGTGGCACCACCACATCATGACAGACGGAAAAGTAGCCTGTCTGTGTAGACTCGATTCCCAGACCACCTGAAACTGTTCCCGTAGCCCTTGCTCTCGGAGGATGCCTACATTTAATTTCCGTCCTGTTTTGCCACGGAACGTTTTCTGTCTGTTCATACGAATGGTGCAGTGGTAGGCCAAGTCGTCTGAGAAATATATTGGCCACGTTTCCGTTGCCGATATTTGCCCCCTCAAAGTTTTCCCCACATAGAGCCTATCGATGCAGCTGGCAGTTTGTGCGGTGTAATACGTAAAGCAGCTTTGGTCCCCATGTAGTATTTCCCATGTGTCCTCCAGTTCGAGCTGACGCACTGTTTCTGCGAGAGTTGGACAGCCATTAAAACTCGGCCTTTGATCTTTAGGCTTTAAAACGCAGTTGAAGTCACCCCCAAGTACCACGTCTTCTGGATTCCGTCGTAACAGATATAACAGGTCAGTAGCAAAAAACTGGGCTCTGTGCACTCTATTTTGATTACCAGAAGGGGCGTAGATGTTTATAAATCGTATACCGTAAATTAGACACGAAATGCCTCTCCCGTTTTCCAGTAGTTCGGCGTCAGAGATGGTCACTCCCTCTTTGATTAGGAAAGTCGTACCGGAGGAGCTATCCGGAGTGGTGTTTTTTACCGGGAATGTCTAGGTGAAGGTTGTCGTCCACCTCCTGCAGCATCACAATATCCGCGTCACGGCTGTAAAGGTAGTCGCGAAGACTGTACAGCTTCTGAGTCGAGGTAATTTTATTGATATTTAACGTGGCTAACTTGTAGTCCAGAAACGGAGGAGGCATTTCCAGCTCGATCTGAGCTACCGAAGCACGACTCACGCCCGGTCCTCACAGCTTTACTTCTGCCAGTATCTCGTCTCCTACCTTCCAAACTTTGCAGAAGCTCTCCTGCGAACATTTCAGAACTAGCACTCCTGAAAGAAAGGGTACTGCGGAGACATGGCTTAGCCACAGCCTGGGGGGATGTTTCCAGAATGAGATTTTCACTCTGCAGCGGAGTGTGCGCTGATATGAAACTTCCTGTCAGATTAAAACTGTGTGCCCGACCGAGATTCAAACTCGGAACCTATGCCTTTCGCGGGCAAGTGCTCTACCATCTGAGCTACCGTCGCACGACTCACGCCCGATCCTCACAGCTTTACTTCTGCCAGTATCTCGTCTCCTACCTTCCAAACTTTACAGAAGCTCTCCTGCGAACCTTGCAGAACTAGCACTCCTGAAAGAACGGATACTGCGGAGACATGGCTTAGCCACAGCCTGGAGGATGTTTCCAGAATGAGATTTTCACTCTGCAGCGGAGTGTGCGCTGATATGAAACTTCCTGTCAGATTAAAACTGTGTGCCCGACCGAGACTCAAACTCGGAACCTATGCCTTTCGCGGGCATGTGCTCTACCATCTGAGCTACCGTCGCACGACTCACGCTCGGTCCTCACAGATTTACTTCTGCCAGTATCTCGTCTCCTACCTTCCAAACTTTACAGAAGCTCTCCTGCGAACATTTCAGAACTAGCACCCCTGAAAGAAAGGATACTGCGGAGACATGGCTTAGCCACAGCCTGGGGGATGTTTCCAGAATGAGATTTTCACTCTGCAGCGGAGTGTGCGCTGATACGAAACTTCCTGTCAGATTAAAACTGTGTGCCCGACCGAGACTCAAACTCGGGACCTATGCCTTTCGCGGGCAAGTGCTCTACCATCTGAGCTACCGAAGCACAACTCACGCCCGGTCCTCACAGCTTTACTTCTGCCAGTATCTCGTCTCCTACCTTCCAAACTTTACAGAAGCTCTCCTGCGAACATTTCAGAACGAGCACTCCTGAAAGAAAGGATACTGCGGAGACATGGCTTAGCCACAGCCTGGGGGATGTTTCCAGAATGAGATTTTCACTCTGCAGCGGAGTGTGCGCTGATACGAAACTTCCTGTCAGATTAAAACTGTGTGCCCGACCGAGACTCAAACTCGGGACCTATGCCTTTCGCGGGCAAGTGCTCTATCATCTGAGCTACCGAAGCACAACTCACGCCCGGTCCTCACAGCTTTACTTCTGCCAGTATCTCGTTTCCTACCTTCCAAACTTTACAGAAGCTCTCCTGCGAAACTTGCAGAACTAGCACTCCTGAAAGAACGGATACTGCGGAGACATGGCTTAGCCACAGCCTGGAGGATGTATCCAGAATGAGATTTTTACTCTGCAGCGGAGTGTGCGCTCATATGAAACTTCCTGGCAGATTAAAACTGTGTGCCCGACCGAGACTCGAACTCGGGACCTATGCCTTTCGCGGGCAAGTGCTCTACCATCTGAGATACCGAAGCACGACTCACGGCCGGTCCTCACAGCTTTACTTCTGCCAGTACCTCGTCATTTTGCCTATTTTCAGCCTGTTAATAAATTGAAAGTGGTTGGTTTGGTAACCTAACAATCGCACGCTCTCAGTACACTATCGTTCACGCATTTTCTTTCCTACAAGTCGAGTCCGCAGTAATGTTCTTTACGAAGTAAGATTATCACTGCTATTAGAATGTAGAGCATTTCATTGTCCTAGATGTGAACATTAATACACTCTTGTGTCACCATACTTTTCCGCTCTCCAACAACGACTTCTGTATGTTATGGTGCTGTTACTAAAAAATAACAGGCACCTAACTAATTAAAAGTATTAGTCCAAGCAGGGGAAATTTTATTCCGCATATTTATCCCAAAGCCTATGTTTCTTTCACGATTTTATTATTCTCTTGCTGTCATCAATGTAATGCAGCCCTGTCTCATGAAAATTTTACTCCTGACTGTAAAAACTTTTTTTTAAAAAATCCACGTCGATCGAAACAAAGCATTACGCTGGCGACAAAGTGACTGAACTAACGTTTGATATATACATATAAAATTTTAATAACTTTTTCGTGTTTCCTTCATGTACCATAAATATTGGCATATAATAGAAAACTTGATGAGCAAGCAAAGAACAAGCTGATTAAAGAGAGGAAATTGAAACCAACAACTGTTGTTTCAAAAAGGTTTTACCAGCAAGAACAAATTTTTCAAATAAATCAATTAGTTCAAATAAGTAATTGCGGACAGCGGTCTCCATTACGACTTAATACAAAAAGTAAAGGCAACAATGTTTACTCTCCTTTGCCAATGCATACAGTAGATTTACTGCAGACCTGTAATCATACAGTGCGTGATTTTTTTGATATTTGAATATTGTAGAATTTTTGTCTGGTTAGTTTTAACAATATTGAATATAGTATGTACAAGACGGCTGACTTCGCATCGCGAGAGGACAGAATGATGCACCGCTTCTTTATTATTTCAGCCAACTAATGTGGACCTCTCTTCACAACATTCATACTCAGTGATATTGACATTTGTGTGCTGACATTAAATTAAAATACGTGATTTTTCTTTTGGCTTGTGCCATTTTACCTGTGGATACATAGGGGCGGCATGGTTAATCGGATGTGGCAATGTTATTTGAAGGGGTGGCCGGATGCCCTTCCTGCCGCAACCCCATATCCCCCGGGAAGGAATTAGTGTACCCCAACTGTCTGCAACTAGTGTAATCCGTGGAATAGTGCGACAGTGTTCAAATATCTGTGAGCCGTGGAACTGAGGCGGGACGTGCGGACCAGCGCGGTATTCACCTAGTGGGATGTGGAAGACCGCCTAAAAACCATATACAGGCTGGCCAGCACACCGGCCCTCGTCGTTAATCCGCCAGGCGGATTCGGTTAGGGGCCGACGCGCCTACCCGAGTCCAGGAAGCAGCGCGCTAGCGCGCTCGGCTAACCTAGGGGGCTAAATTAAAATACGTGATTTGAGAAACATGAATTCAGACCCCTTTTATGTCATGGCAAGAAAAGGGAAATCCATAAAAATTGAAACTGAAATACAACGCGAGATGGAATCGAATGCCGGTAACAGTGAATTCACTTGTGGCTCGTGGTCTATTGGCTAGCGTTGCTGCCTCTGCATCAGGGGGTCCCGGGTTCGTTTCCCGGCTGGGTTGGGGATTTGCTTTGCCCGGGACTGGGCGTTCATGTTGTCCTCATCGTTTCATCATCATAATTATTCGAGGCAGTGGCTTGATTGCACTGTGTCAGAAATTGGACTGCGAAAAAATTGGAACTTCGTACTGGCAATGATGACCGCGCAGTTGTGCGCCCCACAAACCAAACATCATCATCATCATCATCACTGATGCGGGCAGTGAGAACACTGAAGCTTCAGCTCACGAAATGGAATCGAGCTCTGAAATCAAGGTAATAATTCCAATGGTTAGTACAATAGAAAGTCTCCTAGAAATGTTCAAGTAAAGGAGCGGTCGAAATAAAAATCACGGATGACACGTTCGATAGAGAGGGGGTCCTGCAGCGAGGCGTGTGTTCCAGCGACAGCGAGGTTTAAACGCACGCAGCGAACACCGAGCCAATTTATTGCCACATATGGCGACGTTGTGTACACCAGTGACATCGTAGCTCAAAAAAATGGCTCTGAGCACAAAGTGACTTAACTTCTGAGGTCATCAGTCCCCTAGAACTTAAAACTACTTAAACCCAACTAACCTAAGGACATCACACACATCCATGCCCGAGGCATGATTCGAACCAGCGACCGTAGCCGCCGCGCGGTTCCAGACTGCAGCGCCTAGAACCGCTCGGCCACTCTGGCCAGCTGACATCCTAGCTGGCAGCTAGAGTACTGCATAAGGGTGCACCAGCAGTCATTCACTTGACAATGACCATGGAATGCTCCGTGGAAAGCTCGTGGCATTTTAACTACTTGACGTGGTTAAGGCCCGTGTACGTTTTACCCATTGTGGATATTTTTTCGAATAAAGCCCTCTAGACCGCTTAATATATATACATTTTATTTCTAACGTCGTTCAAAATGGTTCAAATGGCTCTGAGCACTATGGGGCTTAACATCTATGGTCATCAGTCTCCTAGAACATAGAACTACTTAAACCTAACTAACCTAAGGACATCACACAACACCCAGTCATCACGAGGCAGAGAAAATCCCTGACCCCGCCGGGAATCGAACCCGGGAACCCGGGCGCGGGAAGCGAGAACGCTACCGCACGACCACGAGCTGCGGACGTATAACGTCGTAATCTCAATTAAGATTATGCGGACATAAAGTTAGAAGTGTTTTAGTATATATTATACAATTACAATGTAATTTACAGTATTGTGGATGTTGTACATTATTAATTTATTTCCTTAACTGGTAATTATTACTTTAGATCCCTAGTACACAAAACCCGCGTCATGCCGTCTGTGGTAGCAAGGACAAGGCGATAGGGAAACTGGACATCATTCGTGTTGTGAACTTTCTCTTTATTTTAACAGAATTGTTAAGCATCTATTAATCTTCCAGTAGTACTGACTACTAAGAAACAGAATAATTTATAATCGCAAAACTGTGCCAGATAGAATAATAGCAAACAGATTAAATACAATAATAAAAACTGTAGCAGTACAATAAAACAGCTAAAAATTCGTTTCCTCGGTTGATTTGTAATCCAGAATAGAAGTACATTTCGCAAATAAACACCCGATAAGAAAATTACTACATGTCAGCATAGCGGAGGTGTGCAAGGCACGCAAGGGAAATAGCCACACAAACCTGATATTAAATATTGCGTCGTATTGGTCCAATTAGTTCGTGAGAACTTTCATGAAATGAACAGATCTTAAACTTCCTAGTGTTTTACCAGCTCAGAATCTAACAGTGCATAAACTGAGTAAGATTTACAACCATCCAGCTGGGCGAACCACACTTGCATAAATACGTTTAAATAAAAAGGCTAGTTAACACGTCAACAGTTTACAAGAGTTGTAACAAAAAATAAATATACGAATACATCAACGTGCTGTACAAACATTTCTTGACAAGGTGGAGTGGGCTCTGAACGATTGAGTACTGCAGGACCACGGGCGTCACCTGACTGGCCGTTCGGTCGAGCGCGGAATTGGCTCCGCTTACGGACGCTGCGCCCGCCGTATCAACCAGACAGATTTCGCGCAAGTCAGCCTCATTGACAGATGAACGCAGAATCTAGCACAGGAATTGGACCAGACGTCTACTATACACCGAACGCCACCGCACGAGAGTCAAACTTACAGCAATAAGAAAAACAAGTTAACTATTTCTCAGTGAGTTAACGGAGACGAATCAGTGAAACTTGTCATGTGTCCAATATCTGAATACAGATCCAAAAACAGTTAGCGAGCAGGTAGTTCGACTGCCACTACTAATTGTGCCAAACTCGCGCCACGTGGCGAGAGGTAAAAGAGTAACCGCTACGCAGAGCGAAGCATTTAATCGCAATAAAACGCGTCCTTCGGGCTAACGAACCCCTGACTAACTGCAGATACAACAGAACCTTTTGAATACCATTACAGCCACATAAGCAAAATAAAGTCAAGATGAATTCCTCACTGAGATACTTAGACTTACTATACTACTGGCCATTAAAATTGCTACACCACGAAGATGACGTGCTACAGATGCGAAATTTAACCGACAGGAAGAAGATGCTGTGATATGCAAATGATTAGCTTTTCAGTGCATTCACACTAGGTTGGCGCCGGTGGCGACACCTACAACGTGCTGACATGAGGAAAGTTTCCAACGATTTCTCATCCACAGACAGCAGTTGAGCGGCGTTGCCTGGTGAAACGTTGTTGTGATGCCTCGTGTAAGGAGCAGAAATGCGTACCATCACATTTCCGACTTTGATAAAGGTCGGATTGTAGCATATCGCGATTGCGGTTTATCGTATCGCGACATTGCTGCTCTCATTGGCCGAGATCTAATGACTGTTAGCAGAATATGGAATCGGTGCGTTCGGGAGGGTAATACGGAACACCGTGCTGGATCCCAACGGCCTCGTATCACTAGCAGTCGCAATGACAGGCATCTTATCCGTATGGCTGTAACGGATCGTGCAGCCACGTCTCGATCCCTGAGTTAACAGATTGGGACGTTTGCAAGACAACAACCATCTGCACGAACAGTTCGACGACGTTTGCAGCAGCATGGACTATCAGCTCGGAGATCATGGCTGCGATTACCCTTGACGCTGCATCACAGACAGGAGCGCCTGCGATGGTGTACTCAACGACGAACCTGGGTGCACGAATGGCAAAACGTCATTTTTTCGGATGAATCCAGGTTCTGTTTACAGCATCATGATGGTCGCATCCGTGTTTGGCGATATCGCGGTAAACGGACATTGGAAGCGTGTATTTGTCATCGCCATACTGGCGTATCACCCGGTGTGAGGGCCAGCCGGTGTGGCCGTGCGGTTCGAGGCGCTACAGTCTGGAACGGGCATGGATGTGTGTGATGTCCTTATGTTTGTTAGGTTTAAGTAGTTCTAAGTTCTAGGGGACTGATGACCACAGATGTTAAGTCCCATGATGCTCAGAGCCATTTGAACCATTTTGAACCCGGTGTGATGGTATGGTTTGCCAGTAGTTACACGTTTCGGTCACCTCTTGTTCGCATTGACGGCACTTTGAACAGTGGACGTTACATTTCAGATGTGTTACGACCCGTGGCTCTACCCTTCATTCGATCCCTGCGAAACCATACATTTCAGCAGGATAACGTACGACCGAATGTTGCAGGTCATGTAAGGGCCTTTCTGAGTACAGAAAATGTTCGACTGCTGCCTTTTCCAGCACATTATCCAGATCTCTCACCAATTGAAAACGTCTGGTCAATGGTGGCCCAGCCACTGGCTCGTCACAATACGCCAGTCATTACTCTTGATGAACTGTGGTATGGTGTTGAAGCTGCGTGTGCAGCTGTAGCTGTACACGCCATCCAAGCTGTGTTTGCCCAGGCGTATCAAGGCCGTTACTACGGCCAGAGGTGGTTGTTCTGGGTACTGATTTCTCAGGATCTATGTACCCATATTGTGTGAAAATGTAATCACACGTCAGTTCTAGTATAATATATTTGTCCAATGAATACTCGTTTATCATCTGCATTTCTTCTTAGTGTAGCAATTTTAATGGCCAGTAATGTAATTAAGACAAAGGGACCCGTCCTTAAAATGAAGGTAGAACTTGGTATTATAAACAAGACAATAAATGAAACAGTGCGCTCCAGTAACAGCTCATGCAGGGCGTGGCACACGAAATGAACCCACCCAAGATATAAATGCGCGCCGCCACAAATGCGACGCCTTACAGCTGCCAACTAGGAAGATGAGATAGAACTTGGCAAATAACACTCAGATTGGACCATTAAATGAAGAAGCAAATTCATCAATATTATAGAAGTGCACATGCAACTTTTCTGCGTAGGTACAGAAGCGGGATCAGGAACCAGAAGTGTGATATGGATCGAGACGTGAACCTCGAACAAACAACCTTAAAGCTACCGAACTAAACAGTTGCAGTACTGGTACAGGAAATATCAATTATAACTACGGTTACTGCTGATGCTCGGCTCGCTGGCAACCGATAATCCAAATCGGAAGCTCACCCTATAACAGTACAACGAACCAGGAAAGACAGCTTGTAGCTGACACAGCAGCTTCAATACTTCAACGGTCCACCGTCCGCCTCTAGGTCCGTTCAGTCACTAAAGTCCCTTGGTAGGCACCCCGCAGGTTCAAAGGTTCACCGCGGCGCGCGGCCGAGGTAATAATGGTTCACAATCGAGGAACCGGCCTGAGTGTCTCTTCCTGGGATTGCTGCTACGCTCAGAGCCGGTTACTGTTAACTGACGAACGTTTGCTAGCCGTCAAGTGGCAGCACACTAATCGCCTCCCCGCCAAGTTCCAACCCGGCTGCCTCACCTCGAGCGAACTGTTTCACCTTCCCGGTCTCTCCGTCGCTGCCCTCGCACCTCCATCTCCGCCCGAACCACGCCCCCCGAACCACGCCCCCCCGAACCACGCCCTCCGAACCACGCCCTCCTAACGCAATGACGTTTTACTGTAGCTCCGGTCAGGTGTACTGACGGGTGGCTGCTAGTGCGCTGTTGCCAGATCGTGAGTCACAAGAACTTCTTAAGTCACATGCACCTCTGTTACTCGTCGTAGTAGTTTCTGCTTTGGTCATAATCAATATAATTGCTCGTTTTTGTGGTGAAATGGTGATTTAGGCTATGCCAATCGTATCGTTATGGAGCAATGATGTGTACATTGTGTGAATTTAAAAACCATTGTGCCGGCCGCGGTGGTCTAGCGGTTCTGTCGCTGCAGTCCGGAACCGCGGGACTGCTACGGTCGCAGGTTCGAATCCTGCCTCGGGCATGGGTGTGTGTGCTGTCCTTAGGTTAGTTAGGTTTAAGTAGTTCTAAGTTCTAGGGGACTTATGACCTAAGATGTTGAGTCCCATAGTGCTCAGAGCCATTTGAAAAACCATTGTAAAACCCCTCCTGTTCAATTAATTATCTGAATTCTGTGGTGGGGAAAACTGTTATAGACAACATTAGGTATTACAAGTTTATATGATGTGTAAATGTATGAAAATCACTCACAAAAGCGCATATCAGGATGAAACCTTGGAATTTCAAGCAAACTAGCGCACTAACGAAAACGCATAATTGCTCAAATTTAGCTGTGTTCATTTCCTAATGGTAATATACTGACTTGTTTTTTTTTTGTTTTTTTTGTTACATCTGCAAATTATCTACTGTTTTTAAAGAAAACCAGTCTTCGCTGATCCCACATGCACAATCGTCAGCCTGGCTCCTTTCCCAACAGGTAGGTTGCAGCCCCACTTTGGCATGTCACTTCCGTATTTAAATCTTATATCGCTTAACAGACGTCTCGCAGATCTATTAGATCCAGCAAAATTTATTTTTTTTTAAATGGTTCAAATGGCTCTGAGCACTATGGGACTTAACATCAGAGGTCATCAGTCCCCTAGAACTTAAAACTACTTAAACCTAACTAACCTAAGGACATCACACACACGCATGCCCGAGGCAGGATTCGAGCCTGCGAACGTAGCGGTCGCGCGGTTCCAGTCTGAAGCGCCTAGAACCGCTCGGCCACACTGGCCGGCTTTTTTTTTTTTTAGTGAATTGCTTTCCTCAGCTTTTCTGATGTCAGGTAATCGCCATTATTGTAAAACTGATGGACTCTCGGCCTGACAACGTCTTTCTATAAGTCGTTTAATTTGGTTAAAGAACTATGTTAATAATAATAATGAGCGCATGGCATTGGTGGCCGGAGACCTCTCGCGGGGTGGTTCGGCCGCCGCTCCACAAGTTCTTTAACGCCACTACGCCGACTTGCGAGTGACTGAGGATGAAATGAAGACACACAACACCCAGTCATCTCGAGGTGAACGGCCGCACAGTCCATGACTGCAGCGCCTGAGACCGCTCGGCTAGCCGGCCGGAGTGGCCGAGCGGTTCTAGGCGCTACAGTCTGGAACCGCGACACCGCTACGGTCGCAGGATCGAATCCTGCCTCGGGCATGGATCTGTGTGATGTCCTCAGGTTAGTTAGGTTTAAGTAGTTCTAAGTTCTAGGGGACTGATGACGAAAGTAGTTAAGTCCCATAGTGCTCAGAGCCATTTTTGAACCGCTCGGCTAATCCCGTGCTGCTCAAATACAGAGAGAGATATGTAAACAGGTATAATGCGGCTCTGCGGTCGGCAACGCTTTATATAAGATAACAAGTGTCTGGCGCAGTTGTTAGATCGGTTACTGCTGCTACAACGGCAGCTTATCAAGGTTTAAGTTATGAAACGTCCCCTTAGAAAAATTATACATGACTGTGCTTAAACTGACACACAATATTTTTAGCGCAACGCAATCTGACTTTCAAAAATCCCTACAAAAGAATGGCCCTGACTAACATTAATCTATACCTTTCACAAATCACTTACCTCACCAAAAGTCTTCGTTACTCGAACTACTGCAATACAGCGAGCGCCACTACTGCCAGCTAAATAAAAGATTCAAACTACGGAAGTCACTAACTACTGATAGGGATAGTTAGCAAATGAAAGATTTTAATAGAGAACAAACATTGTATTTACCTTAATAGTCATAATATATATAGCAGTTCATAACATCCATTCTTACAAAAATCAAAACTCCGCCATTCCTCTCCCCACATCCACCACTGCTGGCGGCTCACCTCCAACTGCGCAACGCTACGCGCTGTTCACATCCAGCTGCCCAACACTACAATGGCAGACAACAATGCAAACTAGCCACAGACTGCACACAGCGCAGCCAGTGATTTTTATACAGAGCGCTACGTAACGTTGCCAATAAGTAAACATAAACAGCCTACTCACAAAGTGAGTATGAACGTGGTGTTATTGTCGCCACATGAGCGATGGGGGACAGAATCTCTGAGGCAGCGATGAAGTGTAGATTTTCCCCGTACGATAATTTCGAGAGTGTACGGGAATATCAGGAATCCGGTGAAACATCAAATCTCCGACATCACTGTGACCGGAAAAAGATCTTGCAAGAAGGGGACCAACAACGACCGAAGAGAATCGTTCAACGTGACAGATGTGTAACCCTTCCACAATTTGCTGCAGATTTCAGTGCTGGGCCATGGAAAAGTGTCAGCATGCGAACCATTCAACAGAACATAATCGATATGGGCTTTCGGAGCCGAATGTCCACCCCGCGTACCCTTGATGACTGCACGACACAAAGCTTTTCGCTTCACTGAGGCCCGAGAAATACCGACTATGGACTGCTGATGACAGGAAACATGTTTCCAGGTCGGACGTGTCTCATTTCAAATGCTATCGAGAGGATGGACGTGTGTGGGAATGGAGCCAACCTCACGAATCCATGGACCCTACATGTCAGCAGGGAAGAGTTCCAGCTGGTGCAGGCTCTGTAATGGAGTGGGGCGTGTCCTGTTGAAGTGACATGGGATTGCTGATACTTCTACATACGAGTGTGACTGATGACACGTACATAAGCATCCTGTCTGATCACTTGCATTCATTCACGTCCATTAGGCATTCCGACAGACTTCGGCAATTCGAGCAGGACTGTGCGACACCACACACGTCGATAATTGCTACAGAGTGGCTCCAGAAAAACTCTTCTGAGTTTAAACACTTCTACTGGCCACCAAACTTCCCAGACATGAATATTATTGAGCATATCTGGGATGCATTGGAACGTGCTGTTCAGAGGAGATCTCCAGCTCCCTCGTACTCTTACAGATTTATAGACAGCCCTGCAGGATTCAAGGTGTCAGTTCCCTCCAGCACTACTTCAGACATTAGTCAAGTCCATGCCACGTCGCGTTGTGGCACGTCTTGGTGCTCGCAAGGGGTCCGCCGGAGTCGCCGAGCGGTTCTAGGCGCTACAGTCTGGAACCCCGCGCCTCGGGCATGGATGTGTGTTATGTCCTTAAGTTAGTTAGGTTTGAGTAGTTCTAAGTTCTAGGGGACTGATGACCTCAGAAGTTAAGTCCCATAGTGCTCAGAGTCATTTTAACCATTTTTGCTCGCAAAGCCCCGACACGATATTAGGCAGGTGTACTAGTTTCTTTGGCTCTTCAGTGTCGTTAAAAATGTTTGCTCTTAACTGGTTTTCGGTTTACAAAGCTATCATTGAACTTTAACTATGATCGCCTTGTAAGGCGCTAAAAACTGGTTGATGAAATAATACTGTAGAACATTTACAATATTATGTATTTTCGTTTGTAATTTTTTTTACTTTATTTGATTTTATTGATTTATTTGTTTTTGCGCGTCGTCAGTCTTATTATTGATTTGACGGAACCTAAGTTGTCATCCTCTTTTGTGCGAACCTCTTCATCTCAGAGTAGGAGTGAAGCCAACGTCTTCTATTGTATGTTGGATATGTCCACTTGCTTAGCTGGCTGGTAACGTTCTTGCTTCCCATGCAGTGGGCCCGGGTTCGATTCCCGGCCGGCTTGCAGGTTTTCTCCCCTCGTGGACTGGGCGCTGTGTTGTCCTCATAACCGGCACGGAAGTCGCCCAGTGTGGCCTCGACTGAAATAAGACTTGCGCTTGGCGACCGAACTTGCCCGGATGGAGCCCGCCGTCCAACAATGCCATACGCTTATTTCATTTTTTATATGTTGGCTTATATTTCAAGTTCTGTCTTCTTACCCTCTACAGCTCCCTCTGATATCACTAAAGCTATTCCCTGATGTCTTAACACATATATTATCATCCTATCTCTTCTTCTTGCTAGTGTTGTCCATATGTCCCTATTCTATACACTAGTAGACTTTTTTGGTCATCAGTCTACTGACTGGTTTGATGCGGCCAGCCACAAATTACTTTCCTGTGCTAACCTCTTCATCTCAGAGTAGCACTTGCAACCTACGTCCTCAATTATTTGCTTGACGTATTCCTATCTCTGTCTTCCTCTACAGTTTTTGCCCTCTATAGCTCCCTCTAGTACCATGGAAGTCATTCCCTCATGTCTTAGCAGATGTCCTGTCATCCTGTCCCTTTTCCTTATCAGTGTTTTCCACATATTCCTTTCCTCTACGATTCTTCGTAGAACCTCCTCATTCCTTACCTTATCAGTCCACCTAATTTTCAACATTCGTCTATAGCACCACATCTCAAATGCTTCGATTCTCTTCTGTTCCGGTTTTCCCACAGTCCATGTTTCACATTCGGGAGGACGACGGTTCAATCCCGCGTCCGGCCATCCTGATTTCGGTTTTCCGTGATTTCCCTAAATCACTCCAGGCAAATGCCGGGATGGTTCCTCTGAAAGGGCACGGCCGACTTCCTTCCCAATCCTTCCCTAATCCGATGAGGCCGATGACCACGCTGTCTGGTCTCCTTCCCCAAACCAACCAACCAACAACAACCATGTTTCACTACCATACAATGCTGTACTCCAGACGTACATCCTAATAAATTTCTTCCTCAAAGTAAGGCCGGTATTTGGTATTAGTAGACTTCTCTTGGCCAGAAATGCCTTTTTTGCCATAGCGAGTCTGCTTTTGATGTCCTCCTTGCTCCGTCCGTCATTGGTTATTTTACTGCCTAGGTAGCAGAATTCCTTAACTTCAGAACTGGCGCTGGTGTGCGGCACACTGCTTTAATGTTTCTTCAAGTCATAGATATGAAATGACAGACACGGGCGTCAGTAATAACGTAGAGGTAGGTGGAAACATGTACTGCTTACAAAGAAACGACCAGGAAAGTGGATTTTTGTGTTTTTTTTTTTTTTTGTATTTCAATTATGCGAAATTCATGACTCAGATACCAGAAGGCCAAAGCTGATCCACACAAGTCTCAAAATTTCTGTAGATAAGTGACTTTGAAATGTTGTGAGGAAGTTCAAGTCGCCAAAAAGTAAGGCTAATTCTCACGATTGCGCATGTGGCTCAATCGCCAACGTTGGTGAAAGGTAGTTGGGTGATCGCTGGATCGAACCTTGTTGTGATCTTTGTTTTATTTTTTTCATTCATTCGAATACTTACATCACTTAAATTTCATCGAGTATATGCTAATTAACACATATATTATCATAATTTTTACAAAAAACGCAGATTTTCTTCTCTGTAACTACATATCATCAACAAAATTCCAGTTTTAATCGCAAATACAAATTCATACTGACCGATATTTTATATAAGATCGCCAGTAGTTGTGTAATGTTTGTTTAACTTAGAAAATGTTTGTTAATCTTCTATATAATATCAGTAATTAAGAGGTTATGTTTGCAAGAGTGTGCAATTGAAACGTCCCCTTACAAAAATTATACACGACTGTGCTTAAACTGACACACAATATTTTTAGCGCAACGCAACCTGACTTTCAGAAATCCCTACAAAAGAATGGCCCTGACTAACATTAACCTATATCTTTCACAAATCACTTACCTCACAAAAATCTTCGTTACTCAAGCTACTGCAATACAGCGAGCGCCACTACTGCCAGCTAAATAAAAGATTCAAACTACAGAAGGCACTAACTACTGATAGGCATAGTTAGCAATTGAAAGATGTTAATAGAGAACAAAGTCATAATATATATAGTAGTTCATGACATCCAGTGTTACAAATTTCAAAACTCCGCCATCTCTCTCCCCACATCCACCACTGCTGGCGGCTCACCTCCAACTGCGCAACGCTACGCGCTGTTCACAGCCAGCTGCCCAACACTACAATGGCAGACAACAATGCAAACTAGCGACAGACTGCACACAGCACAGCCAGTGATTTTTATACAGAGAGCGCTACGTGGCGGCGGCGTTACCAATATAAGAACCTAAACAGCCTACTTACACAATAAGTAAGTACAGGGTGTTTCAAAAATGACCGGTATATTTGAAACGGCAATAAAAACTAAACGAGCAGCGATAGAAATACACCGTTTGTTGCAATATGCTTGGGACAACAGTACATTTTCAGGCGGACAAACTTTCGAAATTACAGTAGTTACAATTTTCAACAACAGATGGCGCTGCAAGTGATGTGAAAGATATAGAAGACAACGCAGTCTGTGGGTGCGCCATTCTGTACGTCGTCTTTCTGCTGTAAGCGTGTGCTGTTCACAACGTGCAAGTGTGCTGTAGACAACATGGTTTATTCCTTAGAACAGAGGATATTTCTGGTGTTGGAATTCCACCGCCTAGAACACAGTGTTGTTGCAACAAGACGAAGTTTTCAATGGAGGTTTAATGTAACCAAAGGACCGAAACGCGATACAATAAAGGATCTGTTTGAAATATTTCAACGGACTGGGAACGTGACGGATGAACGTGCTGGAAAGGTAGGGCGACCGCGTACAGCAACCACAGAGGGCAACGCGCAGCTAGTGCAGCAGGTGATCCAACAGCGGCCTCGGGTTTCCGTTCGCCGTGTTGCAGCTGTGGTCCAAATGACGCCAACGTCCACGTATCGTCTCATGCGCCAGAGTTTACACCTCTATCCATACATAATTCAAACGCGGCAACCCCTCAGCGGCGCTACCATTGCTGCACGAGAGACATTCGCTAACGATATAGTGCACAGGATTGATGACGGCGATATGCATGTGGGCAGCATTCGGTTTACTGACGAAGCTTATTTTTACCTGGACGGCTTCGTCAATAAACAGAACTGGCGCATATGGGGAACCGAAAAGCCCCATGTTGCAGTCCCATCGTCCCTGCATCCTCAAAAAGTACTGGTCTGGGCCGCCATTTCTTCCAAAGGAATCATTGGCCCATTTTTCAGATCCGAAACGATTACTGCATCACGCTATCTGGACATTCTTCGTGAATTTGTGGCGGTACAAACTGCCTTAGACGACACTGCGAACACCTCGTGGTTTATGCAAGATGGTGCCCGGCCACATCGCACGGCCGACGTCTTTAATTTCCTGAATGAATATTTCGATGATCGTGTGATTGCTTTGGGCTATCCGAAACATACAGGAGGCGGCGTGGATTGGCCTCCCTATTCGCCAGACATGAACCCCTGTGACTTCTTTCTGTGGGGACACTTGAAAGACCGCCAGAATCCAGAAACAATTGAACAGCTGAAGCAGTACATCTCATCTGCATGTGAAGCCATTCCGCCAGACACGTTGTCAAAGGTTTCGGTTAATTTCATTCAGAGACTACGCCATATTATTGCTACGCATGGTGGATATGTGGAAAATATCGTACTATAGAGTTTCCCAGACCGCAGCGCCATCTGTTGTTGAAAATTGTAACTACTGCAATTTCGAAAGTTTGTCTGCCTGAAAATGTACTGTTGTCTCAAGCATATTGCAACAAACGGTGTATTTCTATCGCTGCTCGTTTAGTTTTTATTGCCGTTTCAAATACACCAGTCATTTTTGAAACACCCTGTAGTAACATGAGGACTTGCATTTTTCATAAAAATGATGATTAGATGCATGTTAATTAGCTTGCATTTGATGAATTGTATATTTTAACGATTTAGGAATTGAAACTGAAAAAAGTAAGACGACAAAAAAAAAAAGAGGGATTCGAACCATTGGATACGTCACTATCATCCTCCATGCTACCAAGCACTTTTTCCGTTTCTCTTCGTTCTATCTGTTTCTTCATCGTTATTCGTCTGCAGTTTTTTGCAGCTTTCGCATCGTGACACGTCGTAAATTACATCGATGCGATCTTCACTCAGTTCCTTATCTCGGCAATCAACATAAAACATTCGTTCCTATAATGAAAACGTTGAACGTTAATGAATGAAACTGCGCTTTAGACGCGCACCGAGCAAAATCGTGAGGGACTACAGAGACCCGCCACGAATGAGTGACAACTCAGTGTCCTCGTTGCTTTAGTGTAGTCGGCAGAATAGCGGGGTCATTCGGACATGACGAGATGGACTGAGTGGCGACACAGAGGGCGAGTCTACTTCGGAGATGCGCTCAGCTCCTCCTCGCCGGCCAGTGTAAGCAGAGAAACGACCCCTGTTCCGTGGAGCTCGAGGGACTGTTTACTCGGCCTGACACGGGGGAGGGAGCCTGACGGCAGAAGCGTTTCCATGTCGTGTCGTCGCTGTGGTTCGTTAAGGCAACCGGCATTAATTATGGAGTACCTCGCGTAGTCTGCTGTGGCTCTTCTTGGAACTGTGGAAACCTCTTTCCTGTCAGAACTCAGCTTTCGGTCGTTTTTCTGTGAACTGCGCAAGTTACTTCTACTTCTCTACCGAATACTGAACATTTTTCTTCTCATTTTATACGTTCATCTGTCGCAAGATTCTACTGAAGTTTTTTTCTTGTCACTATAAAAAAAATTTATTAATAAGGAACTTAGTAACATTATATCTTGGGTTGTCGGGTGTTCTGCCGGATATCAGCGTCGCACTTGCATGATATTTCGGTCACGTAGCTCTCACCACAATCTATTGGTTATGACCTGTAGATTAAAACTGAAGAAACTGCAAAAAGGTGGGAATTTAAGGAGATGGGACCTGGATAAACTGAAAGAACCCGAGGTTGTACAGAGTTTCAGGGAGAGCACAGGGGAACAATTGACAGGAATGGGGGAAAGAAATACGGTAGAAGAAGAATGGGTAGCTTTGAGGGACGAAGTAGTGAAGGCAGCAGAGGATCAAGTAGGTAAAAAGACGAGGGCTAGTAGAAATCCTTGGGTAACAGAAGAAATGTTGAATTTAATTGATGAAATGAGAAAATATAAAAATGCAGTAAATGAAGCAGGCAGAAAGGAATACAAACGTCTCAAAAATGAGCTCGACCGGAAGTGCAAAATGGCTAAGCAGGCATGGCTAGAGGACAAATGTAAGGATGTAGAGGCTTATCTCACTAGGGGTAAGATAGATACTGCCTACAGAAAAATTAAAGAGGCTTTTGGAGATAAGAGAACCACTTGTATGAACATCAAGAGCTCAGATGGAAACCTAGTTCTAAGCAAAGAAGGGAAAGCAGAAAGGTGGAAGGAGTATATAAAGGGTCTATACGAGGGTGATGTACTTGAGGACAATATTATGGAAATGAAAGAGGATGTAGATGAAGATGAAATGGGAGATACGTTACTGCGTGAAGAGTTTGACAGAGCACTGAAAGACCTGAGTCGAAACAAGGCCCCCAGAGTAGACAACATTCCATTGGAACTACTGACGGCCTTGGGAGAGCCAGTCCTGACAAAACTCTACCATCTGGTGAGCAAGATGTATGAAACAGGCGAAATACCCTCAGACTTCAAGAAGAATATAATAATTCCAATCCCAAAGAAAGCAGGTGTTGACAGATGTGAAAATTACCGGACAATCAGCTTAATAAGCCACAGCTGCAAAGTACTAACACAAATTCTTTACAGACGAATGGAAAAACTAGTAGGAGCCAACCTCGGGGAAGATCAGTTTGGATTCCGTAGAAATACTGGAACACGTGAGGCAATACTGACCTTACGACTTATCTTAGAAGAAAGATTAAGGAATGGCAAACCTACGTTTCTAGCATTTGTAGACTTAGAGAAAGCTTCTGACAATGTTGACTGGAATACTCTCTTTCAAATTCTAAAGGTGGCAGGAGTAAAATACAGGTAGCGAAAAGCTATTTACAATTTGTACAGAAACCAGATGGCAGTTATAAGAGTCGAGGGACATGAAAGGGAAGCAGTTGTTGGGAAGGGAGTAAGACAGGGTTGTAGCCTCTCCCCGATGTTATTCAATCTGTATATTGAGCAAGCAGTAAAGGAAACAAAAGAAAAATTCGGAGTAGGTATTAAAATCCATGGAGAAGAAATAAAAACTTTGAGGTTCGCCGATGACATTGTAATTCTGTCAGAGACAGCAAAGGACTTGGAAGAACAGTTGAATGGAATGGACAGTGCCTTGAAAGGAGGATATAAGATGAACATCAACAAAAGCAAAACGAGGATAATGGAATGTAGTCGAATTAAGTCGGGTGATGCTGAGGGAATTAGATTAGGAAATGAGAAACTTAAAGTAGTAAAAGAGTTTTGCTATTTGGGGAGCAAAATAACTGATGATGGTCGTAGTAGAGAGGATATAAAATGTAGACTGGCAATGGTAAGGAAAGCGTTTCTGAAGAAGAGAAATTTGTTAACATCGAGTATAGATTTAAGTGTCAGGAAGTCATTTCTGAAAGTATTTGTATGGAGTGTAGCCATGTATGGAAGCGAAACATGGACGGTAAATAGTTTGGACAAGAAGAGAATAGAAGCTTTCGAAATGTGGTGCTACAGACGAATGCTGAAGATTAGATGGGTAGATCACATAACTAATGAGGAAGTATTGAATAGGATTGGGGAGAAGAGAAGTTTGTGGCACAACTTGACCAGAAGAAGGGATCGGTTGGTAGGACATGTTCTGAGGCATCTAGGGATCACCAATTTAGTATTGGAGGGCAGCGTGGAGGGTAAAAATCGTAGGGGTAGACCAAGAGATGAATACGCTAAGCAGATTCAGAAGGATGTAGGTTGCAGTAGGTACTGGGAGATGAAGAAGCTTGCCCAGGATAGAGTAGCATGGAGAGCTGCATCAAACCAGTCTCAGGACTGAAGACCACAACAACAACAACAACGGCTCGTGGCCTTCATCAGGTGCGACCTGAGCCTGCTCCTCGAGTGGACCCGGTCCAGTATTTATGCGCCTGCAGCCGTTGGTGGAGGGGGAAGGCCATAGGCATAAATACTGGACCAGGTCCAGAAACAAATAGAACGAAGAGAAACTGAAAAAGTGCCTATGGCCTTCCCCCTCCACCAACGGCTGCAGGCGCATAAATACTGGACCAGGTCCACTCGAGGATCTGTCTCAGGTCGCACCTGATGAAGGCCACGAGCTACGTGACCGAAATATCGTGCAAGTACGACGCTGATATCCGGCAGAACACCTGACAACCCAAGATGTCATTAGATCGCCGGGAAAGCCTGAAGAGTTACAACATTATATCTACTTCGATACTTTCACCAAAACAAAATCATGTCATTGTTCCCTTCCACATTAAGAAAATTAAAAATATCTGTGGTCTTTTTATTCATTGTTACAGCATGTTTGCATCAACTCTCCAATGCTGTATGCTCTAGAACAGCATTAAATTGACTGACTACAATACACTACAACTGATGATGTAGATAGTTACGTATGTCCGCACCCATTGTCATTAAATTCATCATGAGGTGAAAGAGTTAGGTACTGCGATGTCCCGTCTCCCCTTTTTGTTGTCGCTGTTGATGTTGAGCCGCTACTGCTACAGCTCGGTCAGTGGAATGGAGACGCGACGCGCAGTGATGGTTGTCCCCGTCGTATAACGTGGAACAGCACCTGAAAATCTGTAAAGAAAATTGTTCCTCGCGTAATGTATGAAAGTCCGTTTGCGAGTCCGCACAGTCTTCTCAGCGATGCGAACTGCTGATTTTAATTGTCTGTTGTGGTTTTATGATAATTTATGCCCGATTAGTTATTTATTGCAGTATTGAGTGAATCATTCATCACCGGCGTCATTTCACACCACTGAAGCGAGGAAAAATTCATTTGCGGTTCAGTATCAGTAGTTGTTGTTACGTTGCTAGGCAGAATTGTTCACTACGGCACGACGCAAATCCAGAGGTAATCTATAATGCTATTTTGCTTTCGTGCCTCGTGATATTATTTCGGCAAAGCACTCCTTTCAATGCTCAATGTTCATTAAAGTCAATCTTTAAATTAAAATGTTCACAGATAATTAATTTTGATTATCAACTATCACACAGTTCAATTAATGATGGAGCCAACACGTGAGATTTACATTACTGACGAACAATTGTATTGTTCCTTCTCGGCAATCAGTTTATATTCATCACACCACTTGCGCACCGATGGATCTGATCAATTACGATTCTTTTCAGTTCGGTGATCGTGACAATTACGACGACGTTTACAATCGGCGTATTTGTATTATCATCGTGTATTCGTATTAATGTTTCCTACTCCAGGCTAATCAGGTATTGCAGTCTTCGATACTGTGTCCATTCTTCATTGTAATTGTTCACTTTGATGAAGGTTGAGTCCAACAATAATATCTCCAAAATTTAAAGTTCATTAACTCG
Organism: Schistocerca cancellata; assembly: GCF_023864275.1. Taxonomy (NCBI): domain Eukaryota; kingdom Metazoa; phylum Arthropoda; class Insecta; order Orthoptera; family Acrididae; genus Schistocerca; species Schistocerca cancellata. The sequence goes on from NC_064631.1 coordinate 680,052,052, forward strand.
TCGTACACTATCAGAATATCACTTCAGTTCAAGTTCTCAAGTCAGAATAACTGAGAACAAAGTCCGCGCATCTCTATCGCACAATACTACTTTTTTTTTGTTTGAAAAATAACAATCTCGTAGCGTTCCGTTGTAGAACTATAACAAACGGTGCTCTCTCTCGACTTGATAGCAAGCAAGCTAGCAAGCGACTAACTTTTCCATGATCGAGTATTGTAGACGCACTGAATTTCCTTTTCGCCGCGTTTACAACTCTCTTTCACAATAAATATTATCTCTGACCGACGTATTACTTTGGACTTAACTTTCGTCGTACTCATTGGCAGGTATTACTGAGATGTTTGATAGCTAATTAAAAATAACCTTTCTTTCTTTCCACCTTTATATTATGACATACTCAGTAATTACTGAAACTGGTGTTCATCAAAACTTTAACGTCTTATATTATTGTCAAAGTTGTCGTACCTGTCAGGATAACAGTGTTCCCTACTTTAAATTATCATGACATTCTTATTTGGGTTTTCGGGTTTCTTGGTGTATTACAGTATTCAGTAAACCAAATACTCGATTTGCTATGCTGTGCCGATGAAGTGCGATTCATTTCATCACGGGATCTGCGGCGGCGCGGTTCTTTCCGTCCCTTTACGACGGACCTGCACCTACCTGTGACCATTGTCTCAGCAGATCATCAGTAGGAAAGCCGAGTGAAACCCACTGTACTTCGACGTGAACCAGGCTTCAATTAAAGTCACTAATCTACGTTTCGGGAGAAAGATTTCATATGAAATGAAAGGTTGGAAATTTTGTCCTCAATTAATATATTCTTAAACTTAGGTGGACAAGATCACTGCCAAGCCCGTGCTAGTCTTAACACAGTCACTCACAATCCCTTGCACTCACGTTAGCAAGTTTATGGTGTTGCATTTCCCGGAAACGTAATAGCTACAAAAATACTGATTGTTTTAGATCGACAATGCTCGCCAAATATTAAGTCTGTCAGTACCAAATGCAATCACAATTTTTAGCCACCGACCGGCTCAGTACGCCACGCGGAATTAATGTCTTTTCTCGTCACAAAATTCACTTAAAACTTCCGAAATTTCTACACGCCCATCGGAATAACTATGCCGTCACTTTCCAACACTTTTGATGTATGAAACACTGCTAGATCCGGCAACTTATCATTTCCATCGCAACTACTACTGCACACTTCCGATCTCTTTCATGGCTAGGCTTCGACTGCTGTCTAGAACACTAAGTCTTCTCTACCAGCCGAGAAAAGCGCGCGAAGAATATTGCTTTACCATTGGTCAGTTTACTCAACAGCCAATAGCAAAACAACATTCTCCCGCGCCAGTCCGCGCTTTGCATCAATAACCAATTGCAAAATAGTAAACCTAACGACTGCAGTTTTTACCGACGTAATTATCTAATATTCTGAGGTTTTGTTTATGCATAAAGTTTTTTATTATTGTTATTTATACCTGAATTAGATTTCCCTTTACCATAAACTTACTTTACAAATCTATTCTAGAAAAATCCGCTTTGTCCATATCCATACTTCCTCGAAATGTTCCCACACTAAATCCTACTACACTCCTGGAAATGGAAAAAAAAACACATTGACACCGGTGTGTCAGACCCACCATACTTGCTCCGGACACTGCGAGAGGGCTGTACAAGCAATGATCACACGCACGGCACAGCGGACACACCAGGAACCGCGGTGTTGGCCGTCGAATGGCGCTAGCTGCGCAGCATTTGTGCACCGCCGCCGTCAGTGTCAGCCAGTTTGCCGTGGCATACGGAGCTCCATCGCAGTCTTTAACACTGGTAGCATGCCGCGACAGCGTGGACGTGAACCGTATGTGCAGTTGACGGACTTTGAGCGAGGGCGTATAGTGGGCATGCGGGAGGCCGGGTGGACGTACCGCCGAATTGCTCAACACGTGGGGCGTGAGGTCTCCACAGTACATCGATGTTGTCGCCAGTGGTCGGCGGAAGGTGCACGTGCCCGTCGACCTGGGACCGGACCGCAGCGACGCACGGATGCACGCCAAGACCGTAGGATCCTACGCAGTGCCGTAGGGGACCGCACCGCCACTTCCCAGCAAATTAGGGACACTGTTGCTCCTGGGGTATCGGCGAGGACCATTCGCAACCGTCTCCATGAAGCTGGGCTACGGTCCCGCACACCGTTAGGCCGTCTTCCGCTCACGCCCCAACATCGTACAGCCCGCCTCCAGTGGTGTCGCGACAGGCGTGAATGGAGGGACGAATGGAGACGTGTCGTCTTCAGCGATGAGAGTCGCTTCTGCCTTGGTGCCAATGATGGTCGTATGCGTGTTTGGCGCCGTGCAGGTGAGTGCCACAATCAGGACTGCATACGAACGAGGCACACAGGGCCAACACCCGGCATCGTGGTGTGGGGAGCGATCTCCTACACTGGCCGTACACCACTGGTGATCGTCGAGGGGACACTGAATAGTGCACGGTACATCCAAACCGTCATCGAACCCATCGTTCTACCATTCCTAGACCGGCAAGGGAACTTGCTGTTCCAACAGGACAATGCACGTCCGCATGTATCCCGTGCCACCCAACGTGCTCTAGAAGGTGTAAGTCAACTACCCTGGCCAGCAAGATCTCCGGATCATGTTTGGGACTGGATGAAGCGTCGTCTCACGCGGTCTGCACGTCCAGCACGAACGCTGGTCCAACTGAGGCGCCAGGTGGAAATGGCATGGCAAGCCGTTCCACAGGACTACATCCAGCATCTCTACGATCGTCTCCATGGGAGAATAGCAGCCTGCATTGCTGCGAAAGGTGGATATACACTGTACTAGTGCCGACATTGTGCATGCTCTGTTGCCTGTGTCTATGTGCCTGTGGTTCTGTCAGTGTGATCATGTGATGTATCTGACCCCAGGAATGTGTCAATAAAGTTTTCCCTTCCTGGGACAATGAATTCACGGTGTTCTTATTTCAATTTCCAGGAGTGTACATAACTCGTTAAACAATTATCGTCATATTAACCTTAAACCACACTCACGCATCATTCATGCTGCTAAAACATATTTATAACATAGAGACATAATAACACTTTATGAAAATACTAGAACAGTTTATGAAAAACATTCTATTATTTTAGTGCACTCTAGTGGGCACAATGGAAACTAAAATCACAGCCCCCCTATCCAATATTGTCCTCTATCGGCTGATACATAAACTACTTGCGCGTCCAGTCTCGCGTCACCATCTGTCACTATCCAGCTCTGAGACACATCTCCCATTTAACCGCCTCCAAGGCAGGATCGTTATACGGCGCTACGCCTCAGATCGTTTAATCAGCGCGAGAGAGCATTTGGGAAGATGCGGAACTAGCTCCAGTGGCAGATGCTACGAAAGAGGAGCAATGCATCACCTAGAAATTTGCTACTGAAATCCCGAGAGAGTAAGATCTTGGAAGAGTTGTTCAGTATGTTACTTCCTCCCAAATACGTCTTACAATATGACCACAACGAGAAATTCAGAGAAATTTAATACCGACATATCGACATTCTCCCCAATCACCATTCATGGGACAGGAGAGGGGAATATGACAGTAATACCAAAGTACAGGGTGACAATTGTTGAACTATATGAAAAAAACGTAAAGTAGTTACAGACTACGGCATGCACACACTTTATTCAACATGTAAATGTCACCACAGATATTGGGATTTAAGTTATGAGATGTTCCATACGCCTGCCATCATTGACGATGTGTGGCGCAGACGAATAGCGATATTCTGCGTGACCCGCTGAAGCGCCGGAACATCGATGCTGTCGATGACCTCCAGAATGGCTGTTTTTAGCTCAGCAATGGTTTTGGGGCTATTGTAGTATACCTTGTCTTTAATATAGCCTCACAAAAAGGAGTCGCGTGTGTTCAGATCCGGAGAATATGGCGGCCAATCGGGGCCCCTGCCAGTGGTCCCTGGGGACCCCAGAGCCAGCATGCAGTCCCCAAAGTGTTCCTACAGGACATCAAACACTCTGCTGCTTCGATGGTGTCGAGCTCCATCTTGCATGAACGACATCTTGTCGAAATCAGGGTCACTTTGGATAATGCGGATGAAATCATCTTCCAAAACCTTCACGTACCTTTCGGTAGTCAGCGGGCCATCAAGGAATATCTCAGTGATTATTCCGTGAATGCACATTACGCACCACACAGTCACTTGTTGAGGGTGAAGGTACTTCTCGATCGCTATAGCGTTCCCAGCGAAATAATAAGAAAAGACTTAAAAAACAGTATTTATAAAGAAGATTCATTTAAAAATTGAATAATATACATTTTTCTCATGTATCCGTATTATAATAATTTCTTTGTGTAAGTTTCGAGGGCAAAGAAATATAACAAAATGATCTAAAGAGAAGACAAGATACGCTATTTCGTTAATTTTTTAGTCGTCTTCACTTCTTCTTTTGTCTTGGTTGCGTGTAGACGGACATCTTGCGACTGCTGGCAAATGTAACAATATTTGTACTAATTTAGCGGATAATATATTGATTTAATTTCATTGTTGGTCCAAATGGTCCAAATGGCTCTGAGCACTATGGGACTTAACATCTATGGTCATCAGTCCCCTAGAACTTAGAACTACTTAAACCTAACTAACCTAAGGACAGCACACAACGCCCAGCCATCACGAGGCAGAGAAAATCCCTGACCCCGCCGGGAATCGAACCCGGGAACCCGGGCGTGGGAAGCGAGAACGCTACCGCACGACCACGAGATGCGGGCATTTCATTGTTCACTTTTTATTTGTAAGAGATGATCCTGATTTCATGTCCTCCTTCCTTTGAATTAACCTGCATTCGAGTAATTTACAGTTCAACAATCGCAACGGCCGATGCAGCCAACGACGCCATTACATGGCGATATTAAGTTATAAAATTTATCGGAAGCTAAAAACTCGCCCGCTATTAACATAATATACATTTTTCTCCACAGCCGCCCGACGTTGCAGAAAATACGTAGCTTTAAGATTCTTATTTTCAGTACAACAGCCGAGAGCCAGAGCCAGGACTCCTACTACAATGCAATGGTTAACGGAGGTAAGAAAAAATACTCTCGCGCGAGTGTGGGCCGCAATTGTAATTAATAACTAAAGATTTTTTTGATTTAAAGTGAACTGACTAGCCCAGGAAATTAATATGAAAAGTTTATTCCATTGTTCAACTTATATGTTCATGCTTTAAGATTCAGTGAGCCTAACGTTCATTAACTTAAAAAATAATTTCCACTCAAGTTTAATACTGTTAAAAAAGGGACAACTTCACAAAAGCATTTAATTGTATATCAAAATAAAATGAAATATCATTTTTATTAAGGCCCACTACGTAAGTCGGCAACAATCACCATCACCAATAAATTTTTGTGGTAAATAATATATTAAATTACGACGGCCGACGGAAGCGAGATCGCGAAATACGGATTCTGAGTCCGCCAAATTCCTCAGTTTTTCTTACTGACGAACCCATCCAAATGAAAGTGGGCTAAACCAAACCATGCGCATAATTATTCCCATCATGCCCCGCGAACAACCGTGCAGTTTGAACGTCCTAACGCACAGCGTTCAGAAGTCATAATGATTTTGTTTCATACAGTTCAATAATGGTCACCCTGTACCGTCACTGCTCGCTATAAGGTGCTTTGCGGAGTACAGACGTAGATTTAGATGTGAACCATGTCGTGACGCATATCTGGGTGACTGACGTGGCAGAGAATTCTCGTAAATGGTGGAGGTCTTCATAAAGATTAACTTGCCACTTACCATTTACCAGTTACCAGTTGCAAACAGTTATCAAGTTGAAGCATCACATCCGAGTAACAAGCCTGAAGGGAAAGGGCCAAAACTTCCATTTACCAAACTTAGTAGTTATGGCTGAATGGCGATCAGGCCAGAAGAGGAAAAAGTCCTGAAGGTGCTGATTTAACAACATCATGAAAGAGTACGTATGGGTTATGGAAAGATTGTAGAAGAGTCATGAGATAGTGGCTGATGCATACACAAATGCAGTGACGAGCTGTCTGTGCAACAAAGGCATTTGTGTTCGGTTCCTCGACCAGCGCGTGGTTCCAACTTATTTACTTCCGTTGGTAAGCACTGTAGCAGTGGTTACGTGAGAGATCAGTTCTTCCGGAAAACCATGTACATAACCTGTAAGGGTGGTTTAACAGTAGGAAACGGAGAACCTAGATGCTGTTAGTCATGTTTCAGGCGTCAGATGCACGGAAACTGAGGTCCGTGGACTTTAAGAAACGTAATGTACACCAGATAGCGTGAAGATTGTAACGTAGTGTGAATAACATGTGAATATCGAGAACGTACAGGACATGTAATCTCCAGGCTTTACTGGCGGTTTCCTGGCATTTTTGAGTTGGGTGTACCGCTTTCGTAAAACCTGTCAACGGCACTAAATTTTGCGTCTGGAGACACCATGAACTAGAGCGTAGCAGTTCTCAAGTAGAACTGAATGCTGATCTACTGTTACTATTGGAAAGTGTAATGTGAAGCTCTGGAATGCAAAAAATTAATCAGCAGTTTGGTGCCTGATACAGCGACCTGATATGTGCTCACACAGTGACACTACTCATGAAATTTTCATTTGTCTAAAAGAATCAACTATCCTACAAACGCTATTTTGTGGTAATTATTAATACACTGGGTTTGTTACCGTTTTTTAAATCATAGTGTACGGTGGAATGTTTTAAATGACTGAGAATAACTTCTGTGAAAGATACCTACAGTAAATTTTTGTGATCTAAAATGGATACAAATTTTGGAAATAGAAAGTATATATCACATACTTCAATCCTGCAGCTGTCTTACCTAATGATTTAGTTTGATGAAATTTGTCATTAATAACCCATCCCAATTCGAAAATAACAGCGAAGTGCATAGCTACAACACTAGAAGAAAGGATGATATTCACTATTCTGGATTAAATATCACTTTGGCACAGAAAGGCGGGAATTATGCTGCCACAAAAATCTTTGGTCATTTACCAAATAGTATTAAAAGTCTGATAGATAGCCAACCAACGTTTAAAAGCAAATTAACAGAATTTCTGAATGACAACTCCTTCTACTGAATAGATGAATTCTTAGATATGAAGTAGTAACTGTAAGAAAATTAATTAATTAATTATTTTGTGTAAAGAAAAGTTATGTTAAAGTGACACATTCCACATCATTACGAAATGTCGTATTCGTGACCTATTTAACAAGGATTAATGTATGCATGTATGTATGTATGTAACAGTTTTTTTGCACTGAGGAGGTGTTCTTATAATAAATGCAGTTAGTATGAATTGATCCTACAGCTAAGTGGTATAAGAATCGAGCGCCTTGTAATACACTTGGGCAGCGTCACATTAATCCTCTTGTTCTGTTCGAACCACATTTTATCCTATCCCAAACTGTGAAGCATAAATATATCTGTTTTACGGGATATGATTATACAGCGTGAGTCAAAAAGGGCTTTGGGAATTTGGGATTAAATAGATATTTATAGAGATAACTTCAAGAATCGATAAATCATTTTATATATCAAACAACCTCAAGATTTACACAAAACTGTCACGTGTCATTTTGGCTCGATTTGGCAAACATTTGTGATGCGGCAAACATCCCACCGATAATCAATTTCTTCCCAAACTCGTCGCAGTGAAACGAGCCTAACTTGTGCAATGGCAGAGTAGATTCGATTTTTGAGGACGGCAACAGTATTCGGGAGGGGAGAAACATACACACTGTTTTTAATGAAACCCAGATAAAGAATTCCAGTAATGTCAATTCTGGGAAACGAGTTCGCCATGCGATTAGCCCTTCACGACCAATCACCGACCTGGGAAGCGATTATCGAGGAAACCTCGAACCTCCGTGAGGAGAAGAGGTGGTGCTCCATATTGCTGGTAGTAAATCACGCCATCTCGGTCATTTTCATCGATCTATGGAATTAAAAAATTTTCAAGCATATCCAGTTACACAATACCATGACAGCTTTCTCCATGAAGAAGAAAGGGCCGTACACTTTGTCTGCTAAGGGCACAAAACACATTAACTTTGGGGCTGTCACGAACGTGGTACATGGTAGCATGTGGATTTTCGCTGCCCAATATTCTGCAGCTGGGGGTGTTCACCATACCACTGATATGAAATGTTGACTCATCGCTGAAGATTATGGTGTTCCATCCGATGCAACATTTTTGCACAGAATTCGCAACGAGTAACCTCTTCTGCATCACTAATGCGCTGTGCCATTCTGAATCTGTATGTTTGCAATTGTAAACGCCTACGCAGTACTCACCAAAGAGGTACAAGATGGTGAACTACCAACAAAGTATGGGTTTACCGTCCATATGTTATGTACGAGGTGCATTCAAGTTCTAAGGCCTCCGATTTTTTTTCTAATTAACTACTCACCCGAAATCGATGAAACTGGCGTTACTTCTCGACGTAATCGCCCTGCACACGTACACATTTGTCACAACGCTGACGCCATGATTCCATGGCAGAGGCGAAGGCTTCTTTAGGAGTCTGTTTTGACCACTGGAAAATCGCTGAGGCAATAGCAGCACGGCTGGTGAATGTGCGGCCACGGAGAGTGTCTTTCATTGTTGGAAAAAGCCAAAAGTCACTAGGAGCCAGGTCAGGTGAGTAGGGAGCATGAGGAACCACTACAAAGTTGTTATCACGAAGAAACTGGTGCGTAACGTTAGCTCGATGTGCGGGTGCGTTGTCTTGGTGAAACAGCACACGCGCAGCCCTTGCCGGACGTTTTTGTTGCAGTGCAGGAAGGAATTTGTTCTTCAAAACATTTTCTTAGGTTGCTCCTGTTACCGTAGTGCCCTTTGGAACGCAATGGGTAAGGATTACGCCCTCGCTGTCCCAGAACATGGACACCATCATTTTTTCAGCACTGGCGGTTACCCGAAATTTTTTTGGTGGCGGTGAATCTGTGTGCTTCCATTGAGCTGACTGGCGCTTTGTTCCTGGATTGAAAAATGGCACCCACGTCTCATCCATTGTCACAACCGACGAAAAGAAAGTCCCAATCATGCTATCGTTGCGCATCAACATTGCTTGGCAACATGCCACACTGGCAGCCATGTGGTCGTCCGTCAGCATTCGTGGCACCCACCTGGATGACACTTTTCGAATTTTCAGGTCGTCATGCAGGATTGTGTGCATAGAACCAACAGAAATGCCAACTCTGGAGGCGATCTGTTCAACAGTCATTCGGCGATCCCCCAAAACAATTCTCTCCACATTCTCGATCATGTCGTCAGACTGGCTTGTGCGAGCCCGAGTTTGTTTCATTTTGTTCTCACACGATGTTCTGCCTTCATTAAAATGTCGCACCCACGAACGCACATTCGACACATCCATAACTACATCACCACATGTCTCCTTCAACTGTCGATGAATTTCAATTGGTTTCACACCACGCAAATTCAGAAAACGAATGATTGCACGCTGTTCAAGTAAGGAAAACGTCGCCACTTTAAGTATTTAAAACAGTTCTCATTCTCGCCGCTGGCGGTAAAATTCCATCTGCCATACGGTGCTGCCATCTCTGGGACGTATTGACAATGAACGCGGCCTCATTTTAAAATAATGCGCATGTTTCTATCTCTTTCAGTCTGGAGAAAAAAAATCGGAGGCCTTAGAACTTGAATGCACCTCGTAATTAGCTTCAAAAATATACAAAATTTTACTCAACACAAAACTCTGCAGCTAAAGAATTAACAATATCCTCCAAATATATTTAAGACGTACATCATACCGAACTTAAATGTAGATAATTCTTAATATTTACAAACACCGCACAAAACAAAACTTCTTGTCTCATGACAACAACAAAAACAGGAGAGGATGCTGGAAACAACATACGGGTGGTTTCTAGTGCGTATTCCTTCACGCGGATCCAAATTCAGTCACTAGATTGAAACACCGACCAGGGAACATATTGTTCCTGGGTACACTATCTTCTAGGTACAACACTCTCCCTGCCAAGCCCCGACCATGGCGTGGAAAATGAAGACTGTAAATTAGAACAATCAGTCACGGGCAGCAATCTTATTATTCATTGTCTCGTTTGTTAAAGGAGCAACAGTAATCAAATGGTTCAAATGGCTCTGAGCACTATGGGACTCAACATCTTAGGTCATAAGTCCCCTAGAACTTAGAACTACTTAAACCTAACTAACCTAAGGACATCACGCACACCCATGCCCGAGGCAGGATTCGAACCTGCAACCGTAGCAGTCAACAGTAATCGAAAGTACATAATGTGTTAAAACTACCCGTACTGCACGATCTTCGAGAAATTTTTTCATCCTGAAACTTCAACTCAGAGGAAACAGAAACTTAGTCTTATGTGGAACATCATATCTTAAACAATAATTAATGTGATAACTTGGTACGGTACACGTGTAGGCGCGCCCACTCCTCAAAAGTTCTGTCGACCAACTGTAACTGCCAGCTGGAACTGACTCAAATCTTAAGCTCAGTGCACTCACAGCGCAAACAACGATATACCACGAAACACTGTAGACAGGTTAAGATTATTTTTTAAAAACTGGGCACAAGTTAACCAGCTGTTGTTGCAAGGCCATGGATACGTAACGACAGATGCAGCCGAAGAAAATGGCTCTGAGCACTATGGGACTCAACTTCTGAGGTCATTAGTCCCCTAGAACTTAGAACTAGTTAAACCTAACTAACCTAAGGACATCACACACATCCATGCCCGAGGCAGGATTCGAACCTGCGACCGTAGCGGTCTCGCGGTTCCAGACTGCAGCGCCTAGAACCGCACGGCCACTTCGGCCGGCTGCAGCCGAAGAGGACGGAATGAAGTTAATAAAAATATCCAAAAATAAGAATTATCCTTGACGTGTAAGGATTTAGGATTTTAACAACTTCATAAAATAACTTCCAAAGTGGGCATAACAAAAGCATCACTACTTAACTGTGAAAAGGCACTGTCGCTGGGGGTATATTACTTGAAACAGATTCTGGCAGAAGTTGCCTTCATTAAAAGTTAGGTTAGGTAAGGTGAGGTTAGGTTAGAGTTATCTGTTTGTGCGGAAATTATCTATTCTTAGTTATAGGTATGCTTAGGGATATTTTACTTTCTTTAACGATAAGGAAGAATTTTGCAATTAGTTTGTACTGCTTTTCTGTCATAGGTTCTCAGAAACCTCCATCTGTATTACAGCCCTCTATGGGTGTGCATATTACACACGCTGGTCCACGGCCAGTAGAAATCGACAAGACTGCCGGAAATTATGGCAGTGTCTAACGATATTTAGGCCCTGATTGGTAATGATGCGCAACGGATTCTTTTGGACGGATCAATGAAGGAGTTTTCCGTCATAGAACGCAGCATACCTATTGGCAGTCTGTGCCATTAATATTTATAATCGTTAAAGGGGTATAGGGTTTGTTCAAGCATAGCATAATGAAGTTATTCTAAATAAATTTGCTTTATTTCTTTCATAGATGTTTCTCCTAATTTAATATAATCTTAGGTGGAGGTGAAGCCTCTTATTATTTTACACAACTGCACGCAACACGCACGCTGATTATGGGAAAGGTGGAATTCTTAGCAGACGGGGTTGCATCTCATCAGCCACTAGTAATGTTCCCGCTACTTTAATACTACAACACATAGGACAGGATAGACAAGGGCTCACACCTAGTGCACAGATTCAATACTAACACGCAATGGGGTGAGGACAGAGATCGGCTTGGCATTAGACGATAAAGCTTTCTTTTCTATACTCCTATTCTGTTCTGTATAGCAACTTCAGTTAGAATTTAGCCAGTATCAAAGGATACCGCATGTGGACGTGGTGGCTATGACCACATGGGTTCAAAGTGGCTTTCCACATGCTTACAAGATTTTAATCAAACGGTTGAAACTGTGTAAATGTCTGTACCGTGGGGCGGTAGCAGTTTATTTAAATAATCTATTGCTTCTACTCGAGTTTCTCTATAGGCGAGCGTAGCTGCCCTGTTCCTAGTTCGTCACACGTGGCTCCTATTTGTAATACACAGAAAACACACATTAAAAATCAATAAACCCTTCCAAAATTACTAACACACATAAATAAACTGAATGTCACACGGTTTGTTACCTAACTCTATCGTACACATGCACAATTTCACTTTCCAAGCGTAACGTTGCCTACCACGTGGCGTGAACACAAAGACATACATAAATCACTGTCAAAACACAAAAATCATACAACAGAAAATAATCAAAATAACCATGAGCGGAATCATTGGTTTCCCTATTCAACGCTGGACTGAAAAAGAGTGGGTTAGTCACAAATATCTAGTATTCCAATACCTTTTTCCATTACCAATCGAGACGGACATGCTGAAGGCACGTCCACTCGATTACCATTTCTTCGCAGAACAGCATACTGACCATGGCGGAGCTCCTGAGAGCCTCTGGTATTCGGTGGAGGGGGTAGCCTGACCAACCTCTCCCCGCTAAACTCTATGTTCTCACATTATCTTTGATAAAGTTTTGCCTGTGGTCGATCTCTGCCACTCAAGCTCAAGGAAACAAAGTTCGCACTACTACAGTCTACCAAGAGTTGTCTGCTTCCAAACTAACGGCTGACATCGCTTCAGGAAAGATGGGAATAGGTTGTAAAGGATATTTCACGTGAGCGAACATATTAACATTAAATAAATATTCTACAACATAATACATATTCTACAACATAATAAATCAACGTTCCATCCTACATCATGGGAGTTCCGTAGCGCCCGCGGTGGGGCCGCGTTACGAGACAGAGAAAAACGGCACGTGGCGGCACCCGTGAATATCTATCGATGATGCTGTCCTTTTAAGAAGGTACGATTGCAAAACATCGTATTTAATCGTGGAACGGTACATACAGTACCTTTTCAACTGGTCTCCAGGAGACGTTAACAACAACTGCTTGCTACAGTGTTTTCAAAATGGCTCTGAGCACTATGGGACTCAACATCTTAGGTCATAAGTCCCCTATAACTTAGAACTACTTAAACCTAACTAACCTAAGGACATCACACACACCCATGCCCGAGGTAGGATTCGAACCTGCGACCGTAGCAGTCCCGCGGTTCCGGACTGCAGCGCCAGAACCGCACGGCCACCGCGGCCGGCGTACAGTATTTTCATCAAGAACTACGTTCCCCAATGATCTACATCTACATATTCCCAAAACCACCTCACTGTCGGAGCCACTGTTGTTATCCGCTCCATTGGCGAATAGTTCGTGGGAAGAACGATTAATTTCTCTAATTTTCTTACTGTGATCATTTCGCGAGAAATATGTGGCAGGAATTAATAGAACACCCCACTATTCTTCGAACGTACGTTCTGGGAATTTCAACAGCAAATCTTTTCATAATGTTCAGAAGTCTCTCCTAAGAGTCGTCAAGTACATTTTCGCTGATGTTCTCCCCACATAAAAAAAAAACAAAAAAACAAAAAGACAGGTTCGATATCGGCAGATGTGATTTACATCATGTACAGATAAGTGAAAGATTACAGCTCCAGGAAGATTAAGATTGGATGATTTATTCGAGTGAAAGAGCTGTCAGTGACGCGTTTGTCCACCTCTGGCCCTCATAAAAGCTGTTACTAGGCTTGGCGTTGATTGACTTGTTAGATGTTCTCCTGAAAGATATCGTGCCAGATGCGTTAGGTTTTCAAAATCCTGAGGTGATTGGAAGATCCTGCCGAAAATGGGTCAAACACTCTCAGTTTGGCAGAGATCCGGTAACCTTGCTGGCCAAGGTAGGGCTTCGCAAGCACGAAGACAAGCAGTAGAGATAGAGCGAGGTGGCGCAGTGGTTAGACACTGGACTCGCATTCGGGAGGACGACGGTTCAATCCCGCGTCGGGCCATCCTGATTTAGGTTTTCCGTGATTTCCCTAAATCACTCCAGGCAAATGCCGGGATGGTTCCTCTGAAAGGGCACGGCCGACTTCCTTCCCAATCCTTCCCTAATCCGACGAGACCGATGACCACGCTGTCTGGTCTCCTTCCCCAAACCAACCAACCAACAAGCAGTAGAAACTCCCACCGTGTATGGGCTGGCATTGTCTGGCTGAAATGTCAGCCCAGGAGGGGCAACAAAACGGGCTGCAGAATACAGTCGGCGTATCGCTGTAGCGTAAGGGTACCGCGGTTGACAACCAAAAGGATTATGCTTTGACAAGAAATAGCACCCCAGACCAGTCCAAATGTTCAAATGTGTGTAAATTCCTAAGGGACCAAACTGCTGAGGTCATCGATCCCTAGACTTACACACTACTTAAACTAACTTATGCTAAGAACAAAACACACACACCCATGCCCGATGGAGGACTCGAACCTCCGACGGGAGGGGCCACACAATCCGTGACATGGCACCTAAAACCAAGCGGCCTCTCCGCGCGGCCCCAGATCATTACTACTGGTTGTCAGCAGTATGGCGAGTTGAAGTCAGGATGGTATCCTATCTCAGTCTAGGGCGCCTCCAGACTTGTCTCCGCTATGGCTCACATAGTTGACAATTCCCGCGAAAGCTCAGCTACACATTGCAAAAACGAAACTGTGAATATCTGCCGAATTTGAAGCGGGACGCGTCACTGAGGACACTTTTACTCTAGTGGAAGTGGTTCCAGGATGGAGACGTCTCTAGAGACGCTGTCACCCGCCATATGGCCCGACAAGCGGGAATAATGGTCTGGGGTACCATTTATTTTCTTAGAAGGACCTCTTTGGTTTTCGTCCGCGGCACCTTTACAGCACAGCCATACGCTGACGACATTCTAAGCCCCGTTTTGTTGCCCTTCATGGAAAGTAATTCTGAGCTTACATTACAGGAAGTTAACGCTCGCCCGCACACGGGAAAAGTTTCTACTGCTTGTTTTCGTGCTTGCCAAATCCTACCTCGGACAGCAAATTCGCCGGATCCTTCCCCAGTTCAGAAGCACTAGGGTCAGCACCCTCCAATCAGCCTGGGATTTTGACGATCTAACGTGCAAGTTGAACAGAGTTTGGCACGAGTACATCATGGGGACATCGAACAACTCAGTTAATCAATGCCAAGCCGAATAATTGCTTGCATAAGGGCCACACGTGGACCAACGCATAAATGATTTACTCAGTTTGTGATCCAATTTTTCTGAAATTGTGTTAATTTGTTTGTCTGTATATGTATATCACATCTTCGTATTTCTGTCCCACTTGGGCAATTCCTTCGCTATAAGTGTTTTTTTTTGTCTTAGAGTGTATTTACACTTTCGTTTCTGCAATGAGCAGCTGGAGTCATCCAAAATATGTACTTCCATTTGTTGCCAGTTACAGATTGAGTTTTAAAGCGAAATTATACTTCTCCATACGATACGGTGGTCCCAAATCAGTGTAGTGTGTTATTAGTTTTATCGATATGTGTCAACAAGGACAGAAAAACACTAAGAATAGCCAGTACTGCAGCAGCGACTGAGCAGCCCTGGTGCATGACGCTAGCAGTCAGCACGGGCCATAACGGTGCTGTCGCTGCTAGAATATTGTTCTTTCCTCCTACAATCGTCTTGAAAAACGACCGCAACCAGTAAATCAGAGAAATTTGAGCTAACAGTGACTTACTGACATTCTCCTCCTCCCCCCCCCCACCCACAACATTTACCAATGGACTAGGAAAGGCTGATATGATATTGGTACAAATATACAGATGCAGATGTAGAAGTGAGTCATGTTGTGACGTGTGTATGGATGGCTCACACGGTTGAGAATTCCCGCGAAAGCTCAGCTAGACATTGCAAAAACGAAACTGTGAATACCTGCCGAATCCTAGATTAAATGCTGCTGGCGACTATTAGGAGGGAAACCCTCTGTAACGCCAACTCGTAGTGTCTACCACTGGAGCTTGTTGTACAACTCCATACAGCTCTTGCTCGTACTAAACGATGCCGTCACGAAAGGTGCGTTTCTTAGTTGGGCCGTCTATCTATGTCCTGTTATCCTACCCGATAAGGGTCGCTGTATGATGAACAATCGTTATACAGCATGATTCAGCTTCCTCTACCCATGTGTTTTATGCAACCCGCAATGCCTTCAAAAACCGTGCAATTCTTTCATGGATTAATTCCATTTCCTTAAGAAATCCTCGCACAGACGAAAAATTGGCTGACATCGAAATAAGTGTCCACGGAATAGAAAAGCAACTGGAATCACTCAACATAGGAAAGTCCACTGGACCTGACGGGATACCAATTAGATTCTACACAGAGTACGCGAAAGAACTTGCCCCCCTTCTAACAGCCGTGTACCGCAAGTCTCTAGAGGAACGGAAGGATCCAAATGATTGGAAAAGAGCACAGGTAGTCCCAGGCTTCAAGAAGGGTCGTCGAGCAGATGCGCAAAGTTATAGACTTATATCTCTGACGTCGATCTGTTGTAGAACTTTAGAACATGTTCTTTACTCGCATATCATGTCGTTTTTGGAAACCCAGAATCTACTCTGTTGGAATCAACATGGATTGCGGAAACAGCGATCGTGTGAGACCCAACTCGCTTTATTTGTTCATGAGACCCAGAAAATATTAGATACAGACTCCCAGATAGATGCTATTTTCCTTGACTTCCGGAAGGCGTTCGATACAGTTCCGCACTGTCGCTTGATACACAAAGTAGAGCCTACGGAATATCAGACCAGCTGTGTGGCTGGATTGAAGAGTTTTTAGCAAACAGAACACAGCATGTTGTTATCAATGGAGAGACGTCTACCTGCTACGGTCGCAGGTTCGAATCCTGCCTCGGGCATGGGTGTGTGTGATGTCCTTAGGTTAGTTAGGTTTAAGTAGTTCTAAGTTCTAAGGGACTGATGACCACAGATGTTAAGTCCCATAGTGCTCAGAGCCATTTGAACCATTTTTAGAGAAGTCTACAGACGTTAAAGTAACCTCTGGCGTGCCACAGGGGAGTGTTATGGGACCATTGCTTTTCACAATATATATAAATGACCTAGTAGATAGTGTCGGAAGTTCCATGCGGCTTTTCGCGGATGATGCTGTAGTATAAAGAGAAGTTGCAGCATTAGAAAATTGTAGCGAAATGCAGGAAGATCTGCAGCGGATAGGCACTTGGTGCAGGGAGTGGCAACTGACCCTTAACACAGACAAATGTAATGTATTGCGAAAACATAGAAAGAAGGATCCTTTATTGTATGATTATATGATAGCAGAACGAACACTGGTAGCAGTTACTTCTGTAAAATATCTGGGAATATGCGTGCGGGACGATTTGAAGTGGAATGATCATATAAAATTAATTGTTGGTAAGGCAGGTACCAGGTTGAGATTCATTGGGAGAGTCCTTAGAAAATGTAGTCCATCAGCTAGGGAGGTGGCTTACAAAGCACTCGTTCGACCTATACTTGAGTATTGCTCATCAGTGTGGGATCCGTACCACATCGGGTTGACGGAGGAGATAGAGAAGATCCAAAGAAGAGCGGCGCGTTTCGTCATATGGTTATTTGGTAACCGTGATAGCGTTACGGAGATGTTTAACAAACTCAAGTGGCAGACTCTGCAAGAGAGGCGCTCTGCATCGCGGTGTAGCTTGCTCGCCAGGTTTCGAGAGGGTGCGTCTCTGGATGAGGTATCGAATATATTGCTTCCCCCTACTTATACCTCCCGAGGAGATCACGAATGTAAAATTAGAGAGATTCGAGAGCGCACGGAGGCTTTCAGACAGTCGTTCTTCCCGCGAACCATACGCGACTGGAACAGAAAAGGGAGGTAATGACAGTGGCACGTAAAGTGTCCCCCGCCACACACCGTTGGGTGAGTTGCGGAGTATAAATGTAGATGTAGACTGTTACAATGGTTCTCTTCTTGGCATCTGCTTTCCGACTATTTGTTTTATGTGGTTGTTCCACTTAGGGTCGCTCCTGATGGTGACTCCAACGTATTTGATCGTTGTTACTGTTTCCAGTGATTCTTCACCAGCAGTTCAGTCAAACAGTAGTGGATCTCTTCGCCAATTACATCGCAATAAGTTTCATTTACTCACGTCTATGGTCAACTGCTGCCAGTCCCTGCACTAATCATCAAGCTTCCACAAGTCTTCCTGCATTTTTCTGTAGTTTCCTTGCATCAGAAACATCCTATACACAACAATGTTATGTGCAAAAAGTCTCATTGAGCTACAGACGTCATTCTCTGGAACACTTATATGTTTGTACACAGTACTGGCTATATGATACTCCCTTGGGATACCGGAGCAATAACTTCCATATGTGGCGATTTCGTCCCAATATGAACTTCCTACTGAGTTCTGTCTCCTGGAAAATTCTAAATACAGTCACAAATCAGCTGATATACCCAGCAAGCTGGCATTTTCGTCACTAAACGACACTGCAGAACAGTGTCGAATGTTTTTCGGAACCTGGTCGCCCATGTCAATGGCACTGTGGAGTTCATGGATGAACAGAGCGAGCCGAGTTTCACAATATTTCTGTTCACGGTACACATCAATTTTTGTACATGAGATTTTCGTACTGTGGAAACTCCATAATGTGCATGAGTAGAACATGTTCCATAATTGAACAACGGATTGCAATCGGCGATATAGGACTGTAATTATGTGGATTAATTCGACGACCCTTCTTGGTGTAAGGTAGCAGATTTTGCACCTTACATGATGCTAAATCAATACTAATACACCGAATACACAGAGATAGCCATTTAACAAAACGAGATAATTGGCCCACCGGTAGGAGAGAATGGACACAGAAAAGGAAGTTGTGTGTGTCATGTCAGACTAACGAGATGGTCTCAGAGGCTGGAACACCGCCGGAACCCCTAAGGAAGGTGTTAATGTCGTGTCAAACTAACGGGATGGCCGCGGCCGGACCCCTTTGTCGGCTGGCACTTCAGATCACCAAAGACGTTGGGAGAGGCTGGGCCATCACAATAAGAAGTGAGAAGGAGCTATATGCGAAAGAGAGAAAAACGATTTCGCGCCACAGTGAAAAATTTGCGGAAGACTGTGACGGGATTGGTGCAGAGCGCGTAGAGACACATATTAGAAGTTTGGCGGCAACAGTAACCGCGGGAGAATTCATACAGATACATGGAAGTCTGTGTCGTGATTGGCTACCAACGCGCACGGGTCCATGCGGTGAAGAACGGCCAGGTTTGCAGAAATCTGAATGAGGACTCTGTGGTCGGCTGTGGACTAGAGCAGTTTCGGTGTCTGATTGCCCTGCTTGGAGAGTTTGGAGAGAAGTAGGTTGAGTCCAGTGGTTACTCTCCAAGTCTGAACAGTGTAGAGCATACGACTCAACACACGTAGCATTATCTGTTCCTCTGAGAAGAGAAACAGATTTGTACTAACTTGTGGTGTTCATACGCAATCTGAAGTGTACATTTGCTGCCGCGCACTTGAGTCGACCAACTACTCTTGGCATATGTGCAAGTAGCTTGAGTATTGACTCGTGATGGACTCCGCAATTGAACACTTACGTACAGGAGTTTACGGGCGCAAACCACGTCCACGGTGGAGGTTAAAGCCAAACTCGCTCACGAGAAAGACGGCATCACCACGTTGGCTGGGACGACCGTCGTAATCACCACGGAGAATTACGGTGATATTAGCAATCCTCAGCCAAAGTAGGGTACTGTAATTCTAAACTAGTCCGTATTCCACTAGCACTTTGACTGGCGCTCTCTGAGTATGTGTCCGTTCAGGCAGCACTTCACTAGAGTCACTTGCGGGTTCAGTGTTGACTTAAGTAGTTAGGAAAAGAGGATACGTTGTGCCAATGATAGGCAAGTTAGGTTAGCGGGTGTATTGGATTAACATGTTAGGCTAGAAATATTGCTCATCCTGTTTTCTGAATAGATCTTAATTTGGTATCATATGCTAATCACCGCATTATTGATTTCGTAGCTAGCAATCACAATATTTTTGTTTAATAATTAGAGTGTAATGATAATTTCGATGCAAATGATACTGGGGGCATAACCGTGCATTTAAACAGAGCCAACTTAAGTCAGATAGCAACTCAAGGTCGACTAAGACTACCAATAGATATTTTTCAGTATATCGATAGTTACACAATAAAACCCTCGTACGTTGCACTGGGTATGGGGTTGATAAGGTGGATCAGCTTGCCCAGTTGAGAGCAGCAGTATATTTGATACGCGCCCTCGGAGAGAGCATTCGCCAGCGAGTGACATTTGCAAATTTACGCGCCGCAGCTGCAGCGGCCGCAGAAAGCTCTCGGCAAGCGAGCATTACCGGTCTGCGGCGTGTCGCTGGAATGCCTAAATGACAGGGGCGACCGCTTGCGGTGACGTAACACGGCAGCGGCGGCGCGTCGCCCGCTGGTATTGAATCCTCACGCGGCCGCTGCGACCGCAAATAGCAGCGCCGCCCGTAAACATAAACGCGGCGCATTCCACCCCTCTGGCCCCCGCTGGGCGCGGCTAATGGCGGCTGGTAATGAGTTCGGCTCCCGCCGAGAGTGCCGGCTCGTCCTAGGCAGCCCCAGTCGGGGTTCTGAGCTCCCTCACTAACAGGGGACTTGCCGCCGTCGCTGTCACACCACAATTATTCGTACAGGGTGGGGGGGAGAATAAACTTCTCGCCTTACTAGTGAAAAATCATGATGGCGTGTATTACCAGCAGTGGACATTATTCTACACTACTGGCCATTAAAATTTCTACACCAAGAAGAAATACAGATGATAAAAGGGTATTCATTGGACATATTATACTAGAACTGACATGTGATTAAGTTTTCACGACATTTGGGTGCATAGATCTTGAGAAATCAGTACCCAGAACAACCACCTCTGGCCGTAATAACGGCTTTGATATGCCTGGGCATTGAGTCAAACAGAGCTTGGATGGCGTGTACAGGTGCAGCTGCCCATTCAGCTTTAACGCGAAACCACAGTTCATCAAGAGTAGTGACTGGCGTATTGTGACGAGCCAGTTGCTCGGCCACCATCGACCAGACGTTTTCAATTGGTAAGAGACCTTGAGAGTGTGCTGGCCAGGGCAGCAGTCGAGCATTCTCTGTGTCCAGAAAGGCCCGTACAGGACCTGCCACATGCGGTCGAGCATTATTCCTGCTGAAATGTAGGGTTTCGCAGAGATCGAATGAAGGGTAGAGCCACGGGTCGTAATGCATCGGAAATGTAACGTCCACAGTTGAAAGTGCCGTCAATGCGAGCAAGAGGTGACCGAGACGTGTAACCAATGGCACCCCATACCATCACGCCGGGTGATACGCCAGTATGGCGATGACGAATACACGCTTTCAATGTGTATTCACCGCGATGTCGCCAAACACGGATACGACCATCGTGATGCTGGAAACAGAACCTGGATTCATCCGAAAATAATGACGTTTTGCCATTCGTGCACCCAGGTTCGTCGTTGACGTCGCAGGCGCCCCTGTCTGTGATGCAGTGTCAAGGGTAATCGCAGCCGTGATCTCCGAGCTGATAGTCCATGCTGCTGCAAACGTCGTCGAACTGTTCGTGCAGATGCTTGTTGTCTTACAAACGTCCCCATCTGTTGACTCAGGGATCGAGACGTGGCTGCACCATCCGTTGCAGCCATGCGGATAAGATGCCTGTCATCTCAACTGCTAGTGATACGAGGCCGTTGGTATCCAGCACGGCGTTCCGTATTACCCTCCTGAACCCACCGATTCCATATTCTGCTAATAGTCATTGGATCTCGACAAAAGCGAGCAGCAAGGTCCCGATACGATAAACCGGAATTGCGATACGCTACAATCCGACCCTTATCAAAGTCGGAAAGGTGATGGTACGCATTTCTCCTCCTTACACGAGGCATCACAACAACGTTTCACCAGGCAACGCCGGTCAACTGCTGTTTGTGCATGAGAAATCGGTTGGAAACTTTCCTCATGTCAGCACGTTATAGGTGTCGCCAACGGCGCCAACCTTGTGTGAATGCTCTGAAAAGCTAATAATTTGCATGCATATCACAGCATCTTCCTCCTGACGGTTAAATTTCGTTTCTGTAGGCCGTCCCCTTCGTGGTGTAGCAATTTTAATGCCCAGTAGTATACTTATAAGAAATTGAGTGCCTTTGACAGGTTTTACGATATGCGGTACCCCCAATTCAAAAAGTCGCTAAACGCTGGTAAAGCCTAGAGATTACGTGGCCTGTACGTTCTCGTTAATCACATGTTATTCTCACTACGTTGCAATATTCATACTAGTGTACATTATGTTTCTAAACGTCATCGGACCCCAATTGCTGTACATCTGACGCCAGAAACATGACTGATACCAACTAACTTCTCCGTTTCCTACTATTAAACCTTCCAAGTTTCGTAAATGTTTTACGGGAGAACTGATCTTCGACATAATCACTGCTACAGTACCATAAAAATATTTGTAAACGTGCAGAATACGGCGCTGCGGTCTGCAACGCCTACATAAGACAACAAGTGCCGGGCGCAGTTGTTAGAACAGTTACTGCTACTAGAATGGCAGGTTATCAAGATTTAACTGAGTTTGAACGTGGTGTTATAGTCGGCGCACGAGTGATGGGAGCTAGCACCTCGGAAGCAGCGATGAAGCGGGAATTTTCCCGCACGACCATTACACGCGTGTACCGTGAATATCAGCAATCCGGTGAAGAATCAAATCTCCGACGTCGCTCTGGCTGGAGAAAGATCCTGAAACAACGAAACCAACGACGACTGAAGAGAATCGTTCAACGTGACAGAAGTGCAACCCTTCCACAAACTGCTGCAGATTTCAATGGTGGGCCGCCAACAAGTGTCAAAGTGCGAATCGTGTGCGTGTACCCTAGATGACTACTCGATACAAAGCTTTACGCCTCGACTGGGCCTGTCAACAACGTCATTGGACTGTTGATGACTGGAAACATGTTGCCTAATCGGATGAGTCTCGTTGCAGATTGTATCGAGCGGATGGACGTGTACGGGTATGGAGACAACCTCATGAACCGATGGGCACTGTATGTCAGCAGGGATTGTTCAAGCTGGTGGAGACTCTGTAATGGAGTAGGGCGTATGAAGTTGGAATTATATGGGACCGCTTATACGGGTAGATACGACTCTGACCAACGGCCTTGTCAAAGAGGGCGGAGGCGCGGATAGAGGTTCAGGGCACTCTCTTGTCCTAGGGGTGGGAAATTGCCCCTAAATGTGGAAGAAACAGCAATGATCAACGACATGAGGATGCAGAAGGCAATGGAAACCACTGAATTAAAGGCACGTAAAGTGTATCCACAGGACATTATACTGAGTGCACATCCGAAAATTACCTCGAGCAATCAAACAGAGAACCCACTCGTGGAGATAACATCTTGGACCTACTGATAACAAACAGACCCGAACTTTTCGACTCTGTAAGTGCAGAACAGGGAATCAGTGATCATAAGGCCGTTGAAGCATCCCTGAATATGGAAGTTAATAGGAATATAAAAAAAGGGAGGAAGGTTTATCTATTTAGCAAGAGTAATAGAAGGCAGATTTCAGACTACCTAACAGATCACAACGAAAATTTCTGTTCCGACGCTGACAATGTTGAGTGTTTATGGAAAAAGTTCAAGGCAATCGTAAAATGCGTTTTAGACAGGTACGTGCCGAGTAAAACTGCGAGGGACGGGAAAAACACACCGTGGTACAACAACAAAGTTAGGAAACTACTGCGAAAGCAAAAAGAGCTTCACTCCAAGTTTAAACGGAGCCAAAACCTCTCAGACAAACAGAAGCTAAACGATGTCAAAGTTAGCGTAAGGAGGGCTATGCGTGAAGCGTTCAGTGAATTCGAAAGTAAAATACTAGGTACCGACTTGACAGAAAATCCTAGGAAGTTCTGGTCTTACGTTAAATCAGTAAGTGGCTCTAAACAGCATGTCCAGACACTCCGGGATGATGATGGCATTGAAACAGAGGATGACAAGCGTAAAGCTGAAATACTAAACACCTTTTTCCAAAGCTGTTTCACAGAGGAAGACCGCACTGCAGTTCCTTCTCTAAATCCTCGCACAAACGAAAAAATGGCTGACATCGAAATAAGTGTCCAAGGAATAGAAAAACAACTGGAATCACTCCACAGAGGAAAGTCCACTGGAGCTGACGGGATACCAATTCGATTCTACACAGAGTACGCGAAAGAACTTGCCCCCCTTCTAACAGCCGTGTACCGCAAGTCTCTAGAGGAACGGAAGGTTCCAAATGATTGGAAAAGAGCACAGGTAGTCCCAGTCTTCAAGAAGGGTCGTCGAGCAGATGCGCAAAACTATAGACCTATATCTCTGACGTCGATCTGTTGTAGAATTTTAGAACATGATTTTTGCTTGAGTATCATGTCGTTTTTGGAAACTCAGAATCTACTATGTAGGAATCAACATGGATTCCGGAAACAGCGATCGTGTGAGACTCAACTCGCTTTATTTGTTCATGAGACCCAGAAAATATTAGATACAGGCTCCCAGGTAGATGCTATTTTTCTTGACTTCCGGAAGGCGTTCGATACAGTTCCGCACTGTCGCCTGATAAACAAAGTAAGAGCCTACGGAATATCAGACCAGCTGTGTGGCTGAAGAGTTTTTAGCAAACAGAACACAGCATGTTGTTATCAACGGAGAGACGTCTACAGACGTTAAAGTAACCTCTGGCGTGCCACAGGGGAGTGTTATGGGACCATTGCTTTCCACAATATATATAAATGACCTAGTAGATAATGTCGGAAGTTCCATGCGGCTTTTCGCGGATGATGCTGTAGTATACAGAGAAGTTGCAGCATCAGAAAATTGTAGCGGAATGCAGGAAGATCTGCAGCGGATAGGCACTTGGTGCAGGGAGTGGCAACTGACCCTTAACATAGACAAATGTAATGTATTGCGAATACATAGAAAGAAGGATCCTTTATTATATGATTATATGATTATATGATAGCGGAACAAACACTGGTAGCAGTTACTTCTGTAAAATATGTGGGAGTATGCGTGCGGAACGATTTGAAGTGGAATGATCATATAAAATTAATTGTTGGTAAGGCGGGTACCAGGTTGAGATTCATTGGGAAAGTCCTTAGAAAATGTAGTCCATCAACAAAGGAGGTGGCTTACAAAACACTCGTTCGACCTATACTTGAGTATTGCTCATCAGTGTGGGATCCGTACCAGATCGGGTTGACGGAGGAGATAGAGAAGATCCAAAGAAGAGCGTCGCGTTTCGTCACAGGGTTATTTGGTAACCGTGATAGCGTTACGGAGATGTTTAACAAACTCAAGTGGTAGACTCTGCAAGAGAGGCGGTCTGCATCGCGGTGTAGCTTGCTCGCCAGGTTTCGAGAGGGTGCGTTTCTGGATGAGGTATCGAATATATTGCTTCCCCCTACTTATACCTCCCGAGGAGATCACGAATGTAAATTTAGAGTGGTTCGAGCGCGCACGGAGGCTTTCAGACAGTCGTTCTTCCCGCGAACCATACGCGACTGGAACAGGAAAGGGAGGTAATGACAGTGGCACGTAAAGTGCCCTCCGCCACACACCGTTGGGTGGCTTGCGGAGTATAAATGTAGAAATGTAGATTTAGATGTAGATGTAGACATGTGGCCTGTATTTGAAGAAGTGCCATGATGATCTCTCCATTGGCAAAAGATTCCGGAATAGTCCCCCATTCGGATCTCCGGGAGGGGACTGCCAAGGGGGAGGTTACCATGAGAAAAAGATTGAATAATCAACGAAAGGATAACGTTCTACGAGTCGGGGCGTGGAATGTCAGAAGCTTGAACGTGGTAGGGAAACTAGAAAATCTGAAAAGAGAAATGCAAAGGCTCAATATAGATATAGTAGGGGTCAGTGAAGTGAAGTGGAAGGAAGACAAGGATTTCTGGTCAGATGAGTATCGGGTAATATCAACAGCAGCAGAAAATGGTATAACAGGTGTAGGATTCGTTATGAATAGGAAGGTAGGGCAGAGGGTGTGTTACTGTGAACAGTTCAGTGACCGGGTTGTTCTAATCAGAATCGACAGCAGACCAACACCGACATCGATAGTTCAGGTATACATGCCGACGTCGCAAGCTGAAGATGAAAAGATAGAGAAAGTGTATGAGGATATTGAAAGGGTAATGCAGTATGTAAAGGGGGACGAAAATCTAATAGTCATGGGCGACAGGAATGTAGTTGTAGGGGAAGGAGTAGAAGAACAGGTTACAGGAGAATATGGGCTTGGGACAAGGAATGAAAGAGGAGAAAGACTAATTGAGTTCTGTAACAAGTTTCAGCTAGTAATAACGAATACCCTGTTCAAGAATCACAAGAGGAGGTATACTTGGAAAAGGCCGGGAGATACGGGAAGATTTCAATTAGATTACATCATGGTCAGACAGAGATTCCGAAATCAGATACTGGATTGTAAGGCGTACCCAGGAGGAGATATAGACTCAGATCACAATATAGTAGTGATGAAGAGTAGGCTGAAGTTCAAGACATTAGTCAGGAAGAATCAATACGCAAAGAAGTGGGATACGGAAGTACTAAGGAATGACGAGATACGTTTGAAGTTCTCTAACGCTACAGATACAGCAATAAGGAATAGTGCAGTAGGCAGTACAGTTGAAGAGGAATGGACATCTCTAAAAAGGGCCATCACAGAAGTTGGGAAGGAAAACATAGGTACAAAGAAGGTAGCTGCGAAGAAACCATGGGTAACAGAAGAAATACTTCAGTTGATTGATGAAAGGAGGAAGTACAAACATGTTCCGGGAAAATCAGGAATACAGAAATACAAGTCGCTGAGCAATGAAATAAATAGGAAGTACAGGGAAGCTAAGACGAAATGGCTGCAGGAAAAATGTGAAGACATCGAAAAAGATATGATTGTCGGAAGGACAGACTCAGCATACAGGAAAGTCAAAACAACCTTTGGTGACATTAAAAGCAACGGTGGTAACATTAAGAGTGCATCGGGAATTCCACTGTTAAATGCAGAGGAGAGAGCATATAGGTGGAAAGAATACATTGAAAGCCTCTATGAGGGTGAAGATTTGTCTGATGTGATAGAAGAAGAAACAGGAGTCGATTTAGAAGAGATAGGGGATCCAGTATTAGAATCGGAATTTAAAAGAGCTTTGGAGGACTTACGGTCAAATAAGGCAGAAGGGATAGATAACATTCCATCAGAATTTCTAAAGTCATTGGGGGAAGTGGAAACAAAACGACTATTCACGCTGGTATGTAGAATATATGAGTTTGCGATATACCATCTGACTTTCGGAAAAGCATCATCCACACAATTCCGAAGACGGCAAGAGCGGACAAGTGCGAGAATTATCGCACAATCAGCTTAACAGCTCATGCATCGAAGCTGCTTACAAGAATGATATACAGAAGAATGGAAAAGAAAATTGAGAATGCGCTAGGTGACGATGAGTTTGGCTTTAGGAAATGTAAAGGGACAAGAGAGGCAAATCTGACGTTACGGCTAATAATGGAAGCAAGGCTAAAGAAAAATCAAGACACTTTCATAGGATTTGTCGACCTGGAAAAAGCATTCGACAATATAAAATGGTGCAAGCTGTTCGAGATTCTGAAAAAAGTAGGGGTAAGCTATAGGGAGAGACGGGTCATATACAGTATGTACAACAACCAAGAGGGAATAATAAGAGTGGACGATCAAGAACGAAGTGCCCGTATTAAGAAGGGTGTGAGACAAGGCTGTAGCCTACTCTTCAATCTGTACATCGAGGAAGCAATGATGGAAATAAAAGGAAGGTTCAGGAGTGGAATTAAAATACAAGGTGAAAGGATATCAATGATACGATTCGCTGATGACATTGCTATCCTGAGTGAAAGTGAAGAAGAATTAAATGATCTGCTGAACGGAATGAACAGTCTAATGAGTACACAGTATGGTTTGAGAGTAAATCGGAGAAAGACGAAGGTAATGAGAAGTAGTAGAAATGAGAACAGCGAGAAACTTAACATCAGGATTGATGGTCACGAAGTCAGTGAAGTTAAGGAATTCTGCTACCTAGGCAGTAAAATAACCAATGACGGACGGAGCAAGGAGGACATCAAAAGCAGACTCGCTATGGCAAAAAAGGCATTTCTGCCCAAGAGAAGTCTACTAATATCAAATACCGGCCTTAATTTGAGGAAGAAATTTCTGAGGATGTACGTCTGGAGTACAGCATTGTATGGTAGTGAAACATGGACTGTGGAAAAACCGGAACAGAAGAGAATCGAAGCATTTGAGATGTGGTGCTATAGACGAATGTTGAAAATTAGTTGGACTGATAAGGTAAGGAATGAGGAGGTTCTACGCAGAATCGGAGAGAAAAGGAATATTTGGAAAACACTGATAAGGAGAAGGGACAGGATGATAGGACATCTGCTAAGACATGAGGGAATGACTTCCATGGTACTAGAGGGAGCTGTAGAGGGGAAGAACTGTAGAGTAAGACAGAGATTGGAATACGTCAAGCAAATAATTGAGGACGTAGGTTGTAAGTGCTACTCTGAGATGAAGAGGTTAGCACAGGAAAGGAATTCGTGGCGGGCCGCATCAAAACCAGTCAGTAGACTGATGATCAAAAAAAAAAAAAAAAAAAAAAAAGTCTCTGACAGGTGACAAGTACGTAAGCATCCTGTCTGATCACCTGAATCCATTCATGTCCATTGTGCGTTCCGACGGTCTTGGGCAATTCCAGCAGGACAATGGGACATCCCACATGCCCAGAATTGCTACAGAGTGGCCCCAGGAACACTCTTCTGAGTTTAAACACTTCTGCTGGCTACCAAACTCCCCAGACATGAACGTTATGGAGTATATCTTGGGATGCCTTGCAAGGTGATGTTCAGAAGAGATATCTATCCCCTCGTATGCTTATGGATTTATAGACAGCCCTGCAGGATTCATGGTGTCAGTTCCCTCCAGTATTACTTCAGACGTTAGTCCAGTCCATGCTACGTCATGTTGTGGCACTTCTGCCTGTTCGTGGGCGCCCTACAGAATATTAGGCAGGTGTACCCCGTTCTTTGGCTCTTCAGTGTTTAATTAACTATATTTTTGGTAGTAGAACCTGGTGTGTGTGTTGTTACGTAGATGCATTGATGGGGGCTAAATCTGCAACACCATGAAGGCGCGTCATAACAAACGTCAAGCTGTCATCAAGTGTAGTACATAATTAAATATCGAATTGAAGAACACTTTTTTACAGGCGTAGAAAGTAGGTGGTAGTAAAGCCATCTATATTCAGTATATAAGGAAAGATTATGCTAAGGCGCCAAAGTTTCTGTAGAAGAACAGAAAATGTTTCATTATTCACTTTGAAAACAATAAAATAACTACTTGGCCTCTCAATACAATAGTAATTACGTAATTGTTACTACACTGTTGCAAGTCGTACACTGTATTATGTTTATTATTATGTGCGATTGGACCCATACGGATCACGCAAAGCTTTTCCGATTCAATTTTTTAATTCTCCAAACTTCTCTCATTCTTTCCCCATGAATTCTCTTTCTTTCCTCTGTCCATTTTGTCCCCTGTCTCTTGCAAACTTCATTCTCGGGTTGTACTTTCCAACTATTGATTTTTTGCCTGTATACATTTCTGTTTATAACTTCTGAAGAATTTATTTGTGCATTTGCTAGATCTGTTTTGGTTTCTTTTATCCAGGGTATGGTTTTCAATTTTTCAATGTATATTATCATTTTGTGGGAGAGTCTGGGTGTTGGGAGTCTGTGGATATGACCGTAAAATTTTAGTCTTCTTTTCCGGATGTCTGTGGCGAGGTTAGATAATTTTTCTGTAGTTTTCCGAGACTGTAAACTGTATCCATCTTCAGTTCTTTTTGGGCCAAGAATCTTTCTGATAATTTTGCGTTCCTCTTTCAGGATGCCTTCCAGGTCGCCTTTTCTATGGAGTGTGAGTGTTTCGCTGGCATATAGTGCTTCGGGCTTGATTACTGTATTGTAGTGTCGTATTTTTGAGTGACTGGAGAGACACTTTTTATTGTAGATGTTGTGGGTTTTCCAGTATGCTATTTTCAGTTTTTGCAGTCGAACTTTTTGTGCAGTTTTCTCTCCCCCTGTGGGTTCTAGGACCTCGCCTAAGTATTTAAAGAATGGAACTCTCTCAATTTGTCCATATTTTGTAGTCAGTTTTGAATTTCAAATTTTGAGCAGATGAATTTGGTTTATTGGAAGGAAATTTGTAGCCCAACTTTTTCGGCGCATTCTTTGACAATGTCTATCTGTTTAATTGCTGTTGTCTCGTTTCCTGCTAGAATGGCCACGTAATCTGCAAATGCCAAGCATGAAATTTTAATACCATCTTTCGATCTTCCTAGTTGTATAGGCTTCCAGTAAATTTGATTCTTCAGTTCTTTCTCCCATTCTCGGATGACTTTGTCTAAGACAAGGTTGAAGAGGAGTGGAGACAAGCCGTCACCTTGTCTGACGCCGGTTTTGATCAGGAAGGGCTCTGATATTTCACCCAGGAATTTTATCTTAGAAGTTGTGTTTGTGAGCGTTTCTTTGATAAGGTTTAGGGTTTTCGGATCGAGTCCTAGCTCCTCAAGGATAATAAAGAGAGATTGCCTATCGATTGAATCATAAGCCTTTGCGAAATCAACAAAGGAACAAATGATCGGACTGTTTCTGACTGCTTTGTATTTTAGTGTTGTCTTCAAATTGAAAATTTGTTCTGCACAGGATCGGTGAGGGTGAAAGCCAGCTTGGTATTCACCAATACTGTGTTCGAGTTGTTCTTGTGTTCGTTGAAGAAGACAAGCTGAGAGGATTTTATAAGTGACTTGGAGAAGGGAGATTCCTCGATAGTTGTTTATATCTGCCATGTCTCCCTTTTTATGCAGTGGATGAATTAGGGCGCATTTCCAATCTTCTGGTAGTTTTTCTGTGTGCCAAATGTCTGTGATGATTTGAGTGAGTTCTTTGAGGGAATTTGGTCCAAGATTTTTAAGTAGTTCTGCAGTGATATTATCTTCTCCGGATGCCTTGTTGTTTTTCAGTCTATGAATATGTCTTTGGATCTCCTCTAGTGTAGGTGGTGGGGATTCTGGATTTGTGTAGACAGCAGTTTCTTGAGGGAATCTTGAAGAAGGTTCAGGGCATTTGAGGAGTCCGGAAAAGTATCTCGCCAGCTCCTCACAATTTTCCCGATTTGTGAGCGCTAGTTTTCCA
The DNA here is from genome assembly GCF_023864275.1 of Schistocerca cancellata. Classification (NCBI taxonomy): domain Eukaryota; kingdom Metazoa; phylum Arthropoda; class Insecta; order Orthoptera; family Acrididae; genus Schistocerca; species Schistocerca cancellata. The sequence goes on from NC_064631.1 coordinate 680,083,348, forward strand.
TCTGGTTTTCTGAAACATAGATTTCGTGAGCCGTATCCATTGATGGATTGACACTGTATTATTATAATTATTATTATTATTAGTGGAAGTGGTTAGAAAGAAAGTTTGTGCAGCCTGAAGTCATTCAGTTTCTGACAGATCAGAAGTAAGTAATCCAGCAATCAAGTGATTTACAAATAGAAGACCTTGGTGATTTCAAATGGGATTTAGCGTGTGGCTAAAACAAGTGTCGTTTGGGAGAGGGATGATTGGACTAGATAAGATTTACTTTACTTTCATTCCAATTGATCTGTAGTGAGGAAGTCCTCCAGGATGTATAACATGTCAGAAAAACAATAATATATGACAAATATTTACAACTCAAACAAATAAGCTAACGTACCATTCCACAGGACCCAAGTGGAATGATCGTCATTTTTTAGTGAACACCACATGAATGAATCATTTCACAAACACTAATGCATTGAATTTAAAATAAAAAAGTTTTTTTTATTTACAAGGCAATAAACATGTAATAGAACTACTATAATACTTATTTACAATGAACACATTACTGCACTGAAATTGTGCAGAAGTTATATTGTGCTTACATATACAGAAATGAGTTGGTTCTACTGAGAAATTCATCAATGGACTAGAAGGAGTTGGCCACCAACAAATCCTTTAGGCTTCTCTTAAACTCTTAAACTGAAATTAAGGTTTTTTATGGCTGCTGGCAAGTTATTGAAAATGTGTGTGCCTGAATAGTGCATATCTTTTTGTACAAGAGTAAGTGACTTTAAATCCTCGTCAAGATTATTCTTATTTCTAGCATTGATTCCATGAATTGAGCTGTTGGTTTGAAAAAGTGATATATTTTTAATGACAAATTTCACTAAGGAATAAATATATTTCGAAGCAGTAGTTACAATCCCTAGTTCTCTAAACAGGCTTCTGCAGGATGTTCTTGAGTTCACACCACATATAACTCATACTGCACGTTTTTGTGCCCGGAAAACCTTAGCTTGGCTTGATGAATTACCCCAAAAAGTAGTCCCATATGACATTATAAAATGAAAGTAAGCATAGTATGCCAAATTTTTCATTTTTGTGTCCCATATGTCTGACACATTGCGCATTGCAAATAGAGATTTGTTAAGACGCTTCAGCAGTTCTGTGGTGTACTCCTCCCAGTTTAATTTATTATCAAGCTGTAAACCCAAGAATTTAACACTTTTCACTTCTTCTACCTGCTTGTCAACGTATGTTAGGCATATACTCGTGGGACACCCCTTATAAGTTCTGAACTGCATTTAGTGTGTTTGTTCAAAGATAAGTGACTAAGAATTGGCTACTAACCAGTGATTAATGTCGACAAATATTTTATTAAAAGATCTTTCTGAGACTACATTTGATTTGATATTTATTGCAATGTTTGTATCATCGACAAACAAAACGAACTTGGCATCTGGTAATGTTATTGATCAAAGGTCATTGATGTACACAAGAAAAAGTAAGGGCCCTAAGATGGAACCTAGTGGGGCCCCACATGTACTTAATTCCCAGGACGATGATGCCTGATAGCTTAATACATGTCTCTTTCCTAATAACACCCTTCGTTTCCTGCCAGAGATATAAGATTTGCACCATTTTGCAGCATTTCCTGTTACACTATAATATTCTGGTTTACTTAAAAGGATATTGTGATGTACACAGTCAAATGCCTTTGACAGATCACAAAATATACCAGTGCCTGCAATTTTTTGTCTAATGAATTAAGTAAAAAAAAAAATGGTTCAAATGGCTCTGAGCACTATGGGACTCAACATCTTAGGTCATAAGTCCCCTAGAACTTAGAAGTACTTAAACCTAACTAACCTAAGGACATCACAAACACCCATGCCTGAGGCAGGATTCGAACCTGCGACTGTAGCAGTCCCGCGGTTCCGGACTGCAGCGCCAGAACCGCTAGACCACCGCGGCCGGCAATTAAGTACATTTTCACTGTAAGTGTAGATAGCCTTCTCAATATCAGAACCCTTTAGAAATCCGAAATGTGACTTTGACAGTATGTTCTTTGAAATAAGATGGTTATAAAGTCGATTGTACATTACTTTTTCTAAAATTTTTGAGAATGCTGGCAAAAGTGAAATTGGACGGAAATTTGATGCTATTTCTTTATTTCCCTTCTTAAACAGTGGTGCGGACTAAGCATGTTTTGCAAGAAGTGTCTATCCTCACTGTAGATATTTAGCTTTGTCTTCTGAGAAGGTGTTGCAGGTAGCACTAAGCAGGTACCGAGAATTGTTCCATCATGCTATAAAAATGTTGTTAGAAATAAACAGTACTAATTACCTCATCGACTCAGTACATGGTTTATTAAGACACTTACAAAATCTGAATATAATTTACCTTTCGTCACTTTTAAAATGAAAATGCTGAAAGAAAAAAAGGTTTCTTGTCTTCGATCACATATCTTGTAAGTAGGCTGTTTAGATTTTTATATTGGTAATGCCACGTAGCGCTCTGTATGAAAATCACTGGCTGTGCTGTGTGCAGTCTGTGGCTAGTTTGCATTGTTGTCTGCCATTGTAGAGGGGCAGCTGGATGTTAACAGCGCGTAGCGTTGCGCAGTTGGAGGTGAGCCGCCAGCAGTGGTGGATGTGGGGAGAGAGATGGCGGAGTTTTGAAATTTGTAATACTGGATATTATGAATTGCTATGTATATTATGATTTTTCAACACTATTAAGGTAAATACATTGTTTGTTCTCTACAAAAAACTTTCATTTGCTAACTATGCCTATCAGTAGTTAGTGCCTTCGTAGTTTGAATCTTTTATTTAGCTGGCAGTAGTGGCGCACGCTGTATTGCAGTAGTTCGAGTAATGAAGATTTTTGTGAGGTAAGTGATTTGTGAAAGGTATAGGTTAATGTTAGTCAGGGCCATTCTTTTGTAGGGATTTCTGAAAGTCAGATTGCGTTGCGCTAAAAATATTGTGTGTCAGTTTAAGCACAGTCATGTATAAATGTTCAAAGGGGACGTTTCATATGTCGACACTTAGCCGAGGATATCTTACTGGAATCTTCTGATTTTTTCCTTGTAGCTTGTGTAATTAGTGTAGCTTTTGTTTATTGCTAGCGCGTAATTGTAGAGAAAATCTCCTTTGTAGTTGTAGTTTTTCATTGTTGTACAGTAAAACAGTTGTGGCATGCATGTAGATTTGCACCAAGTATTTCGCAGCTGCGCTTGCAATTAACTAGATATTATTTTCAGTGCTATGTTAATGTGTTCCCCTATTTTTGCTCTTCAAATAGTGTTTTTCTGTGTTGTCGTGTGAAATATTGTGACAATAATGGCGTGTGAAAAACGTAACACTAGGCTCCAAAGTAAACTGAGAAATAATAGTGACGACGAGCGTAGCTTATCAGCACCACTGTGTAGTGAATTAACAGACATTCCAAGTAGTAATTTGGTAATTGTGCATAGGGAAATGGAGCGGGCGGCAAATAATGGCGTAGACAGTGAAACAGGTTGTGAACAGGGAAGCATTATCGATCGATCGGTCGGCAACAGCTCGCCTCAGGAATCTGAAATGACAGGACACAATTTTACAAATACTGTAGATTCAGGTTTTGTGTCCTCACCGTTTTCTCAAATAAGTCAAGACACGTTTTCAGCTTGTCAAGATGTGAATGTTGCCGGTGAAAATGCACTGCCGAAAAGCGTAGAGGAACAGATTCCAGACACTAATGCATTGTTATTACAACAAATGGAACAAAATCAGAGACAAACACAGCAAAAGCTTCAAAAGTTAGACATTATGGAACAAAATCAGAGACAAACACAGCAACAGTTAGACACAATGGAACAAAAGCTTCAAAAGTTAGACTCAGTGGAACATAAGCTTGAACAAACACGTGAAGATTTAACTACTGAGTTACATAATATTGAATCGAAATGTCAAAAAGCCTGTAATGATGTAAAAACACAAATTTGTGAGCATTTTCAACCTATTTTTTCGCGGCATGAAAATGCATTACAGAATCACGAAGCAGCCATAAAAGAACTCCAAACTATTGTTCATGAAAATCACGACACCTTGCAAGCTAAAATTGACTCAGTTGCATCTGCCGATTCGGTTACGCAACTTGCAGAAACTCAAGAAAACTTAAAGGACACAGTAGATACGATTTCAACACAAATGGACACTCTGAAACTTGGTTCAGAAAAACACACTGAGGAAATAAGTACACTATCGGAGAAAGTAGCCGAACTTTCGGATCAGTTCACTAACTTACCTGCAAAGGTAGATGATGATCTGAATGACACAAGACCTGTAGCCATCTCTGACACAGAAGAGTGCGAACAAATTAGGAATTCAAACAAAATCAGAATCAAATTAATACGCAACACCAAAGAGAAATCCGGGAAGTACAAGATCAGCTGACACAGGTAATACAAGAATTACGTATTTCAGAGGCCACTCGCGCTCCAATATGGGAAGAGGGACATAGAAATACGGAACAGCCACAAAATAATAACTCAGGGCACTTCGGAAATTATGAAAGAAATTGGCAAGGTACACCGAATTTTCAGATGGAACCGCCGACACGACGTAACAATGACCGATATGCTACTCGCCGACACGATGATTTTGACTATAAGCTGTTCATTACTACACGTAAATTCATAACGTTTAAGAATTCTGCCAACGACTTTCATCCACAAGCATGGCTCCATCAATTCTCTCATTGTTTTCCTCCCAACTGGTCATTGGAGCACAGGTTAGAATTTATGTGTGGCTACTTGGAGAATGAACCAGCTGTAAGAATGCGATCGGTCATTCACGATTGTCACAGTGAAGGAGAATTTTACCATGCGTTCCTCTCAGCATATTGGTCTCAAGCTACACATGACTGAGTAAAACATAGCATCATAATGATGGAACATTTCGAACAATCTGAATTTTCCAGTCTTGTGAAATATTTTGAAGACATGTTGCACAAGAATCAGTACCTGTCAAACCCACACAGCCCCTCAGAACTCATACGCATTTGCTTAATCAAATTACCTGAACATTTACGACATATTATTTTGGCAGGACGTTGCAAAGACGACATTGAAGCTTTCAGGGACTGTTACAAGAACTGGAAATTGACACTGACAATCGCGGAATGCGAAAACAGGAGCACAACAATTACAGATCACATCCGTCACAATTCCACGATGACAGAAATAATATACGACAAGTCTATTCTTTCAATGTAAATCGTGACCGAAACAGACACCACCCGTATAACAACCATTGGCAGAGTAGTAATAATTACAGGGAAAGATCACATATCTGCGGTAATGACTATCACAGAGACAATCAGAGGAACAGACAATATGGGAACCAAAATAATTATTATCAAGGGAGACAGAATAACTTTAGACGCAACGGTCCAGCGCGCAGTTACGATTCAGGGAGAAATTCTCCACCATGTGACCGACAAGAAAGAAACTATGGAATCTACCGACATGACGACAGACGATATGATCGTAACGACAGACCTGAACTGCATCAGAACTGGCGGAATTTAAACAGGGCAGTGCCCTCTTGTTACGGTGAATTTGTAGAAGTTAGGTCTCCAAATCCCAATAATGACACGCGCCAACAAAGAGACAATAGGCAATGACTCACACCGCTGGCAGCCACAAAACGTACTTATGAAACTGACGACGCAGCTGCCGTAGCTAGTAATTACGTAAAAATGGAAGACATTAGGGACATCTTACTCCAGGAACACGACGTAAAACATAACAACATTGCATATCCTGTGATTCACATTACTGTAAATGACGTAAAATTTACGGCAATACTTGACTCTTGCCGTCCCATTTCAGTAATTAGTGAAACAGCTTTTAGCAAATGCAACAAATCGAACGATTGCCCCACACTTCCGTTACGTAAGATTAAATTACAAGGTGCAATCTTTGGAAAAAGTGTAGAGTACGCCAACAAACCAATTTAGAATTCTTTTGCCAAAGCCACAGCTTCTCTATGAACTTTCTTATTGTTCCATTATTGTCGACGGAAATTATACTGGGAGTAGACTTTTTGAATGAATACAAAGCAATCTTAAGCTTTCACAATGCTGAAATAAGTTTAGAGAAAGAAGGTAAGTCAATAGCTTTGAAATTTGAAGACTGGCTCTCAAACCATGATGAGGAAATTAATCGGCTTTACCTTCTGTTAGACAACAGTTCGGAATTTTCTATGGAACTAGACACTAACAATCACTCTGCAAGTACTGACAGGGATGATATCGACGGCATATTTGAAACTAATGAGTTAATTCAGAATAAAATTCAAACAATTGAGGATTGTAATGACACTGATAGGCAGTAGCTTTTTGAGATTTTACAAGCACATTCCACAGTTTTTACTCACAAAACAGGAACAATCAAGGGATTTAAATACCAATTTCGTGTTCGTGAGCATACTAAATTTTGTGTTAGGCCATACGTAATTCCAGCATATTATAGGGACCGTGTTAGAACAGAAATACAATCTATGCTTGATGAGGGCATTATTGAGCCTGCAGTAAGCTCATACAACAATCCGTTACATGTTGTTGAGAAGAAAAATGGATCGATCAGGCTTGTCTTAGATTCGAGACAAATCAATACTATCATTATTCCTGAAACAGACAGGCCGCAGACGATGGAAGAACTTATTCAAAATTTTAATGGTGTAAAAGTGTTGTCTTCCATTGATCTCAGATCCAGCTTTTATCAGATCGAACTTCATCCAGAATGTAGAAAATACACAGCTTTCCTTTGTTTCGGCGTTTGTTATCAGTTTCGGAAATTTCCTTTTGGTTTGAACATTTCTTCGGCAGCATTCATTCACGGGCTAAATTCCATATTACCTGAGTTCTTAAAACGTCACATCACCTTATATGTGGGCGATATTCTAATAGCAGAAGCTTCATGGGAACAACATAACCCCATCCTCAACAGTTTGTTACGTATTTTGGCAGAATCTGGAATTACAGTTAACTTGCAAAAGTCTGAATTCGGTAGGTCAAAGGTGAGGTTTTTGGGACATATTATTTCTTCTGAAGGCATTCAGCCGGATCCTGAAAAGTTAGAAGCAATCAGAGCCATTCCAGTTCCATCCACAAAAAAACAAGTCCGCAGTTTTCTAGGTCTCGTAAATTTTTACCGTCGTTTTCTGAATATGCAAATTCTTGTTACACCAAAACTTTGTTCTCTCACTGGAAAAAATACTATTTGGAACTGGGACGAACAAGCACAGTTGGAATTCAATTCTTTGAAAGAATCGCTACTTAATGTGTCAATACTAGCTCATCCAGATCTGTCACAAGATTTCTGCGTTAGCACGGATTCTTCTAAAGTCGGTCTTGGTGCCCATTTATTTCAAGAAGCCATAGAAAATGACACTACCATTCAGAAAACCATTGCTTTTGCTAGCCGAGTGCTAACAAAATCTGAAAAAAATTATTCTGTTACTGAATTAGAAGCTTTAGCTATCGTTTGGGCATTTAACAAATTCCGTTTCTTTCTTTCTGGCAAGCACGTAAAAGTATACAGTGATCATCGTGCATTACAATTTCTTATGTCTTCAAAATTAAATCATGACAGGTTAAAACGTTGGGCATTGTTTCTGCAAGAATTCCGCTTCACAATAGTCTACATTCCCGGCAAGGAGAACATTGTTGCGGACGCGCTGTCACGCGCACCGTCTGGGCTTGAGAAAAGTAACACAGAAGGCAACCTTGAGAAAAATTTCAGTATTCTTTACATTCAGAAAGTCGCCTTTGAAAACTTCATCACCACATCTTTAAAGGACATTGCTCATGAACAAGATAAAGATCCGATTTGGAAAGACATCAAAAGTAAATGGCATGAAAAGACACACACTCAGATTCGGCATTATTACCTGGTTAGAAACAACATACTCTTCAAACGCTGCCCTGTTGATGACAAGCTATGGGTACTTTGCATTCCTGACCATTTTGTTAATAAGCTCATTTGGTACATTCATTTCAGCTACGCACATTTTGGCCCACGAAAATGTTATCATATTCTTCGAACGACTTGTTATTTTAACAATATGGAAAAGCGAATTCGAAGAGTCTTGTCTATTTGTAAACTTTGTCAAAAGGCGAAACCATCTACCATCTCACATCGTGCTCCGTTATTTCCTATTATTCCTTCTAAATTAAAAGAATTTCCTGCTGTTGATCTCTTGGGACCGCTTGTCAGAACGTCTAATGGATTTTCGTACGTTCTAGTCGGTGTTGAACTTACTTCAAAATTTGTTTCTTTCACTCCGTTACGTAATGCTACTGGACGGTCTGTATCCAACGCCTTTGTTAAAAATTTCTTACGTGAAGTTGGACACGTCAGTAAAGTCATTTCAGATAACGGACCGCAATTCAGATCTGCTGTTTGGTCACGCATGCTTCGGAATCATAAAATCAAACCTGTTTTTATTTCATTGTACTCACCACATTGTAACCCGTCTGAAAGGATTATGAAAGAAATCAATAAGCTTTGCAGACTTTATTGTCACAGAAAGCATCAGCATTGGGACAGATATTTACACTTATTTCAAAACGTGCTGAATGAAATGCCTCATGACTCCACTGCTTTACCACCTATTCTTGTACTGAAGAATGAAGAACCACCGAACAGAATCAGAGAGCTTGTACCTTTCCCGAATACACGTAAACTTCGGCACAAAGACATAATTGATTTGGATCTTAAAAATATAAAATCTGCAGCAGACAAAAGGAGAATACTACACGGTAAAGCAAATGCAAAGAAATTAGATATTGGTCAGAAAGTTCTCATTAAAGCTCATTCATTGTCACATAAGAAGAAACACTTGAGTCACAAATTCTATCTAGATTACAATGGACCTTACAGAACCCGACGTATACCACATGATAATTGCATTGAAGTTGAAACTCTGCGTACTAGGAAGAGTAAAGGTTTACACCACATTCCACATGTAAAACCGTTTATTGAAAGATAATCTGCTTTTTAACTTTGTCTTTGCCATAAAACGTTTCACTTCACGTTACTAGTATGCTTTAGAAACTGTTACCATGCAACAATGTGTGAAGTTAAATATCCAGTCGAGAACCAAGATAACTTATTTAAACAGAAATTACGAATGCATTGTTATTGCAAACAGATGACACAGTGTTATTGTTTGTGTACATTCTTGCTTGTTAGTTGCACGATTACGTAACGACTATAAGGCTCACATACTTAGAACATATCTGGTACTGCTAATGAGATTTTAATGCAACATTTTGGTTCACTTGAAAATACATTCTAGATTTAAAGTACTTTCTGTGAGATACCAGATGACACAGTGGTTAGTTTATGTGACAGCTACACGATTTTATCACGACGCTACTAATGAGTGACTATTTACAATGGTTCTTTTGCGGTGTTTCTGTTTTATGTCGGCACAGTTTTTCTGAATTCTTCTGGAAAGAAAAACATGTTTTAGTAGTAACTTTTGTGGTATAGCTACAATGAGACAGCCTTTTCCGTAGCACAACAATACGTTACAGCACAGTAATTTCTTCATCACAACAATAAGCGTAATAACTAAGATATCTATACGCAAAGCATTTCACTTTTGTTTATCATGAGGTAAGTACATTGACTTCTGCAGAACTTAGCTTTAGGAGGACAATAACTACGACACTTCCACAGAGATTATCTTACAGCAAGACGCACATTTAGCGCTACAGGACACGTATTTGAGTGATTAATTTTGTACTTAAAACATTTATTTTTAAAGATTTTTGAATTACAAAGAAAGTTTTCCGTGATACATTTCATTCCATTGCTGTAATCTGTAACACCTGAGGGTATAATTACATTAATCCTCAGGGGGTACACGCTTACTTTGTGTACCATGTGTTTGGCAAGCACAAGGAGCCCTAGCTAATATGGTATTTGCTTATACAACTTTACACATCGGTACCATATTTCTCCAACACAGAATTACACAGCCACCTGATTATTTAACAGAGAAACAAACATTTTTTTTATTACATCAGTGACAAATGTTTACGCAATTACACCATTGGATAACTTCACACTTACGAAATTGTATTTTGTCTGTACTTTGTGAACTGTTCATATTTTTTTGGACCCATTGTGATATTATGAGAGCTTTGAATGATATATTTGGTATGGGATCACGATTTTTAAAGTACGTTTGAGGCAGATGACACTTTTGACATGAGCAGAGAATTTTTTTTTAATTATTGGAGGAAGCTACGACGATTTTGAGAGTTGACTGAGGTTTATGATCAATAAGCTGATGCTATATGAGTTATTTGATTATGCTACATATCTGTTGTGATGAAATATTGAAGAAGTGTCGACGAATATGTGTATATGTAATAAGGTAAGGAATAATGAGTAGTGGTTCGGGACTCTGGTTTGTGAATAAGGTTGTTGGAAACCAAGAATCGTACTTTAAGAGTTATGAAATGTGTGTATATTCGTAAATGCATCACATTGCCGACGAAATAGTTTTGAACACTGTTATATTCATAGGATTTTGTTTCTACACATTTGCAACGTAAATTCTCGACCGGTGAAATTTTTTTATATGAGACTGCCACTGTAGTGGAAACTGCTGTCATAAATATTTCAGTAAGAAAGTTAAGTGACCTTGACATAATGCGTTTTGGGCGTCCAGCTGAGAGGTAGTCGTCTGACAAAAGAAAGCCATTAGTGTGTGCACCTTTCAGAGGCAGAGGTGGAGAAAAAAAAAAGAGACAATTAACCTCGCTATTGACATTCCTCTGTAGAAAGCATCGCAAATATGACACGCTCATTACTTGAAAACATATGATTACTCGTACTTTGTGCTAATTACTGAAATGCTTATGAATTGATGGGAAATATTCGTACATCTGCGCACCTGATTATGACAAGTGTCTTTCTACGAGAGTTGAGAGCTACTGACTTATGAAATGCCACATAGCTATTGAATGATGTTTTTATGCTTTGGTTTGCATAATTGCTTATTTCATTTGATACCTGTTTTCCAGCTGTGTTGCAGCATTAGTTTTATAAAATAAACTTAAATGCATCTGCTAATGTGAACACTTTCTGTCAACAGATTTATTAAATAATTATTTTCTGATCCACATTCTTCGAAAAAGGAGCTCTTGGAATGGAGAGAACATTAAGAAGGGACGGATAACAGTAACTGCATCTATAATTTTCTTTTCAAGTACTTGGTAATTTTTTGTAGAATAATTTGTGGTGCACCACTTTAATTACATAGACATTAAGATGTGAATATACATTTCCCTTGTCTGCATTATTGTTTTTACTGTAATACTTTTTCTGCTTGAGCTATGTCATGTTTAGGTATAAGTTACTGCTGTTTGCCAGGCATAGTGTTACTGAATTTGACTTTGTATTACTCAAGCTAGTTTTACTACTGATTTATTTTTCTTGTTTGCTGCACAGTGCCTTATATTAGTTGTAATATTGCAATTGCTTTGCCTATTTAAATTTTTTTGTCATTGATGTTTGTGTTAATTGTTTTGTGCTGCTGCATTGCCTCGTTCCTTAGTTTAGCATCTGAGCTCAGTAGATTTAAGTTAGCTTAAGAAGGGGGTAGCCTATAAGAGAATGAGTTGCGATGAATTTGAAGAAATGCACTGAGAGGTCATACGAGAAAAATACAGAAAGCATGCTTGGATAGGATTTTTTTGTTGGAAACAAATGTTGAAATAAGACGAAAAATGTATGGAATGAAGTTTTGGGTTGGATTGCAGTACCAAATGTTACACTGAAAACGAACCCTGTCCTTTCCTTGTGTGTTATCCCACTATATGTTTGTGTACCCTTGTGTATTTATGTTTTCCTGTATTTATATGTTTATCTGATAAGACTTATGTTGTAGAATTTTTCTAATACTCAGCTACATGAACTATGATGAGGAATACTGTTATCCCCGAATATAATTGGGATTAATAATATGTTATTTACCTTGTAAAGATGTTTAGACAATATTTATTCGGTTTTGTTTTAATGCTCATGTGTAAAGTTGATGTTTCAAAAGTTATTCTGATCTTTTATGTATTTACTTATGCCATAATTCCTATAACACTGATGTATATGTTTATTTCTATTCTGTTGTATAGCCTGTCCAACAAATGTTATCTGTATTGTTATGTTTTTAATGATGTATTTTGTACCTTGTAATTGTATTATTATGTTATAAAATTGTAATTGACACCAGTTCATCATATTATTAACTTGTAAGTTCCATTTCACTGCACAAGTTTCTGTTGGTCATAGTATATGAACAATATGTGAGAAGTTGGGACTGTTAGTGTTTGCATGTGTGTTAATTATTCAGCAAGGGACTGGATAACAGCATTGCTGCTTCTAAGGACAATTCCAAAAACTTTGTGAGTGCACAAGTGGTGGTTATGGACTTGCTATATTATCCGCAAGACTCTTCAATGGTGATTGTGCACCTCCACAGTCACAACAGATGGCTGCTGGCCATCTCTACAAGGACTACAGTGGGTCTGCATCTTTGATGACCCACCAATACCATTATTTCTTTAAGGACTACAGTGGGTCTACACCTTTGCTGACTCACCAGTACCATTATTTCTACAAGGACTGCAGTGGGTCTGCACCTCTGGTGGCCCACCAATACCGTAATCTCTACCAGGACTACAGTGGGTCTACTCTGTGATGACCTACCTACCAATATTCTTCAAAACGTCGAATGACTCTGCGGTGGGTTTACTCTGTTGTGGCCCATTACCTGCCAGTATGTCAAGAGTCAGCACTGTCTTTCCGTTGGAAGGACAACACTACTTCTTCAAGACTGCATGGAAATCCACTACTTCTGTGTGCAATTTCTTTTACTAATGAGACTTTGTGAAAAAAACTGTAATTACTATTATAATGAATCATCAGGACTGTCTTTATGGACTGTGAGAAAATTTTAGCTTTTGACCAACATTGTATCAATAAGTGTGTGCATTTGATTTCTTTGTTATTGTAATTATGAAAAATTTTATCAAATCATTATTGGCCACTGCCCAAAACAATTTGTAAAAAATTTTGTGGGGAGCATGGGGGCTATGTAAGTAGGCTGTTTAGATTTTTATATTGGTAATGCCACGTAGCACTCTGTATGAAAATCACTGGCTGTGCTGTGTGCAGTCTGTGGCTAGTTTGCATTGTTGTCTGCCATTGTAGAGGGGCAGCTGGATGTTAACAGCGCATAGCGTTGCGCAGTTGGAGGTGAGCCGCCAGCAGTGGTGGATGTGGGGAGAGAGATGGCGGAGTTTTGAAATTTGTAATACTGGATATTATGAATTGCTATGTATATTATGATTTTTCAACACTATTAAGGTAAATACATTGTTTGTTCTCTATCAAAATCTTTCATTTTGCTAACTATGCCTATCAGTAGTTAGTGCCTTCCGTAGTTTGAATCTTTTATTTAGCTGGCAGTAGTGGCGCTCGCTGTATTGCAGTAGTTCGAGTAATGAAGATTTTTGTGAGGTAAGTGATTTGTGAAAGGTATAGGTTAATGTTAGTCAGGGCCATTCTTTTGTAGGGATTTTTGAAAGTCAGATTGCGTTGCGCTAAAAATATTGTGTGTCAGTTTAAGCACAGTCATGTATAAATGTTCAAAGGGGGCGTTTCAATCTCCGTGTCCTCACCTACTTTTACCAACTGGTGTGTGGACGTTTCACGTTTCTTCTTATCTAACTAATTGCTTGAAAATGTGAAAGTGAGTGAAAGTTTTTTAAAGGTTTGGAATGCGTGTAAGTGAGACTGGACTTGGGTACCAGCCCTGGTATTCACCTGGGGGGAGTGGGAAACCGCCTAGTCTCTTTAGCACATTGACGTTTGTCGTTAATCAGTTGGGTAGAGTTTATCCGAAACCGCGGCATCTTCCAGTTAGAGCACGCATGGCGATACGGGCAGATCAGACATTATTTTTGTTCGACCTGTATAGTTCCATCCTAAGATGATTTACAAGAACGAATACAAGTTTCTTTCACCGCATGAATGTACATACCGTTATCACATAAAAACATATGTAGTGAAAAAAATTACTGATTAAAACCAAAACGAAGATGGTGTTGCGGTGCAGACAAATTACCAAACAATTCGGGCCACAGTGAACTACTTCCCATCCCGAAGGCACTCGGCTGACGACACAGCCGGCCGAAAAACGACTTCACCGGATACGTCAATATTTGTCAGAACTACAGGGACGACTCGTCGTGACGGCAGTTGCCGGTGTATGTCATCGCCGCCAGACAGGAACACTACACATAGGCAGGCAACGAAGAGTTGGGCAGCAGACTGCAGGAAACCTGTATGTCGGGCGAAACAATCTCCTTCATTCTAAGGGTGCAAGATTCGAAGCATCTAGAAATTCAATATATCCTTCGCCTAGCTTTCTACACTCAGACGCCCCGACCTGCAGGAAGGCTGCGCTAGCTTCCGCTGGCATTACTCGACCCCTGGTCGTGTGGTCTGCGTACAGTGATGACCAGCGCTGCTACACCGATGCGGAGACGCCTGGATCGACAGCAGGCTGCGACCACTGGACAGTGGCACGTTCCTGTATCTGCTCTATCCCGATGATTTATGAAGAGTTGTCGCGTCCTCCATCTTTCTGCGGCCTCTTTCACCTCCGACAGATTCTGACAAACCACACCAGCCCGTCAAACCCACAGTGTCCTGGTGGGGCAGCAGCCATGCTGACAAGAAGAAGAATGGTCCTCCACCTCTCTGTAGCGGTCATGTCACAAGACGACGGCTAGTTCTGTGTCAGTGAGAGCGTTCAAGGTAATAGCTACGGAGTGTGTTTAGTGGAGAGAAACAGTCTTTAAAACAATAGCCCTGTGTGGGATTGCATTCAGTCCGTAGAGTGTGACGTATGAACATGGTTTGTTATAGTGATACATGCCACACATCTATCAG
Organism: Schistocerca cancellata; assembly: GCF_023864275.1. Taxonomy (NCBI): domain Eukaryota; kingdom Metazoa; phylum Arthropoda; class Insecta; order Orthoptera; family Acrididae; genus Schistocerca; species Schistocerca cancellata. The sequence continues at coordinate 680,098,358 of NC_064631.1, forward strand.
TTGCTGAACACTTTTAGAAAATGCGATGAAGTATTAATTTAATGAAATGTGTTTCCAGGCGGCAAGGAGCGCCTCGTCCCCGGCACGAATCCACCCGGCGGATTTGTGTCGAGGTCCGGTGAACCGGCCAGTCTGTGGATGGTTTTTAGGCGGTTTTCCATCTGCCTCGGCGAATGCGGGTTGGTTCCCCTTATTCCGCCTCAGTTACACTATGTCGGCGATTGCTGCGGAAACAAGTTCTCCACGTACGCGTACACCAACATTGCTCTACCACGCAAACATAGGGGTTTCACTCGTCTGGTGTGAGACGTTCCCTGGGGGGCCCACTGGGGGCCGAACCGCACAATAACCCTGGGTTCGGTGTTGGGCGGCGGAGGGGTGAAGTGGACTGCGGTAGTCGTCGTGGGGTTGCGGACCACTGCGGCTGCGGCGGGGACGGAGCCTCTCCGTCGTTTCTAGGTCCCCGGTTAACATATAATACAATACAATACAATGAAATGTGTATTCAAATACTGGCACTGCGTTTAAAAATATAGATAAAGATGTTAATCTTCCTATGACAAATGTATTTATAGCAAGAATTACGTGTATCATAATCGATATAATGAAAAATCCAGAAATTTACTCGCAAAATCAGTAGTGAAAGACATACTAGTTTTTACTATTCTTCAGTTATGTATCAAATACACTGTTGGACTTTAAAACTGACCCACCAGAATTGGCAGTAGTTGCGAACTTTTATTTTGCTTTCACAGTGTAATAGAAAGAATACGGGAGTAATTTTATGGGCGTCTTTGCAGTGTACGAGGCGGCAAGTTTGTTCACAGAGCTGTTCCTACTCGCAGCACGAATGGCACTAATCCTTGTGAACATCGAGTCGAAATCAACTTATATGACATCATTCCCTTCTGATTTAACGCTAGTACACCGTTACTTCTACTACAGCGTTTCTCAATCACAGTCGCCGATGAGTGTGTGGGAGGGAGGGGGGGGGGGTGAAATTTAGGGGTATCAGTGTCTCTGTAACGCATAATTAGATCTTTTCAATTGGTGAGATATACGCAGAACATTCAGGCCAGCAAGGGCAACGGTCAAACACCATCCGTATCTGTGTAGGTCAGAGAAGTACCGCTAACTTGTGGTCATGCTTTATATTGTTAAAAGATAACTTCGCGGAGAACTCTAGTGCAAGACACGGTCACCGGCCTTCAAACATCAGAAATGTTACATTTGTTGTCCAAATTACCGGCTGCACGAACCAAAGGTGGTCTTGCCGTGTATTAAACAGGATCCCACACCATCACGCTAAGTGACGGGCCTATATCACGAAGAACATTCGCTGCTCTCGGCACCTCCATATGCAGATACGTCCACTGTAATGCTGCGAAACGTGGCGCCACCCATATGTCCAGTATTGCCGTTGCGCACAACACTGTCGGGACACCTGTCTCTGCTGCAGCGTCCAGGTAGCAGCAACAATGGTCGCGTTGTTGTCAGTCCGATGGACTCCAGACGTCGCCGCTCTGTCTGCATGGATGCTAACTGGTCTTTCCGCGAACAAGCCTATTTCGAGACTAATGGCACACGACGTGCTAGTATGACCCTATGTCTGTACTTCGAGGCGCTAATCGCATGGACTCGTTCAGATCCTGCATGGTGTTTAGTATAGTATTTTTAAAAATATAAATTCTACAACATATTAGCGTGATAGTCATGAAGTCTGTACAACCTCGAGCAGCAGTATCGCAGAACGATAAATCGCCGTCTCAATAGGCCTCGATGCTGCCGCTCTCGAATTTCGATGCGTGTACGTATATGTTTCTCCTTCTTACATGAGGCTTACCACAATTCTCTCATAGGCATCAAACATTCAAACGTAATATCTGAAATTTAGACCCTAATACTTTATGTAGTTACTGTGGTGAGGAATAGCTCAGTAGGGAGTTCAGTTGAAGAGGAATAGACGTCACTGAGAAGGGCAATCACAGAAGTTGGAAATGTAAACGTAGCTACAATGAAGATAACTGCGAAGAAATAATGGGTAGCACAAGAAATACTTCAACTGGACGATGAAAGAACAAAGTACAAATACATTCAGGGAAAGTCAGGAAAAAAGAAATACAAGTCGCTTGAGGATGAAATAAATAGTAGGTGCAGGGTAACTAAGGTGAAATGGCTGCATGAAAAATGTGAAGATATCGGAAAAGAAAAGATTGTCGGAAGGACTGACTCAGCAAATAGAAAAGTGAAATAAACTATTTGTGAAATTAAAAGCAAGAGTGGTAACATTAAGGGTGCAGTGGGAATTCCACTGTTACATGCAGAAGAGTGAGCGGATGGGTGGTAAGAGTACATAAGAAGGCTTCTATGAGGCGGAAGACTTGCCTGGTGTGATAGAAGAAGAAACAGGAGTCGATATAGTATCGAATGAGGCGGAAGAGATACATAACATTCCATCAGAATTTGAAAAATCATTGGGGGAAGTGGCAACAAAACGACTATTCATGTTGGTGTGTAGAATGTAGGAGTCTGGCGATATACAAACTGGCAATCGAAAAATTATCATCCACACAATTCCGAAGACTGCAACAGCTGACAAGTGCGAGAATTATTGAACAGTCAGCGTAACAGCTCATGCTTCCAAGTTGTAGACAAGAATTATACATAGAAGAAAAGAAAATAGGAGATCTCTTAGATAACGATCGGTCTGGATTTAGGAAAAATAAAGGCACCACAGACGCAGCTCTGATGTTGTGGCTGATAATGGAATTAAGATTAATGAAAAATGAAGACACTTTCACAGGATCTGTTGACCTGGAAAAAGCGTTCGACAATGTCAAACGGTGGAAAATGTTCGAAATTCAGACGAAAATAGGGGTACGTTATGGGGAGAGATAGGTAATGTAGGTAATATACAACAGGTACAAGAAGGAATAGGGGAAAATAAGAGCGCACGACCAAGAACGAAGTGCTCTGATTAAAAATTGTGTAAGAGAGGGATGCAGTAATTCGCCCTACAGGTGGAAATAAAAGAACGTTCAAGAGTGAAATCGAAATTCAAGATGAAAAGGATATCAGTGATAAGAACGCTGATCACATTACTATCCTCAGTGAAAGCGAAGAAGAATTACAGGGTCTGTTGAAGAGAGTGACTACTAAATATGGATTGAGAGTAAACCAAAGAAAGACAAGAGTAATGAGAAGCAGCAGAAATGAGAACAGCGAGAAACTTAACATCAGGATTGATGGTCACGAAATAGATGAAGTTAAGGAATTCTGCTACCTATGCAGCAATATAGCCCATGACGGACGGAGCAAAGAGAACATAGGCCTTGATTCAAGGAAGAAATTTCAGTGAATTTACGTTTGGTGCACAGCGTTGTGTGGTAGTGAAACATGGACTATGGAGAAACCAGAACAGAAGAGAATCTAAGCATTTCAGATGTGGTGCTACAGACGAATGTTGAAAATTAGTTGTACTGATAAGGTGATGAATGAGGAGGTTCTGTGCAGAATCGGAGAAGAAAGGAATATATGGAAAACACTGACAGAAAGAAGGGACGGGTTGATAGGACATCTGTTAAGACATCAGGGAATGACTTCCATTGTACTAGAGGGAGCTGCAGAGGGCAAGAACTGTAGAGGAAGACAGGAGACTGGAATACATCCAGCAAATAATTCAGGACGTAGGTTGTAAGTGTTACTCTGAGATGAAAGGGTTGGAGAGAAATTGGTAGCGGGGTGCATCAAATCAGTCAGAAGACTGATGGATCAAAAAATAAATAAATAAAAATCCAACTTGTACAATCCATTCGAGTAGCACCAGTCAGAAAGGTTGCGTGATATCTACGCCAACCGTAAATTCAACAATCCGCAGTAAACGCATTCCAGTTACATATTTCATTTGAAGCAGAACTAAGTAGAAGTAGGACAGTCGTTAATCGGAACATTAAATTCTTCATTTTTCTTTATGTAAAAAAAAAAAAAAAAAAAAAAAAAACAAACATATGCCACGTCGTGAGGAAAGAACTGTGTTGTTCTCAAAAATGATATTGTCTTTACTTAGAAATCTGCTTGATTAATATTTCACAAATGCGGCAGCCATCATGCATAAAACAGTATCAGAGTTAATCTCTAATGTGAAACGTATCGGTGGTCCTCTTATGCCTATGCTGTGCGCTATATAACACTAATCTAATCACCGATCATCGATTGGATGAAGATTTGCTTCAAGAGAGATTCGAACATTTTATAGTTGAGCCGCCGTTTGAAAATAAAGAATCAGACTACTTATAAAGCAGACAACCTCGTAGGTGGGGCAACCTCAGCTATGAGTATTCATCTTGGGTGTTAATAATCGCTTCAGCTGTATTTTGGTCCTTTATTATTCTACCACTACTTGTTTCGTGGCGTTAAAGTCACATCTTATTGACAGAAAGGCAACTACCACCGATATAGTGATTCATAGCTCTTCCAACCACCCACAAAATGTGGCCTTCAGGCCGTTTTTACACTCCTGGAAATGGAAAAAAGAACACATTGACACCGGTGTGTCAGACCCACCATACTTACTCCGGACACTGCGAGAGGGCTGTACAAGCAATGATCACACGCACGGCACAGCGGACACACCAGGAACCGCGGTGTTGGCCGTCGAATGGCGCTAGCTGCGCAGCATTTGTGCACCGCCGCCGTCAGTGTCAGCCAGTTTGCCGTGGCATACGGAGCTCCATCGCAGTCTTTAACACTGGTAGCATGCCGCGACAGCGTGGACGTGAACCGTATGTGCAGTTGACGGACTTTGAGCGAGGGCGTATAGTGGGCACGCGGGAGGCCGGGTGGACGTACCGCCGAATTGCTCAACACGTGGGGCGTGAGGTCTCCACAGTACATCGATGTTGTCGCCAGTGGTCGGCGGAAGGTGCACGTGCCCGTCGACCTGGGACCGGACCACAGCGACGCACGGATGCACGCCAAGACCGTAGGATCCTACGCAGTGCCGTAGGGGACCGCACCGCCACTTCCCAGCAAATTAGGGACACTGTTGCTCCTGGGGTATCGGCGAGGACCATTCGCAACCGTCTCCATGAAGCTGGGCTACGGTCCCGCACACCGTTAGGCCGTCTTCCGCTCACGCCCCAACATCGTGCAGCCCGCCTCCAGTGGTGTCGCGACAGGCGTGAATGGAGGGACGAATGGAGACGTGTCGTCTTCAGCGATGAGAGTCGCTTCTGCCTTGGTGCCAATGATGGTCGTATGCGTGTTTGGCGCCGTGCAGGTGAGCGCCACAATCAGGACTGCATACGACCGAGGCACACAGGGCCAACACCCGGCATCATGGTGTGGGGAGCGATCTCCTACACTGGCCGTACACCACTGGTGACCGTCGAGGGGACACTGAATAGTGCACGGTACATCCAAACCGTCAGCGAACCCATCGTTCTACCATTCCTAGACCGGAAAGGGAACTTGCTGTTCCAACAGGACAATGCACGTCCGCATGTATCCCGTGCCACCCAACGTGCTCTAGAAGGTGTAAGTCAACTACCCTGGCCAGCAAGATCTCCGGACGGATCTGTCCCCCATTGAGCATGTTTGGGACTGGATGAAGCGTCGTCTCACGCGGTCTGCACGTCCAGCACGAACGCTGGTCCAACTGAGGCGCCAGCTGGAAATGGCATGGCAAGCCATTCCCCAGGACTACATCCAGCATCTCTACGATCGTCTCCATGGGAGAATAGCAGCCTGCATTGCTGAGAAAGGTGGATATACACTGTACTAGTGCCGACATTGTGCATGCTCTGTTGCCTGTGTCTATGTCCCTGTGGTTATGTCAGTGTGATCATGTGATGTATCTGACCCCTGGAATGTGTCAATAAAGTTTCCCCTTCCTGGGACAATGAATTCACGGTGTTCTTATTTCAATTTCCAGGAGTGTATATAGATTCCATAGCGTCCCGTTGTCAAAGGAAGCCTTTGATAGAAAGTTTCGAGTCATACACTACACAGTCTACAAAACCGGCTATGACAGTGAGTTTGTCAATGGAATTAATCGTTGTAGCCTCAGAAAGATAAGAAAAACCAACGCAACGGATAGCTCACTCAGTAGAGTCAATAGTCGGAAGACGGCCAGTATCAGAATCATAAAATTCCATATTTCGGCAGTATTTCCGAAAGAATCTGCTGACAGTTGAGGTCTAAAAATATTGAACCAGCTTTCTTCATTCCCTGTAATGTTGGCACAAAGTATAGGCACAAAGAACATGCCACTTGCTCCGAATATAATGCAACCAGGGTATATTGCATCACTAGCAATGATTTCCCCATGCGGTACATCGGTCAAACAGGCAGAAGCCTTAGCACCAGGTTCAAAGAATATCTTAGGGTTTCTAGCTCGAATACCACCTTGAGTACCTACATTCGTGAGCAGAGGCATACCGTCACAGAACTCACTAGTAACTTAAGAATTTTACATTGAGAAAACAAGGCCACACTTGAAGCATCCTGGAGGAGGTAGAAATTATGACAGCTATTAGTCGTTTTCCACACCAAACCGTGAATGGACAAACGGAGTTGAGACATCGTAGCATTTTGGCAAATTTCGACTGGCTAAGTTAACTGGACGTAATACTCTGTACTGTACGTCACCCAGTCCCCCTTGTTCCTCCTCGGTCTTTCTATATTCGTCACCTCACTTCCCAACCACCTATGCAACCGCCTTATTAACTAAGGTCTCCCACGCCTTTTTTACAAGTATGTTTTTAAAGTTTTTGTAAATTTCCTTAAATTTTATCGACTGTTACGAAGTATCAAAATTCACTACAGTCTTGGGTTCTTTTAACTGTCAAAGTGAAGAATTTTTTAAAGCATTTTTACGAAACAATTTTTAGAATTTTAATGTACTCAATTTTTTTTATAGTTTTAAGGTTTATTCTGTGGGATATGCCGGCACATCTGGGGGAGATATTAACCAGAAATGTCAGCTGTCACTATTATATTGATATTCTGCAGATAATTAAAATAGTTTCTGAATTTTGTATCCCATTATTCCTTGTTGTCATTCACCATGCATGTAATCCCGAAAAGACCACCAATCATTCGGTCGAGACATCGCTTCATCAGCGCATGCACGAGGCGTCCGCAGGCAAACTGTTTACTTTATTGCTGTCCGTATGACAGAGCATGTGGCCGCGTCCCCTGTACGAGGTTCCATACAGATTGCAGAAGCGGTAAGTGCGTTTCTCAGGTTCTGATTTTCAGCCTTTAACTATTTAATTGACGATTTTGTCTAGGTAGAGCTCCCTCCAATGTGTGGCAACCACTTCTTGGTTTTTGATTTTGGCCCAAAATTCATTTGTTTCCTTCTTACCAGTAGATCACTATGATACGATTTGTTTTAGACCCATCCACTATATTCGAATTTGGCAGTTTTTAATCCATGACATACCGTCTTTTAGCGGTGTTTTGTATTTGAAAGACAACGATTGTTGGGAAAAAAGATTCCGAGATTTTCCGCTCTAATGCTTTATTCATGTGAGTATTAACTTTTGTATTTTCTCATCTAATAGTTTCAATACTTTTTTTTAAAATCTTAAAACAATTTACTATACCAGTGTATGTGTCAGGGCTGTTATTCCTTCTGGATTTATTGTTATACAGATGTCACTTGAAGATGTGGCTTTAACGCCACGAAACCGGTAGTGGTACAGTAATAAAGGAAAAAAAATACAGCTGAAACCATTATTAATACCCAAGATGAATACTTACAAAGTTTACACGACTTTGGATAAATTTCCGTTTGCGAAAAACTGCAGGAATCGATAATCTTTTTGACAGAATAATATTCCTGTTCAGCTATTTGAACGAAGTGCCCACGACATAACTTCTTAAAAAGCTCTGTAAACAGAACCATTCCACAGATGAAGTTGATATTTGATGGAAGTTGAAACGTCCTCTTTTTTAAATTAAAAAATTAAACACCTACTTGGGCATCATAATTTGTTGCAGGTCGTGGTTGACGTTTATCATGTGGCTGAACACTTCCTGTTTCCTTAAATAACGTAACTATCCGGCGAACGGTCCGGACACTTGGATGATGTCGTCCAGGATACCGAGCAGCATACATAGCACACGCCCGTTGGGCATTTTGATCACAACAGCCATACATTAGCACAATATCGACCTTTCCCGCAATTGGTAAACGGTCCATTTTAACACGGGTAATGTATCAAGAAGCAAATACCGTCCGCACTGGCGGAATGTTACGTGATACCACGCACTTATACGTTTGTGACTATAACAGCGCCATCTATCACAAAGCGAAAAAAGTGGTCCAACCGAGACATTCATATTTCTTTACGTACTACACGAATATGTAATAAAAATGGGGGTTCCTATTTTAAAAAAAACGCAGTTGATAACCGTTTGACCTATGGCAGCGGCATCTAGCGGGCAAACCATAGCGCCATCTGGTTTCCCCCTTCAAGCTAGACGAGTTTCGTTCTTTGTAGTTTTTTCGTTTGACGCTTATGTCGTCAGGTATTTGGCCCGGTCACTGTCAATGGACCACACTGTATATATATAGCCTATGTCCAAGTGAATGTCCGTTAGAGTATTGTGTAAAAATGTGAAGTAAATCGGCCATGAACTTCTCGAGATATTTTGTAATGGGTTTCCCTTTTATATTTTACGTATTTAATATTACATGAATGTAAAACCACAAGTATCTTTGAATGCAACGTAGTTACTAAATTTCAAGTCGATCGACAGACTACTCTACGAGTTTCGCAAACACAAACATACAAAGGAAGAATTTTTATACATGACAATAGCATTGTCAGTACCATAAAACCTGAGTTTACATACGAAGATATTGCGATTCACGCAGTTTAATGGCTACAGATAGGCCATAAAAAGCAAGCAATACTAATTTTTTATTTAATTCTTGTAAAGTGTGGTGTGAAAACTATATTTTAATCTCTGAAATCTGTCATCATATGCACCACTTACACAAACTACTATCGTTAACAAGATAGTGAATAACCATAAATATTTAAAGCCATATTAAATGTTGCTTGGTTACAACATCGTCCAAAATTTCTGAAAAATATAGTTCAGTTAGATTTATAAAATATTTTACTTTAGGTACATTATCTACGAAATGACTAACACCAGTTTCTCTGTGTGTTTTGTAAAGTTGTGTGTAGTATTTACTTTGGCGGCGTAGTGTCTCAAAAAACTAACATACCAGTAAAACAATGATTTAAAAACAACGAACTGAACTGTTACAAAGTATTACTCACTCCGATGTGACATCGGACAGAAGGTGTTGAATAACGTGTAGAAATGAATTAATTATAGCTAATAAACACATACTAACATAAGTATGCATATTAGTGACCAATACGCAGAGTTTTCGGTTAATGTCATACTCACATTTACATCAAATGTTGGTAATACGCTCACGAAAGTGAGCATATAGTATGAATATAATACTGGTTTAATCTCATAGAGGCATATTTAACAGTGCCGTTGTCTGTTCGAAGAGAAGAGAAGTAAGAGCCTGCGGAATATCAGACCAGCTGTGTGGCTGGATTGAAGAGTTTTTAGCAAACAGAACACAGCATGTTGTTATCAATGGAGATACGTCTACAGACGTTAAAGTAACCTCTGGCGTGCCACAGGGGAGTGTTATGGGACCATTGCTTTTCACAGTATATATAAATGACCTAGTAGATAGTGTCGGAAGTTCCATGCGGCTTTTCGCGGATGATGCTGTAGTATACAGAGAAGTTGCAGCATTAGAAAATTGTAGCGAAATGCAGGAAGATCTGCAGCGGATAGGCACTTGGTGCAGGGAGTGGCAACTGACCCTTAACATAGACAAATGTAATGTATTACGAATACATAGAAAGAAGGTTCAAAATGGTTCAAATGACTCTGAGCACTATGGGACTCAACATCTTAGGTCATAAGTCCCCTAGAACTTAGAACTACTTAAACCTAACTAACCTAAGGACATCACACACACCCATGCCCGAGGCAGGATTCGAACCTGCGACCGTAGCAGTCCCGCGGTTCCGGACTGCAGCGCCAGAACCGCTAGACCACCGCGGCCGGCATAGAAAGAAGGATCCTTTATTGTAAGATTATATGATAGCGGAACAAACACTGGTAGCAGTTACTTCTGTAAAATTTCTGGGAGTATGCGTGCGGAACGATTTGAAGTGGAATGATCATATAAAATTAATTGTTGGTAAGGCGGGTACCAGGTTGAGATTCATTGGGAGAGTCCTTAGAAAATGTAGTCCATCAACAAAGGAGGTGGCTTACAAAACGCTCGTTCGACCTATACTTGAGTATTGTTCATCAGTATGGGATCCCTACCAGATCGGGTTGACGGAGGAGATAGAGAAGATCCAAAGAAGAGCGGCGCGTTTCGTCACAGGGTTATTTGGTAACCGTGATAGCGTTACGGAGATGTTCAACAAACTCAAGTGGCAGACTCTGCAAGAGAGGCGCTCTGCATTGCGGTGTAGCTTGCTCGCCAGGTTTCGAGAGGGTGCGTTTCTGGATGAGGTATCGAATATATTGCTTCCCCCTACTTATACCTGCCGAGGAGATCACGAATGTAAAATTAGAGAGATTAGAGCGCGCACAGAGGCTTTCAGACAGTCGTTCTTTCCGCGAACCATACGCGACTGGAACAGGGAAGGGAGGTAATGACAGTGGCACGTAAAGTGCCCTCCGCCACACACCGTTGGGTGGCTTGCGGAGTATAAATGTAAATGTAGATGTAGATGTAGAGTCAGTGCCAAACCGATTGTCGCCACGAAGAAGTAAACGAAGGTCGTTAGGTGGTGCTACCAGTTACTAAGAGTAACTTTACGCCGAAGCAACTCATAGCGAGCAAGTACATGTCAGAAAATCGTGGACAACATGAAAAATATATATTTCAGTACGTATATAGAGAAGGAACTCACATTGACACCAGACAAAATTTAACGACGTAACAAAGATTCTCATTAATCAGTAATTAAAACAGATGACATAGCATAATTTAAATGATGTAGATCACACAATAAGACGAAACATAAGTCACGAAAGAATGAGTTTTCACCCATAATAAGCTACATATTTCCATGAGTTCAATCAAATCCTGTCGTATTACCCTAGTCGAACATAAAATAAATGACACACAACAGAACCATTTACGTAAGCTAGACGGATGGCAACAACTTGAATTAAAATTGAAGCTATTACTTCAATTAAAAAGATTTTTAAAATTTTTTATTTATTTTTTGTTTACGTATTTTGGACGATGCTGTAGCCAAGCAAAGTTTAATACGACTAATAAATATGTATGGTCATTCTCTACCTATGTTAACGATAATAATTTATGTAATTGGTACTTATGATGACAGATTTCAGAGATTAAAATACAATCTAGTTTGAAGTAGATACATTAGGACAGCAAACATCAGTGCATATCGTGGATGGGGGTGCAGAGCTAGGATCATCAGCTGTTGAGACTTAATGCCTTGGCATGTCTAATGCAGAAATAATGGTCTTACTGTTTTGGATGTAACTGATTCCGTTTGTACATGTTGTTGTAGGTAATATATTGCGATCGTATATAGAGCTTGGAAATCTAATAAGCCGAAGTGGCCGAGCGCTTCTAGGCGCTTCAGTCTGGAACCGCTCGACCGCTCCGGTCGCAGGTTCGAATCCTGCCTCGGGCATGGACGTGTGTGATGTCCTTAGGTTAGTTAGGTTTAAGTAGTTCTAAGTTCTAGGGGACTGATGACCTCAGATGTTACGTCCCATCGTGCTCAGAGCCATTTGAACCATTAAAAATACCTTTTGGAATTGTTAGTGAACCTCTAATGTTCATAAGATAAACGAAACTGTAATTTACATTTAATGCAACAATATTCAAGACGAGAAGTTAAATTTACTGTGCCCATTAAGTGAAACCCATGGGATTGGAGCATACACATGTTGCGATAAAATTGTAAAGTATGTCAAATGAATTGTATGGAGTACTAATGCTAACGAGATGCAAAGTACCGATGTGATACGCAGCGTCTGTAAATGAAGGAACTGAACAGCGAAACATCTACATCTACATCTACATTTATACTCCGCAAGCCACCCAACGGTGTTTGGCGGAGGGCACTTTACGTGCCACTGTCGTTACCTCCCTTTCCTGTTCCAGTCGCGTATGGTTCGCGGGAAGAACGACTGTCTGAAAGCCTCTGTGCGCGCTCTAATCTCTCTAATTTTACATTCCTGATCTCCTCGGGAGGCATAAGTAGGGGGAAGCAATATATTCGATACCTCATCCGGAAACGCACCCTCTCGATACCTGGCGAGCAAGCTACACCGCGATGCAGAGCGCCTCTCTTGCAGAGTCTGCCACTTGAGTTTGTTAAACATCTCCGTAACGCTATCACGGTTACCAAATAACCCTGTGACGAAACGCGCCGCTCTTCTTTGGATCTTCTCTATCTCCTCCGTCAACCCGATCTGGTACGGATCCCACACTGATGAGCAATACTCAAGTATAGGTCGAACGAGTGTTTTGTAAGCCACCTCCTTTGTTGATGGACTACATTTTCTAAGGACTCTCCCAATGAATCTCAACCTGGTACCCGCCTTACCAACAATTAATTTTATATGATCATTCCACTTCAAATCGTTCCGCACGCATACTCCCACATATTTTACAGAAGTAACTGCTACCAGTGTTTGTTCCGCTATCATATAATCATATAATCATATAATAAAGGATCCTTCTTTCTATGTATTCGCAATACATTACATTTGTCTATGTTAAGGGTCAGTTGCCACTCCCCGCACCAAGTGCCTATCCGCTGCAGATCTTCCTGCATTTCGCTACAATTTTCTAATGCTGCAACTTCTCTGTATACTACCGCATCATCCGCGAAAAGCCGCATGGAACTTCCGACACTATCTACTAGGTCATTTATATATATTGTGAAAAGCAATGGTCCCATAACACTCCCCTGTGGCACGCCAGAGGTTACTTTAATGTCTGTAGACGTCTCTCCGTTGATAACAACATGCTGTGTTCTGTTTGCTAAAAACTCTTCAATCCAGCCACACAGCTGGTCTGATATTCCGTAGGCTCTTACTTTGTTTATCAGGCGACAGTGCGGAACTGTATCGAACGCCTTCCGGAAGTCAAGAAAAATAGCATCTACCTGGGAGCCTGTATGTAATATTTTCTGGGTCTCATGAACAAATAAAGCGAGTTGGGTTTCATACGATCGCTGTTTCCGGAATCCATGTTGATTCCTACATAGTAGATTCTGAGTTTCCAAAAACGACATGATACTCGAGCGAAACACATGTTCTAAAATTCTACAACAGATCGACGTCAGAGATATAGGTCTATAGTTTTGCGCATCTGCTCGACGACCCTTCTTGAAGACTGGGACTACCTGTGCTCTTTTCCAATCATTTGGAACCTTCTGTTCCTCTAGAGACTTGCGGTACTCGGCTGTTAGAAGGGGGGCAAGTTCTTTCGCGTACTCTGTGTAGAATCGAATTGGTATCCCGTCAGGTCCAGTGAACTTCCCTCTGTTGAGTGATTCCAGTTGCTTTTCTATTCCTTGGACACTTATTTCGATGTCTGCCATTTTTTCGTTGGTGCGAGGATTTAGAGAAGGAACTGCAGTGCGGTCTTCGTCTGTGAAACAGCTTTGGAAAAAGGTGTTTAGTATTTCAGCTTTACGCTTGTCATCCTCTGTTTCAATGCCATCATCATCCCGGAGTGTCTGGACATGATGTTTCGAGCCACTTACTGATTTAACGTAAGACCAGAACTTCCTAGGATTTTCTGTCAAGTACAGGTACAGTACATTACAGTGATGGCCCGAGAGAGCAATGGCTCCAATCTCTTGAGGCGGAATTAATCTACAGAGGAAGCGTGACAAGAGAGCCACATCAGAACTGATCCTTGCGAATCCACGGAATCGATAGGATGTATCAGACGCAACGCGGACTTGAGTAGATCGACAGAACTCGCCTAGTCGGTCGTGTGCTGCATCGCGTTGTACCAATTATCACCGGTGATGGGCCAGCCGCGGTACTCTGCCACATTACACTGTGTTTTGGCCGACTGAGAAAGTTTTTCTTGGCGCCTTTCCACTTCCGCTGCGGTCCCTGCAATCCATGCCAGGCTGTTAACTTGGCTAATTTAGCCTGAGTGGATTAAATCTGGCGCATGTCATGGAACGCTTAGAGTAAGTTATTCCAGGACGATCAGAGAGAAGAGGAGCTGTCATCGCTTCGGACCTCACCGGAAAATTGCCACTGAAAATTCACCCCAATTGCTTGCTACGACTAATATCTTAAATGTGTTTTTATGAATATCATTTAAATGTTATTGTGAGTGACGACGTTTTACCGACATTTTCTGTATGCGGCTTATCTTCTTCTGGATCGCGTTTAACGTTTGTAACTTATTACCTCTGTTGCGGACCTTGAATAATCACTGCTTTTTCCTTAAGTTATTGTGATAATTCAGGCAGTGCCAAAGCAGAACGTAGTTTTAGCGGCACTTAATCGTAGCTACCTTTTATACAAATTCTGCTGTAACCTCGTAAATGTTTGCACAGTATATCTGGCATATTAACCCCAGTGTTTTAATCAACTATAATTGGCATCTCCCGTGTCTTTTGTAACCAAATGTTACTAGTTGTCTAAACTTGTGTTTTAACGGTATAAATGCTTCTTTTAATTGTTTCTCTCTGTGTTACAGTTCTTTATCATTTCATGTCCTGACTAACATAAAGATTGTGATTACTATTCCAAGGCTCCAGTTGGGTTAAGTACCAACGTATTATCATGTTACCTGGTTTAATGTTTGTTTCAGTGCCTGTGAACCTAACTGTTTCAGAGATCCGTCTGTTTTACTCAAGTATTACAGGAATTATACTTCTTTCATAGTGATGAATAGCAGTTATTTACTTATGATAAAATTCTCTCCATCTTTCAGTTTCCTACCTCCATTTGATCTGTACATATCGCCGCGAAACCATGCATTCATATATAACAGTTATTTAATTATTTTAACTAATCGTTCTATAGCCTTCGCGGCTTATTAATTTCAGTAATATTGGCTAACGAATGAACTGAGTAAACGTTGTTCTATTCATCTAGTAAATGTTGAGACCTATTTTACAGGGAATCATTACTTAACATCTTCTGATGAGAAATTTTGTTATCAAACTGCCTATTGGCTTCTGTCTCGGGTTCTTCGGCCGACGTTCATCTAATGATTTTTCTGACGTTTCGCCAGCACGAGTGGCTGGCATTGTCAAAGCTTCACCCTCCATTGCCGGTGGTGAACTGGAGGCGAGCTCGCGGCCGCAGACTATATGTACCTGGCGCGCCAACGTCCGAGGGCTTCTCCACGGTCATTTCCGGTGCGGTTCTCCTCTTGCTACCTGCGACGGTCGTTCGCTGCAGTACGGGAAGCCAGGATCCGTTTACCTTAAGGCTTTCCTCCTTCTTGTTGAAACTGTTCGCGTGTTTTTGGATTTCTACAGCTTCTCTGAACAAGCGCGTGTGATAGTGCTTCTCTACAGCCAGAACTTCCGTGTCGGAGAATTTTATTACGTGGTCGGTCTCATTCAGTGCGTGCTCTGCCACGGCCGATTTCTCCACCTGCCCCAACCTGCAATGTCGCTTATGCTCTTTGATCCTGGTGTTAATGGATCGTCCAGTCATTCCGACATAAACTTTTCCGCATGTGCAAGGTATACGGTATATTCCCGACATTGCAAGTGGGTCTCTTTTCTCCTTCGCCGATCTAAGACACTCTTTGATCTTCCTTGTCGGTTTGAAAATCGTCTTTACGCCGTGTTTGCGCAATATACGGCCTATTCTGTCCGTCACTCTGGGAATGTATGGCAGAAAGGCCGTACCCGACAGTTCTTTTTCTGGTTCCTTACTTCGCCGAGTGTTTGGCTCTGTTACACTTCTAATGTAATTTGTGGAGTACCCATTGCTCCTCAGAACAGTTTCCAGGTGTTGCATTTCTCGTTTGAGGTGTTGAGGCTCACATATTCGTCCTGCTCTCTTTACGAGCGTACTAATCATGCCTCTTTTTTGGCTCGGGTGGTGGTTTGACAGTTTGTGCAGGTATCGGTCCGTGTGTGTCGGTTTTCGATACACGCTGTGTCCCAGGTTTTCGCCGTCCCTTGTGACCAGCACATCTAGAAATGGCAGTTTCTTGTCTTTTTCTACTTCCATGGTAAATGTTATGTTGGCATGGAGGCTGTTCAAGTGTCTCAGGAATTCACCGAGCTGTTCTTCACCACAAACTGTCAAACCACCACCCGAGCCAAAAAAGAGGCATGATTAGTACGCTCGTAAAGAGAGCAGGACGAATATGTGAGCCTCAACACCTCAAACGAGAAATGCAACACCTGGAAACTGTTCTGAGGAGCAATGGGTACTCCACAAATTACATTAGAAGTGTAACAGAGCCAAACACTCGGCGAAGTAAGGAACCAGAAAAAGAACTGTCGGGTACGGCCTTTCTGCCATACATTCCCAGAGTGACGGACAGAATAGGCCGTATATTGCGCAAACACGGCGTAAAGACGATTTTCAAACCGACAAGGAAGATCAAAGAGTGTCTTAGATCGGCGAAGGAGAAAAGAGACCCACTTGCAATGTCGGGAATATACCGTATACCTTGCACATGCGGAAAAGTTTATGTCGGAATGACTGGACGATCCATTAACACCAGGATCAAAGAGCATAAGCGACATTGCAGGTTGGGGCAGGTGGAGAAATCGGCCGTGGCAGAGCACGCACTGAATGAGACCGACCACGTAATAAAATTCTCCGACACGGAAGTTCTGGCTGTAGAGAAGCACTATCACACGCGCTTGTTCAGAGAAGCTGTAGAAATCCAAAAACACGCGAACAGTTTCAACAAGAAGGAGGAAAGCCTTAAGGTAAACGGATCCTGGCTTCCCGTACTGCAGCGAACGACCGTCGCAGGTAGCAAGAGGAGAACCGCACCGGAAATGACCGTGGAGAAGCCCTCGGACGTTGGCGCGCCAGGTACATATAGTCTGCGGCCGCGAGCTCGCCTCCAGTTCACCACCGGCAATGGAGGGTGAAGCTTTGACAATGCCAGCCACTCGTGCTGGCGAAACGTCAGAAAAATCATTAGATGAACGTCGGCCGAAGAACCCGAGACAGAAGCCAATAGGCAGTTTGTCAACAAGTGGCCACGAAAGCCTCAACAATTTTGTAAATTTTGTTATGTTATAGAAGGCCGAGTTAATTTGTTTGAGCAAATGTCGTGGTTAAGAATTGTGGTCATCCGTGGTCTAGCACCTTACCACTCCAAGCTATCTGTTTGCTTCCTATCAAGAATTAGTAAACGAATAATTAAACATTGATTTCAGTACTGCTTCCCATCTGGTTAAGATGTAACATACTGACTAAAGATTCTTTTAAATGGCATCTCAATAGGCAGCCAATGTATTACATTTCTGAGATTGAAATTGACGTTAGGCATCTAAGAGACGTCTGGTACATTTTGCCGTACATCATTACGTACATTTATTTTTTGTCAGCATCAAGTTTTAACCTTTATCTTCGATTTACAGTGTAAATTAACTGTTCCAAATTCTACCTGGAAGCATTGGAGCCTTCAAAGTTGTTGACCAATGGTGAACTTAGGTGTTGCGAGCGTAATCCAGTATCACGATATCCTCATTCTTGCGTTATACCCGCCGGATGAGGCCACTTGGAAGCAAAGCCATCATACGTTGTTGAACTTTATGAATGCTGCTCGTTAATGAATGTTTTCACAATGGGAAGGCCTCCAACATTTGTTTGACTGTTAGAGTATCTGCCACTTCTGACCTACATAGAAACGCCAGAGGAGACTCGTCCGCATAAAAGCCGAGCTTTCAGTCGTTATTTATGTCTGAAATCTGCATAAACGGCTCTGGAAACGGAGCGGCTGTCACGATCGACAAATGGTTTTCGTTGCTAGAAACCTCATAGTAGCGATCTGTTAAAGCACAGTATGGATTTGGAGAGTTCCACGTAGGACGTGAAATGAAGTTGCAACGTGCTGTGTCAGTAAAATGTCTAACGGAAACTTTATAATTTATCTACATCAGTAACAATCGGTACTTAAGAGCACAAAAATGTTGTAACAGTATCGTAGCAGGTAAATTCCAAGCGAGTGACTGTAGAGACGTCGTCTGCAGATACGCAAATTTATATTATTTTACTCATTGTTTTATGTGTGACTTTTGACAAGTGATCAGTCACAACCTCATTCTATGTTTTACACAGCTGTATAACCCAAATCTCCTACATTAAGTTATAATATGTCAACAAAGCATATGGGAAATTTACGTTTTGTACTATTTGTTGCATATGTGCATCACAGGATTTTAAAGTCATTGTCTTGGATAACAAATTCAGTATACTGCACAGCCTCCTCCAACTACACCACAGCTCCTTGACGGAGCATAGAGACGTTAAGAAACGATATGAATATTTTGAGATACTAAGAGATGCTGTCAGCATCGCAAAACCGTCGAATTTTCTCCTATTTATAGGGGCGTTCAGTAAGTAAAGCAACACTGTTTTCTTTGGCTGCCAGTATCAGTTGAAAAAATGCGAAATTTTTTATGGATCAGTGTCGACTGTTCCCGCATCAGCCCCTATAATTTCATGAAGTTCCGGTAGGTGGTGGCGCTGTATATAGCCTTCAAAATTGAGTCTCTAACGGAGATGCTCTCCAAGCAGTGAGCTGTCATTGAGTTTAATCTGATGGAAAACCGAAATCCCAGCATCGTAGGTATTCAAAGGCGCTTGTAGAATATCTAATAGACCTGGAAGAACAAAAGCACGGTGAGTCTTTGGGCGAGGCACCTGTCATCATAGCAACACGGTCGCGCAAATCTTCCGATATCCCGCGTGTCGATCGGCGGCAAACAACAGTGACTCTTGAAAATTTGGAACGGACGCTCTCATTCGAGGTGACTGTTGGATCACAACCGAACACCTCGCTGCTCAAGTGGACATGTCTGCTGGCAGTGCTGACACACTCGTCCACCGGTCAGAGTGTGTGCCCGCCTGGTTCCTCAGTGTCTAACGGAAGACTGTAAGGAACAACGAAGGACCATCTGTGCGGAACTGCTTGTTGGTTACGAGGCTGATCGTGACAATTTTTTGTCGAACATCGTCACAGGCGATGAAACATAGATTCTAGAGATGGGGGATCCGCTCTTGAACTAATTCATAGAGTTGAATCTTTCAAAGGAGTGAACAATCAGTGATTCAGAAAAAAAGAACGGTAGCTCCAAACGTTTCCCACGGCAGAGAGAGAGAGAGAGAGAGAGAGAGAGAGAGAGAGAGAGAGACGGAGCATATCAGCAGCGCCTCTGCTGGTCAGAGCACAGTGCACGCCACACAACACAGCCAGCGCCGGCCTCTGCCCTGCTTCTACCTTGGCTGCCTGCATTGTGCAGTGCTCCATTGGATTTTGTGTTTCACATATGCCGTGCCGTCTCTGTGCGTCGTCTGCCGTGTGCAGTGTCGCACTCCGTCGGCGATCGTTTCAGTCGCACGTCCTGCCCTCTGGGCAGCTGATGCAAGCAACAGGACAGAGAGCCACCTAGCGGATAACATAGGAACTACTTGCAACAACCTGCTCGCAAGGGAACGGACGATTTGTCTCGGAGCGGGTGAGTTCACCGCTCCCCCCCACCCTCGGAACTCGCCCGTTCAATGCTCACCCCACCGTCTCGACTCTAGCCAGAGCGTTGAGCAAAGCGACTCAGGTGTCACTCTGGTCGCTGCGGTCTCAGCTCACGCAGTAATACAGCTTGTGGCTCGACCTACTCGACTCAGCGCCTCTGCATCGGAGTTCGTCCCTACTGGATATTGTTCTTCGTAGTAATACCGCTATGTATATTACATTATTATGTTATGTATACATCAATTGTTTTTATTTTATTTTTATTTGTTTAAACTGATTAGATTAGGTTCCTGATGACTCCTCTTACTATAGGATTTTTATTATGGACACTCGAATTTACGATTTAATTACGAGCAAACCGATAAATGTATCGCAAAATGTGATACACCAATATTTTCCTTGTTTTATTCTGCGTAAGGCTATATGCAGCACTTTCGTTTTACAGTCAAATTTATATTTTGCGATTTTAGGCGTCTTCGGAAGGAAATGTTCACTTTAAAAATATATGGCTTGCGATGTATTTGTATGAGGTTAATGAAATTTTAATACATTATAGCCAAATATATTGTTAATGTAAATCTCAAGTTACGAAATTTTCCGATCACCCAAAAAACCACAATAGTGCAAAATAAATCAATAATCAAAAACTTTGTCATATCGTGGAAATTTCAATAAACAATACAAAATTCTTACTCATTATCTGTGTTCAAGATCAAAATACAGGTATAGTACTGGAATAAACCAGTTTAAAGGGCAATGTGCCTTCCATTTATTTTCTACTGTAAATGAGTGGTGAGTCATGAAAAAGAGCTAATTCATTTCAGGGAGTGAACAGTTCTGATCCAATCTCTGAAAAGAATAGTTTTGCCCATCTCTAATAGATTCATGACATCGAAGTGGAAACCAAATGGCAGTCCATGGAGTGGCGCCATACCATTTCTCCTGCGACGAAAAAGTTCAAAGCCGCACCCTCAACCGATAAAGTCTGGGACTCTGAAAGGGCTATTGTGTGAAGCGTAGTGCACTATCTTCAGGAAACTGAAGAAAAGATTTCAGCGTGTTCGCCACCATAAAAATGCTAACCAACTTCTCCTTCTCCATGATAATTCAAGGCCTCACACAAGTCTTGGCACCCAAGAGGAGCTCAAAGAACGTCATTGGACTATTCTTCCTGATCCACCCTTCAACCCGGATCTCGCACCTTTCGACTTCCATCTGTTTTGCACAATGAAGAATGCACTTCGCGCGAAGCAGGATGTGAATGAGGGGGAGGTCATTGATGCAGCAAGACGTTGGCTCCAATATGGACAAATGGAGTGGTACCATGCAGGCATATAGGCTCTCCAAGTAAGGTAGCGTAAGGCCATCGCATTGAACGGTGGTCATGCTGAAAAATAGGATTTTGTAGCCAAAAGAGAGAGAAATAATTTGATGCATTGGAATCCTGAATAAAACCATTCTGTTGGTAGAAAAGAAATGTGTTGCATTGCATCGAACGCCCCTCGTATATTCTACACATTTTATGAAAGGTACATGACAAGGGAGGGACACTAATAGCGTGCAACCCCAGCAGTTGTAAGTATGTACAGTGCCAGTTGGCAATCACACCGGGATCCGCCTGCAAAGAGAGGCTTTTGAACCTCATTCTCCAGTGTTCGTGTCATCCTACGGAGCAGTCGGATTTATACCGTCACTCCCTGCCTCTTTATCTCTTGCAACGTGTATCTGCTTTTGGCTCTAGCACTCAGCTTCCCAGTGATCTGTTCCCTTAAAACTGCCTAAATTTCTGGCCACCCATCACTGTCGCACACTCGCCCGGCATATGGGATAACTAAATGTCCTTGACATCCTCGTTCGACGGAAAACCAATGGGCACCTCAGCCACAGTGCCTACGGGAAACCGACACACACAGATCGGTATCTACACGCTCTCAGCCACCACCATCCGGCACAAAAATGTGGTGTGCTGAATACCCTCGTCCATCGCACTAAAGTCGCCTCAGACGCTGAAAGTCTGCCACTAGAACTCAGCCACCCCCAGAGAAGTCTTCCGGGAAAACGGATGCAGCCACGGACAGTTGTCACAGGCTATGTTGTGTACATAGTTGCGCGTAGTCAGCGCGTACACAACTTTCCCACTAGAGCGCGCCCCGCTAAGCACAACAGCGCAGGCGCAGCGCTCGTCCATCTCCGCACTACGAGATGGCGCTGCCTTAGAGACGGACCAAATTCTGCTTCCGCCGATCTGCGTATTAATATGTAACGCAGCAAATGAGATTGCTGCTAACGTAGAACCTTTTCTCCTCGCGGATCACACTCGCGCAGTGATACCTGAACGTGCGAGGTATTACAACGAGTGTACAGACCTCCCATTAGTCAGTCTGCATTAGTCTGTATGAGTCTGCATTTGTCTGTACCAGTGTATAGTCAAGTATCAGTCTGCGCCTAATAAGATTACCATATTCCTGTACATAGCCATGAAGATAAATGTATAGACACTTTGTCAAGTATCAGAGATATGTGAGAATAAGATTAACATACCCAGACTAAAGGAACTTCAGATTGTCAATTGTAAATAGCATCCAAAATCAAGTTACGTAATGTCTATGCTTTTTATTATTTTAATAAATGTGTGTAAAAATTAATCAAGTGCTGTTTAAAGTTGGTCACCGTCAATCTGCTACTCTAAGCGTGCAAGTGGCATTTCTATCGTCTGACCTAACGGCAGAAGATAAACAGGCCACGATAAGACCACGAGACATATTGCTGACACTCGCCTACTTCGTTAGAGCGACGAGTCAAATAATCTGATGGTGTGTGTCCGAAGGTCTTACAGTACGCACACCACAGGCTATATATGGCGTGACATGCAAGAAATACACTAACAGAGAAGAGAACACCACCGAAGAAGAAAGCAAGAAACTTGTGTTTTTGCCTTCTGCGATACAATGTCGGAAAGATTAGCCAGCTCCTGAAGAGATATAACATTTCATCGGTGTTCAGGACCCCAGAAAAAAATTCTTCAGCTTATGAGGCCTGTGAAGGACGCTCTAGGGCTTACTACGCCTGGAGTGTACAAGACACCATGTCAGTGTGGCTGTTACTACGTCGGCCAGACAGTGCGCACGATGGAGCAACGTCGGACGGAACACGAGAGGTGCTTACGCCGACGCTATCCACAAAAATCACCCATGACAGAACACTCCTTAGGAAATGGACACCGAATTCTATTCGAAGAAACATCTGTAGTTATAAAGAGGAAGGGATTTTGGGATAGCGTCATAAAATAAGCTATGGAAATAAAAACCTCTGAAAACACCACCAACAAGAACGGAGGTTTGCAGCTCAGCACAGCCTGGGACCCGGCTATCGCGATGTTAAAACGGGCGCGGAATGAAAACATGACCATATATATAGCGAGGAAGCGAACACCGCTGACGTCACAGCCAGCAGTGCGGCTATATAACGACGCGACCACGGCGACACAGCAGGGAGAGCTTGGTCGGAAAAAAAAAAAGGTCGTGGGATTTTAACCACCTGACGCGGCTGGAAGCCCGAGAAAATTTTATTAATTCTTATTAATTCATATCGCCGCGAAACCATGCTTTCATACACTTCATACACTAAATGTCTTTTCTGAAAGGTTCCACAGTAGTCCGAATGCAAACATTATCTGAGATTGTATGACTTTCATTCGCCCATGATAGTGCATCTCTACCATTTCGCCCACACTGTAACGTATGAATCGATCACGTCATATTCGCAACAGAGTAAAGATGAAACGTTCAATCTCAAGTGCTCGAGGTCTTGCGTAGTGCGCTTGAAATGTGGACTTGCGGTACGGGTGTGCCATGGCATTACCGCGAGACGTACGCGTTACACTCGCCGCAGCGGAAGGTAAACAGGAAAACACTCGCGCGCGCGGTACGCTAACAGGCGGGATACAGGCACGACGTCCTTGCCCCACCGCTCCTAACAGCGGACTGACCCCTAGACCACGGGTATTTAGCCCTACAAAAACATTCTTGGGTAATCTTTACCATATGCAATGGTTGCAGATTTCATTTGTATTCTGAGTGCCCCCACGAAGACATTTACTAAGCAAAACAGGGTCACTCGCGTCTCTAAAATGGCTTTTATTTCATTCATAATAGGCTAAGGAAGAGAATGCTAATGATGGTACATGTGACCACTTTCTTTTGCTTTTTGGTAACCACACCAATCTGCTCCTTTAGGGCAAAGACCGTGAAACAGGGTGGTCATCTGTGAACAACTTATGAAAGTAGGTGGCCCATACAGCTTTTCTCATTGCTGTAACATCATTCAGATGCACAGTTCGTCTAATGGCCAGTCCATAATAACTATGAAGAAAGTCTGTTTCTGTTTCCGTCATTCTGCCTCGACCAGACAAAGATTTTCCTTCAGATAGCAATTTTCCTTTCCTTTCTCTTCGTGGCTTCCTCAATCTAGCACCCATCCTCTTTTGCACTTGTCCACAACAATCCAGTTTTGTTACCAAGGTATCACCATAAACATTGAACTCATTAATTTTATTGAAAGCTTTAGAGTCCCCATCGCCTAGGTACTTCGTATATTTAAAGTTACAAACGGGCACCGACCTCTGAAATATTTTTATAGCTCCATTACACTGCATACCTCCACTGTAACCATCATAATTCTTAGAACACTGATGTTCAATATGTCCTTCGGTGTTACCATGGCAGGTGTGGCAGTACTTAGATAAGAACTCAACATCAACAAGTTTTCCATTCTCCAGGGAAGTAGCACTTACAACACCATTCAAGGAACGATGTCGTCGATGTTGCCATGTCCCATCAAATGCAACAGCAATGTCCCTGGTTCCACTAATATCTACAGTTTCGTCTACTGCATGTTTCATAGATGCTTTAGATACAACCGTCAAGGCACCTACAATTATTTTAATGTACTTACTGACCCTACTGAGAGGAGGAGGAAGGTCCATAAAACCACAAAACGTTTGAGCAGCCTTTTTTTCGTTTACCTATCGCACGAATTGCATACACTAACTTCAAAAGCACATTATATGAATTATGCACAATGTTCGAAGTCATTTTCGAGGTAGATTTATTGCACGATCTACACAGAACAACTAATTTTGACTCTAAACCCTTCCTGCTACTTTGTTGTTCAATTATTTCCAGACAGCCTACACCATCACATTGTTTACATTTCGCCACTTCCTTTATGAAAGAAGATAAGATGCCCACATCAACAACGACAAATCCACTATAGACAGTGTCATTGTTGGCACAAAAGTTTGAATCACCAGGAGTTTCTTCCGTGAAGAAGTGATACGTAGGTTACTTTCAACAGTGTGGCATGCTTTGTTTGTGAACTATTTACCACGGAATTTCCTTTTATTGAATTTCTTGATGCTTGGCATAGTTCGTATTTATTCCACGCTAGAGGATATGTACTTCTACAAATATATGTAGCACTTGGGCAACAAACATTCTGTACAACGTGAAAAAACTGCTTCAGCGAAAAAAAGTAAATACTAGCAAAGATAATCATTTACAGACACTAGAAACCTGCACTGTTACCAACATATACAGGGCTATTATAAATGATTGAAGCGATTTCATAAATTCACTGTAGCTCCATTCATTGACATATGGTCACGACACACTACAGATACGTAGAAAAACTCATAAAGTTTTGTTCGGCTGAAGCCGCACTTCAGGTTTCTGCCGCCAGAGCGTTCGAGAGCGCAGTGTGACAAAATGGCGACAGGAGCCGAGAAAGCGTATGTCGTGCTTGAAATGCACTCACATCAGTCATAACAGTGCAACGACAGTTCAGGACGAAGTTCAACAAAGATCCACCAACTGCTAACTCCATTCGGCGATGGTATGCGCAGTTTAAAGCTTCTGGATGCCTCTGTAAGGGGAAATCAACGGGTCGGCCTGCAGTGAGCGAAGAAACGGTTGAACGCGTGCTGGCAAGTTTCACGCGTAGCCCGCGGAAGTCGACGAATAAAGCAAGCAGGGAGCTAAACGTACCACAGCCGACGGTTTGGAAAATCTTACGGAAAAGGCTAAAGCAGAAGCCTTACCGTTTACAATTGCTACAAGCCCTGACACCCGATGACAAAGACAAATGCTTTGAATTTTCGGCACGGTCTGCCGAATTACTAAACGGGCACATATCGAACATTTGTGAATGCCTAAAAAAACTTTTTGAGTTTTTGTATGTGTGTGCAAAGCATTGTGAAAATATTTCAAATAATAAAGTTATTGTAGAGCTGTGAAATCGCTTCAATCATTTGTAATAACCCTGTACAATGTGTAATACGTATAAACGCTGGAAAGAGAAAGTTCATAGTTCTTTTCGAAATAATACAGGTTTCTGTAACAGAAATAAAGCGGGCGTGGCGGCATAGATGAAAGTAAATTTAAAATTTGGTATATATAGTGTGGTGTCACCGCCAGACACCACACTTGATAGCTGGTAGCCTTTAAATCGGCCGCGGTCCGTTAGCATACGTCGGACCCGTGTGTCGCCACTATCAGTGATTGCAGACCGAGCGCCGCCACACGGCAGGTCTAGAGACACTTCCTAGCACTCGCCCCAGTTGTACAGCCAACTTTGCTAGCGATGGTTCACTGACAAATTACGCTCTCATTTGCCGAGACGATAGTTAGCATAGCCTTCAGCTACGTCATTTGCTACGACCTAGCAAGGCGCCATTACCAATTACTATTGATGCTGTAAAACATGTACCGACAAGAGCTATGCTCACCAATTATGGATTAAAGTTAAGTATTCCCACAGCAACGACCTTTTTTGCTAAAGTCTAACTTCCTTAACTGTTCCAGACCTCACGCTAGCCTGCGTGAGCTTAAACGCGTGCCTTTCGGCTTCCTCGTAGTGGATTGGCTGTCTTGCCAGTCCACAACATATAGTTCATATCAAACACTATAATGTATATATCAGTGTAATCAGAAAAGACTACAGAATTTAATTAACTCATAAAAACTTCGGTTTTTCCACTATTTATAAGTACTCTGTATCCTTAATTTGGTAACATATGGTGGTCGTCTGCTGTAGAGCTGCACGTTCGAAAATGTCCGCTGAACGGTGTGCTCCAAAACATTTGTACGAGAAGTGTTCAATAAGTAATGAAACATATTTTTTCCTGAAATCACGCTGGTTTTATTCAGTATTCTAATACACCATATTATTACTCATTCTTTTGGCTCCAAAACCAGATTTCGCAACACTATCTCCGTACAATGTGATGGCCTTACGTCATTCTACTGGGAGGGTATGGATGCGCTCATGGTACCACGTGATACCACTCAACTGATCGGCATCGGAGCCAAGGTCTTTCTGCATCAATAACCTCTCCATCATCCACATACTGCTTCCAGCAATCCTTCCTTATAGAGCCACGTCAGTACAAGAACACTAAATTTAAAGGTGTATTTCTTCTGTGACATAAAGTGCTTGGTTTAGTTAAACTATACTCGAGTACTGTTCTTCCCAAGTTAGTAAATTCAGTAACTGCTATTTGAAGTTCGTTTCTGATTGATTCAGAGCTCCTAAGGCAGCACCTCAGTTTAGATACTGGCCATTACCCAAGTAACTCGTTACACATTGGAGCTTGTATTTACGAACGTCTTGTCACTCTGTGGGTTTGGAGTTAATGTTGAAAGTCACCAAGTCTAAGAAGTCATAGACTTACATAAGTTGCCTACTAATGTTTAGTGTACTGATTGATCTAATGTCATGGACGACAGTGGTGTCCAGAAAAAATGATGGAAAGAATTTTAAAAAATGTATTTTGAAATTTTTACTCCTTTGAATATTGCGAATTGTTTTTGGAGCTCCTTATGATAGTGACTTGCTGAGGTATAAACTTAAATTATTTAGTAGATGCGCTCATTAAATTTTGAACTTGTCCAGTATGATTAAGTGCATCTCGTGTTGTAAATTTCTTACCATAATATGAAGGGTAATTTCCATTGTCACTCAGTTGTTATAGCTAGAGTCGTAGCCATGCTGGACCTAATATAACAGCAACAGGTCCAGATTTGTATGATAGCAATGGTAACTGTTCTTCGATGAACTCTAATATTTTATTTTTCATATGACCAATTTCCTCATGTAATCCGCTCTATGGCCAGTGCAGAAATTAAGCTTTGACGTTTGTATGCTGTGAAAACACTCTGCCTAAGTAGTTTCAAGCACAATTCCTTGAAATACGTTATTGATGTAAATTCTGTGCTGATTTCTTTGGCAGTTGAGGCTGGGTTTGTACAATCAGTTCATTAAATAACTCATATTGCAATTGTTAACTTTTGGCTAAATTCTTGGGCAGCTGAACCTTCTTTAAAAATATTTTTCTAACCAGTTGGGCTAGTAGAACTCCTTGGGTAACAGAAGAATTATTGAATTTAATTGATGAAAGGAGAAAATATAAAAATGCAGTAAATGAAGCTGGCAAATAGGAATAGAAACGTCTCAAAAATGAGATCGACAGGAAGTGCAAAATGGCTAAGCAGGGATGGCTAGAGGACAAATGTAAGGATGTAGAGGCTTATCTCACTAAGGGGAAGATAGATACTGCCTACAGGAAAATTAAAGAGACCTTTGGAGAAAAGAGAACCACTTGTATGAATATCAAGAGCTCAGATGGAAACCCAGTTCTAACCAAAGAAGGGAAAGCAGAAAGTTGGAAGGAGTATATAGAGGGTCTATACAAGGGCGATGTACTTGAGGACAATATTATAGAAATGGAAGAGAATGTAGATGAAGAGGAAATGGGAGATACTATACTGCGTGAAGAGTTCGACAGAACACTGAAAGACCTGAGTCGAAACAAGGCCCCGGGAGTAGACAACATTCCATTAGAACTACTGACGACCTCGGGAGAGCCAGTCCTGACAAAACTCTACCATCTGATGAGCAAGATGTATGAGACAGGCGAAGTACCATCAGACTTCAAAGAGAATATAATAATACCAATCCCAAAGAAAGCAGGTGTTGACAGATGTGAAAATTACCGAACTATCAGTTTAATAAGTCACAGCTGCAA
This sequence comes from Schistocerca cancellata, assembly GCF_023864275.1. Classification (NCBI taxonomy): domain Eukaryota; kingdom Metazoa; phylum Arthropoda; class Insecta; order Orthoptera; family Acrididae; genus Schistocerca; species Schistocerca cancellata. The sequence continues at coordinate 680,127,214 of NC_064631.1, forward strand.
AATACTAACACGAATTCTTTACAGACGAATGGAAAAACTGGTGGAAACCGACATCGGGGAAGATCAGTTTGGATTCCGCAAAATAACTGATGATGGTCGAAGTAGAGAAGATATGAAATGTAGACTGGCAATGGCAAGGAAAGCGTTTCTGAAGAAGAGAAATTTGTTAACATCGAGTATAGATTTAAGTGTCAAGAAGTCGTTTCTGAAAGTATTTGTGTGGAGTGTAGCCATGTATGGAAGTGGAACATGGACGATAAATAGTTTGGACAGGAAGAGAATAGAAGCTTTCGAAATGTGGTGCTACAGAAGAATGCTGAAGATTAGATGGGTAGATCACATAACTAATGAGGAAGTATTGAATAGGATTGGGGAGAAGAGAAGTTTGCGGCACAATTTGACCAGAAGAAGGGATCGGTTGGTAGGACATGTTCTGAGGCATCAAGGGATCACAAATTTAGCATTGGAGGGCAGCGTGGAGGGTAAAAATCGTAGAGGGAGAACAAGAGATGAATACACTAAGGAGATTCAGGAAGATGTAGGTTGCAGTAGGTACTGGGAGATGAAGAAAGTTGCACAGGATATGGTAGCATGGAGAGCTGCATCAAACCAGTCTCAGGACTGAAGACCACAACAACAACAACAACATATGTTTTTAGTTAATAAATGTTTGAGTTTGTCACTCTGCATGTTATTCAGTCAGATCTCATTCCACAAAATCCTGCGGAACATATCTCAATAACACAATTAGAGAGACAATACTGTTTATGTGGAAAATAGAATAACAATTCATGCAATATTCTAATTTCTGTGGTGTATAAACTGTTTCTCGGACCTGGTAAAATTCGTTTCTTACTCTCCTGGAGCCGAAATCTCTCTTTGCGAAGTGAAAATAAATTATAAGTTTTTATATTTTTATGTTAGACGATCAGGAGCTAGGTCCCAAAACTAATTGTAAGTTTAAAATCAGGCATAAGACCCATTATTCTATATATGTTTTATTTTAATTTTTCTTTTTAAAATTATCACTATTTTCTTTTGTAATGGAAAATGTTTTTTTCCACCCCATTTTGCAGTACATTAAAAGATGTGACTTGTCGATCTCTCCAAGTTATGGCATTGATAATCTATGTAGGTTATTGCAGTGAGGCGTAGTTAATTTTATACAGTATGTTGTTTACTCGTTACGTTCCTACTGATACTCCACCTTCCCCTAAGTCGTACTTGTATGTTCTGAGTCTCAGCATGAGTCGCCAACACTGCTCTTCGGGTAGGTGCAGGGAGTAGTTACAATGTTTTAATTATTACTTTGAAGAAACAAAGTTACATGATTAATTTTCTGTTAATTTGCAGGGACAAGTCTGCAGCTCATGTATGCGTTGAAATCCCAGGCGCACAGAGCTGTAGCACGCCACTATCAGACCCGAAACAAAATGGCACAGCTAACTGATGAAGCGGGGTGTCACGTGCTAATACGTGCTTTTGAAACGGAACCGCGCTGCAACAATCTATGCTGTGTTGGTGAACGTATACGGCTATAATGCACGAACCATAAGTGTGACGGAATGAGAATGTCTTGAAAGAGTTTGAAAAACTTTTTCCGGCAGTGTACCACACGTATGACGAGCATTACTTGTATGTTTTATTTAATATGTTGAATGAGTTGTGAACCCAAGTCTGTTATATAGAAAGAAATTCAAATAGTAATACAATGGCCGAGTATAAACCTTTTTTGTCTTGTTAATAAATATATTACTTAATTGTGAACTCAAGAAATATGACCCTAGAACCTCCACTCCACAGATATCCTTCCGTGGCACCATAGAAAGTTGAATATTAATTTCTGACTGGTAGCTCCTTTTCTCACAGTTTGTAACTTAGGATATTCTACCATCTGTATAGCTTTGATTGTAAAGGTATGGGACTCATTGTATATTCTTGTCGCTTGATTGGTGGTGGTTGTGTAACTAATAAATGTAGCTGAGTATTTCTGACGAATGTTCGAAAGTAGGAATAAATATATAAATTAAATTCTATTTAGTAGTTGTGTTGGGTCTAATGGAAATTTTAATTAATAGATGAAACAATGTAGACGAGCTGAGACTTTGCACGCTGTTCTTTAGCCTTTCTTATGTCATGAATAAATCCTGTCGTTTCTTTAATGCACTGGGAAACTTAATTGCAGAGAATTTTCCTACAAACAGAGAATTTTTATTTGAGCTTTCCTTCTGATTAATGCTTCATGCCCTTCGTCTTAAGTCTAGTACGGTCTGGAACTATACATGTATCGATCTTACTTCGTTATTTACCCGGTCCCGCTATTTCCATTTTGTGTACTCCTATCGTTTACATGTATCACACGAACTTAATTTCAGCTACCTGCATTACTTTGCTGTCATTTACTTTTAAGAGCCACGTTCCACTTGCATACGCTATGAGGTAAACGTGGTTGGAATTAAATAACATTTCCTTGCGTAATTTGAACTTCTCCCGGCGTAGAAACTCTTAATAAAAATTTCAGGAATGCAGCTGTGTAGTTGCATGGCACACATCCTATGTTTCGCCAAACAATTCTGCCGCCATTCTCAAGGATAACTGCAAATAGGTCCGTCCGGGTAATGAGATTTATAGCGTGAAGTGGCGTAATGTTTCCTACGCGTCCCGTATCTGAGCTCACTGAAAGTCGCAGAAATAAAAGCAAACATGAATAACGTTGCACTTGCCATTGAGATATCTGAAGTTTGTCAAAAACTGTCAAATATCCATTAAATCATAGAATATCCTAATAAAAAGGGAGGAATTAAGGTGCTAGGCTAACATCCATCTCTATTAAAGAGGTTACGCGCTGGTGTATCTCTATTCCTTCTGTCAAAACTTTCGAAGCTAGAACTCCAGCAGAGACAGAGTAATTTGAAACCATGGTCTTGGGTGTACACATTACATTCTTCAGGACAATCTTGAACGCTTCCGAACTGAGAGCAATTTATGGGAAAAAACAGAGAGGTCGTTATGAATACTTTGCTCCCTTCTGGAAAACACTTCTAGTTATGTTTCAGTGAGTGTTCCTTTTTATTCAGCTGCGTGAGTATTTTACAATAGAACCTTTACAGGTTTGTTGCCAACTATGCTATAAGAGAAGTCGCTCATAAGTCTTTCTCGGGTTTGCAGTGTGTATCCATTTATGGTGTATATTCATATACACTACTGGCCATTAAAATTGCTACACCACGAAGAAATGCAGATGATAAACGGGTATTCATTGGACAAATATATTATACTAGAACTGACATGTGATTACATTTTCACGCAATTTGGCTGCATAGATCCTGAGAAATCAGTACCCAGAACAACCACCTCTGGTCGTAATAACGGCCTTGATACGCCCGGGCATTGAGTCAAACAGAGCTTGGGTGGCGTGTACAGGTACAGCTGCCCATGCAGCTTCAACACGATGCCACAGTTCATCAAGAGTAGTGACTGGCGTATTGTGACGATCCAGTTACTCGGCCACCATTGACCAGATGTTTTCAATTGGTGAGAGATCTGAAAAATGTGCTGGCCAGGGCAGCGGACGACATTTTCTGTATCCAGGACCTGCAACACGCGGTCGTGCATTATCCTGCTGAAATGTAGGGTTTCGCAGGGATCGAATGAAGGATAGAGCCACGGGTCGTAACACATCTGAAATGTAACGTCTACTGTTCAAAGTGCCGTCAATGCGCACAAGAGGTGACCGAGACGTGTAACCAATGGCACCCCATACCATCACCCCGGTGATACGCCAGTATGGCGATGACTAATACACACTTCCAATGTGCATTCACAGCGATGTCGCCAAACAGAGGTGCGACTATCATGATGCTGTAAATGGAAGCTGGATTCATCAGAAAAAAATGATGTTGTGCCATTCGTGTACCCAGGTTAGTTGTTGAGTACACCATTGCAGGTCTGTGATGCAACGTCAAGGGTAACCGCAGCCATGGTCTCCGAGCTGACAGTCAATGCTGCTGCAAACGTCTTCGAACTGTTCGTGCAGATGGCTGTTGTCTTGCAAACGTCCCCATCTGTTGACTCAGGGATCGATACGTGGCTGCACGATCCGTTACAGCCATGCGGATAAGATGCCTGTCATCTTGACTGCTAGTGATACGAGGCCGTTGGGATCCAGCACGGCGTTCCGTATTACCCTCCTGAACCCACCGATTCCATAGTATGCTAACAGTCAATTGATCTCGACCAACGCGAGCAGCAATGTCGCGATACGATAAACAGTAATCAGTATAGGCTACAATCCGACCTTTATCAAAGTCGGAAACGTGATGGTACGCATTTCTCCTCCTTACACGAGGCATCACAACAACGTTTTACCAGGCAACGCTGATCAACTGCTGTTTGTGTATGAGAACTCGGTTGGAAACATCCCTCATGTCAGTACGTTGTAGGTGTCGCCACAGGCGCCAACCTTGTGTGAATGCTCTGAAAAGGTAATCATTTGCGTATCACAACATCATCTTCCTGTCGGTTAAATTTCGCGTCTGTAGCACGTCACATTCGTGGTGCAGCAATTTCAATGGCCAGTTGTGTAGTTAAGGCTAACCAGCCATTGACCTTCTACTTATGTGAGGATGCACACGCGTTGCCCGAACTCTTACGGGACTCGGGAAGATTGTCTGCTGCGGGTAATGAGTGTAATGACCAGGGGCACTACAAATGTGGTGTGTGGACATTAAGTTGGGAATGTGGGTCTCACGGGGAGCGTGCGAGGGATAAATCCCTGCAGTCGCACTATTCTCTGTGCACTTGGTGGCTCAGTTGGATAGAGCGTCTGTCGCGTAAGCAGGAGATCCCGGGTTCGAGTATCCGTCGGGGAACACATTTTCAACTGTCCCCGTTGATGTATAACAAGGCCTGTCGGCAGCATACGGTCTTGATTTAATTATAATTTCATTTATGGTGTAGGTTTGCATCTTAAAGTAGTTTAAGAAGTCGATCTCCAGATGGTACTGGATGACATTCAAGGCAAATCTTTTCTTTTTTGACTACGCTGCTCGCTCTTGAAACGCACACGCTATCGGCTTCATTTCGCAATGGATAGCCTCTTTTACTGTGGTAAAACGCGATGTCCCCTGCGATGGTATCTAACGGTTACTGCTGCTGAGCAGTTGCTCTTCCTAACAGCATCCCATACGAGCAAACCACCTGAGTCTTAACCTGCAGTTATTCGCACTGTAGGTCTTTGAGCTATGCAAATACACTCCTGGAAATTGAAATAAGAACACCGTGAATTCATTGTCCCAGGAAGGGGAAACTTTATTGACACATTCCTGGGGTCAGATACATCACATGATCACACTGACAGAACCACAGGCACATAGACACAGGCAACAGAGCATGCACAATGTCGGCACTAGTACAGTGTATATCCACCTTTCGCAGCAATGCAGGCTGCTATTCTCCCATGGAGACGATCGTAGAGATGCTGGATGTAGTCCTGTGGAACGGCTTGCCATGCCATTTCCACCTGGCGCCTCAGTTGGACCAGCGTTCGTGCTGGACGTGCAGACCGCGTGAGACGGCGCTTCGTCCAGTCCCAAACATGCTCAATGGGGGACAGATCCGGAGATCTTGCTGGCCAGGGTAGTTGACTTACACCTTCTAGAGCACGTTGGGTGGCACGGGATACATGCGGACGTGCATTGTCCTGTTGGAACAGCAAGTTCCCTTGCCGGTCTAGGAATGGTAGAACGATGGGTTCGATGACGGTTTGGATGTACCGTGCACTATTCAGTGTCCCCTCGACGATCACCAGTGGTGTACGGCCAGTGTAGGAGATCGCTCCCCACACCATGATGCCGGGTGTTGGCCCTGTGTGCCTCGGTCGTATGCAGTCCTGATTGTGGCGCTCACCTGCACGGCGCCAAACACGCATACGACCATCATTGGCACCAAGGCAGAAGCGACTCTCATCGCTGAAGACGACACGTCTCCATTCGTCCCTCCATTCACGCCTGTCGCGACACCACTGGAGGCGGGCTGCACGATGTTGGGGCGTGAGCGGAAGACGGCCTAACGGTGTGCGGGACCGTAGCCCAGCTTCATGGAGACGGTTGCGAATGGTCCTCGCCGATACCCCAGGAGCAACAGCGTCCCTAATTTGCTGGGAAGTGGCGGTGCGGTCCCCTACGGCACTGCGTAGGATCCTACGGTCTTGGCGTGCATCCGTGCGTCGCTGCGGTCCGGTCCCAGGTCGACGGGCACGTGCACCTTCCGCCGACCACTGGCGACAACATCGATGTACTGTGGAGACCTCACGCCCCACGTGTTGAGCAATTCGGTGGTACGTCCACCCGGCCTCCCGCATGCCCACTATACGCCCTCGCTCAAAGTCCGTCAACTGCACCTACGGTTCACGTCCACGCTGTCGCGGCATGCTACCAGTGTTAAAGACTGCGATGGAGCTCCGTATGCCACGGCAAACTGGCTGACACTGACGGCGGCGGTGCACAAATGCTGCGCAGCTAGCGCCATTCGACGGCCAACACCGCGGTTCCTGGTGTGTTCGCTGTGCCGTGCGTGTGATCATTGCTTGTACAGCCCTCTCGCAGTGTCCGGAGCAAGTATGGTGGGTCTGACACACCGGTGTCAATGTGTTCTTGTTTCCATTTCCAGGAGTGTAATATCTGTAGCTGTGATCCTGCACTCAAATAGTCTGTTTATTGATTAGGATTGCGAAAGAGCAAAGTGAACACAAATATAAAATAAAGGTAAACGAATAATAAAAAGGATTCTATTCGAACGTCCGTAATTGCTAAAGACGACAAACAATTACGTTGGATAATGTTTATTCAAGAAAGGACATCTTAAATACACTGCAAGATATAACCGTAATTAACGTGTAAGGTGAAGATAGCAACTGCCTCAGAATTTGTGTGTTAGTAGAAAATACATATCAGTTTGCATATCGCAACCTGTATGTTCTTTAATAATAGACAAACTTTCAATCATTAACTATTCGGTCTCAGGACAGCCGCACTCGGTTGAAATAACCCCGAAACCACAGCAGAAAAACCGATGGCCTTTCATCCATTAAGCACACTGTCATATAATCATAACAATTAACTGTTTAGCGGCTTCGGTAAATCGCACAAAACCCCAAAAAGGACATAACGGGGGTGTTTCACAGTTTCAAAAACTTCCCCGACTCGTACAGTTATTTGGTGGTGACTCCAATTTGCCCTCGACATGTTGGTGAAAATACATGTCTAAATCTGGAGGTACGCATAAAACATCACCCAAAATTATTCTAGACGCTTTCTCTGAAAATTATTTCGAGCACTTAGTTTATGAGCGCACACGAATAGTGAACGGTTGTGAAAAAACACATGACGTCTTAGCAAAAAATAATACTAAGCTAACAACGACCATCAAAACGCATACAGGTGTTAGTGAAACAGGGTTTTCGTAACGAGACTGAATATCTTAAATCCCAAATCCTCCAAAAATAAACGAAAAATGTACCTATTCATAAAAGCAGATAAAAATTCACTTGATGCATTGCTGAGAGACAATATCAACTCCTTCCAAATTAGTAATGTAAGGGTAACCAGATGTGTCTGTATTTCAAGGAAATAGTATCGACGGCAATGGAGAGATATCAAATAAATTAACAAACAACGGAGCTGGTCCCCCTAGTCACACAAAACGGATCAGAATACTGTTGCAGAGGCAATGAAAGAAGCATGCCAAATTTAAACGAACGGAAGATCCCCAAGATTGGTCGTCTTTTACAGATACTCGAAGTTTAGCGCGGCCCTCAGTGCGAGATGAGTACAATGATTTCCACGACGAAACTTTGTCTGGATACGTCGGAGAAAATCCAAAGGGATTCTGGTAGTATGTGAAATGTGTTAGCTTCAGGACACAATCAGTGACTTCTCTGCTCGGTAGCAATGGAATTACTGTCGTTGACAGTGCTGCTAAAGCAGAGTTACTAAACACAGCCTTCCGAAATTCCTTCACACAAAAAAACCGAGGCAAATATTCAAGAATTCGAATGAAGAGCAGCTCCCAACATGAGTAGCTTGGAAGGAGCAATCCGTGGAGTAGTGAAGCAACTTAAATCGCTTAACAGAAGTAGGTATTGCGGTCCAGATTGTATTCCAATTAGGTTCCTTTCAGAGTATGTTGATACAATTTCTCCATTCTTAACAATCACACACAACCACTTGTTCGACGAAAGACCCTTACCCAAAGAGTGGGAAGTTGCAAAGGTCACACCAATATTCAAGAAAGGCAACAGGAGTAATCCAACATATTACAGGCCCATATCACTAACATCGATATGCAGCAGAGTTTTGTAACATATATTGTGTTCGAACATTATGAATCACCTCGAAGAGAACGGTCTATTGTCACACAGCCAACAAGGATTTAGAAAACATCAATCTAATAAAACGCAATTAGCTCTTTACTCACATGAAGTGTTGAGTGCTAGTGACGAGATATTTCAAACTGATTCCGTATTTCTAGATTTCCAGAAGACTTTTGAGAATGTGCCTAACAAGTGGGTTGCAATCAAATTGTTTGCTTATGGAATATCGTCTCATTTATGCGACTAGATTTTTGATTTCCAGTCTGAGAGGTTACATTTCGTAGTAATTGACGGAAAGTCATCGAGTAAAACAGAAGCGATTTCTCGTGTTCCCCTAGGTAGTGTTATAGGCCCTCTATTGTTCCTTGTCTATGTAAACGATGTATGAGACAATCTGAGCAGCCGTCTTGAGTTGTTTGCAGAAGATATGTCGATTATCCGCTAGTAAAGGGATTAGAAGATCAAAACAAATTGCAAAAGGATTTATAAAAGATTTCTGTATGGTGCGAAAATTGGCAGGTGACCCCAGACTTCGGTTACACAATAAAACACTCAAATCTATTGGCCATAAATTCAGCTAAATACTTAGAAACTAAAATAACGGACAACTTAAATTGGGAAGAACACACAGAAAATATTGTGAGGAAGGCGGACCAAAGACTGCGATTTATTGGCAGAACTCTTAGAACACGCGACAGATCTACTAAAGAGACTGCCTACACTATTCTTGTCTGTCCTCTTCTGGATAATGCTGCGCAGTGTGGGATTCTTACTAGATAGGATTAACGGAATACATCGAGAAAGTTCGACTTAGGGCAGCACGTTTGGTGTTATCGATAAGTATGGGACAGTGTGTCAGGGAAATGGTACACGGTTTTGGGTGGATATCAATGAAACAAAGACACTTCTCGTTGGGGTGGGATCTTCTAACGAAATTTCCGTCGGCAACTTTCTCCGTTCAATGCGACAATATTTTGTTGACGCCGACTTACATAGGGAGAAACGATCATCATAACAAAATAAGGAAAATAGAGCTCGGACGGAAGGATATAGGTGAGAGTGGAACGTCAGAGATTTATTGTGAAGATGGTTCAATTGACCCTGTACCAGGCGCTGAAGTGTGATTTTCATAGTACCTATGTAGATGTGCTTGTAGATGGTGAGTGAAAACGAAGTAAATTTCGTATTTACAAATGTGAAATATTCACCAGTTCAAAGTAGTTTAGAGTTGAATGTGATGATTCACCAATTAATACATATGATACAAAGAATAGTAACCCATACTCTGTCTCTTCTCAATTCCGTAATAAAAGCGGAATAACCTAAGAGTCCTACGACGGAGCACATTCAGACCTCTCGTAATACAACGTCCGCTCAGATGTTTGAGTACTTTAGCGGCCATTCACCGCTCAAAATCAATCGGATTGAATATCGCACGTCACCAAAGGCAAGTTTGCGTTCTTCCAGCACTTTACACGTAGTGAACCAAAGCGCTATTTTGAACTCTTTCCACGAAAAGTCCCAGCCCATACTTGATTCCCATATTGTTCCGGTACTGTCTGCTTTACCGTTGGCTGAAGGCTGTTCCTACCAGTAAGACATCGCCCTTAATCTCTACAGACATGATCTGACTCAACATGACCACTTTCCTACACTGAACTAATATATTACAACAGTATTTAAATAAAACAAACTTTATAAACATTCGGTTGCATTCAGACTATTACGACAAATATAAGTAATAGTTGGTACATAAATAAATAAGCCAGTACTCTTGCGCAAGTGCTACGGATTCTCCTTAAATATTGTTGATACAGTTATGTATGCCTTGTTGACATACGTGTCTCTTGGCTGTCCTTTCAATCGTGGTGTTTACTAACACAAGTGACTGACTTATCTTGAATTAGTACAGTTTTTTGATAGCACTTGCAATCAAAATTTAAATAAAATTACTGACAAAATAGTAAACTGTTGATTAAGTAACTACACAACTATGACAATATGAGGTATCAACGCTGTTTTCATTGACAGGCATCCACATGCATTGCTCATACTGTGGCACCAAGCAGTCAGGCCTGCAAGATGAGTGGACTGCCAAGCGAGTGGATTTATTCTTATTTCTCGCAAAAACGCCAATGACTGCTTATGAGCTCTAGTACCCACAGTGAAACTACAAATTATTCTCCTGTTTGAATAATACGCAACGGAAATGGATAACGCACAAATGACTATTAGTAATTTACACAGCTCTGATTGTTCACAACGCACTGGCAATACCACATTTTCTTTCTTACCCAACGGCTTCGATCAACACCTGGCCATCGCACTGAATATGAATGGCGCACACATTATAAATTCTGGATGTCGTGACTACACACTATTCGAAGAACAAGGCCAGCAATCTTTTTCTTTTCACTATCTTTTTCATTCCGATAAATTCTGTTATGATTCAAAGATAACCTAAACACACCATTACATTTTATACAACAATTACAAATGAGAAACTCCGCCCAGTGGCCATGGCTTTACATTGGTAATTCTCTATCTTATGGTCTCGTAATTATCTAAGGCTACAGTGCACTTGCTGGATAGGATGGTGGATCTTTTGCTATATCTCACACTTCGACGCTCACACCCATCATCACGAAAATTTCCTCCAGACCGAGCGGTACAAAAAGGAACACGCATAACCCACTGCCTCTGAACCTATCTTTCTACTTTCCCGTGCAAACCACACATACTTAAATTACATGAAATGCATCACACATACATAGGTTTAACATCACGATACAATGCACATGTGAATGCAGAGCTACAAAAAATACAGTTACGGAATGATATTATTAAAACTGATAAATAATCCTCAATGCCTATTAAATTTAACGTTGGTGTCCAGTAAAACACTACTCATCTTTGAATACGTCACAAAGCATAGTCACAACATTATAATCACTTCACTTTCAGCTTTCCCACTTCAATTAGTATTCATCCCAGTTTCACACGACACTGCCCCACTTCGTAACTTTTCTTTCCTACTACGAAATCTGGAGGATATATAAACGTCTTCCTGTGCAATGCAAGTCAAGTGGGGTTGCTGAATAGACGGCTGACTCACCTAGCTTCTCTCTCAGAGTATTAGAGTTTGAATCTAGCGTCACACGGAAACATAACACGCAAAGGTAATATTAAGATCACATTCATCTTTCCCACCACGAACTCTGGAGGATATATACACATCTTCCTGAGCAATGCAAGCCACGTGGCGTTGCTGGATAGATGGCTGACTCACATTGCTTCTCTCTCAGAGTATTAGAGTTTGAATCAAGCGTCACACGGAAACATAACACGCAAAGTAGTATTAAGAACATATTCGTCACACACGCGAGTCCTCAACTGATACCATGGACGAGTACTTCTCTTTATCTTTTGTCTCATACACAGATTGAGACTCACACAGTACTCACCATGTGGAAGTACTCGTCTGTAAATTCAAGTCCTGCACACGCCATTTCATAAATATTTCCAACTTATAGTACACACGCCAGCAATTCAGCTTAACTTTAGCACTCGGAAGTATTTCAGCTTAGTATTAGCACTCATTAGTATTTAAACTTATTGCTACACGTGGTTTCATTGTGACCTTTGGTCACTTCCGAAGATTACTACGATCCCCTTAATATTACCTGCCTGTCATTTAACTCTTCTCCCAAAAGTTCCTGAAATAGAGAAATTATTGTTCCAAGCTACTCTTAAGTATTTCACATCCATACCATTCTCTCCACTCTTTTATCTTTACAGAGCACACCTAAGGCAGGTCTTACCAACACAAGATCCAGCGCCAGAGTGCTGAAACATGGCCGTTCTTCAGGTCATCTCGCACCTCCGTCGAGGTGGGGGAGCACCATGCTACCGTATTGGTCAGCCACATTTCAGCCGCTCAAAGCTCAGGTAAATTTCATCTCTTTGGTTCCACCAAAGGTGACCAAAGGACCGTCTTAAAGATGATCATATATTTCACATTCACTATCTGCGGTTAGCAGACGACCACACATTCATTCATTTCACAGATGTCACCAAATTGGATGTAGGTATTTTGTGGGAGTGCACATGTGATCAATTAAATAAATAAATTGTCATTCTTTCCTACACTGGTATCCGGCTTCGGTGTATTAAGTGAAATTGAGTTATTATTACAAAAAATATGTTGTTCTGACAAGAATAACGAAGAATGTTGTACCTATTTCCAATGTCGGGTGGTACTGTACCCTTTCATCATTTACTGTGTAGTTGTGGCGGATATGATGTTCTGACAGACGTTTGCAGAATGAAACAGATATAAAACACATCGTAAATCAATAAATAAAATAGATAGAGGTACGTAGCTTTCAGGGATGATAGCAACAGTGCAACGCTATCATTTGAGACATCGTTTGTTGAAATCTCATGAAGCATTTAAAAGTTGTTAATTCAGTTAGTTATTGTCGAATCTCAAACAGCTGTAACTTATCAGTCTTTAAGATTATCTGACTCTCCGCAATCTGTTTGAGCATCTCCTGCAGAGAGACCATGCGAGTAACAGCCTTCCAGATTCCCAGCTCTTGCCATCACACGTGTCCCGCCAGGAGCGGCGTCGTGCTGTCGGCCTTGGGACCACACAGCTTCATAAACAAATTCGCCTTACCCTGTACCAGTTCTAGGAGGCCAGTTAGCTCGCCTACATACGCGTAACGTCACACCCATAACCAACATCATCTCAAAAGATTCAAAATAATAGTCCAGATTTTTCTGTATTCCACCTCGCAGTGTTCCCGTTGATACAAGAAATCCTTAAATAATAACCGGGTCCTGCTCTGCATATGCTCACTTACTGATCAGGATGTAGTCTGCTACATTTTATTAAGTTTATGGTTCCACGGTCCGAAAGTAAGGTTGCTTGGAGCCTACTACTGGAAAATTTGACCTCCATCTAGTAACTATCACATCGTTATCTTCATAGGTTTAACATCACGATACAATGCACATGTGAATGTAGAGCTACAAAAAATACAGTTACGGAATGATATTATTAAAACTGATAAATAATCCTCAATGCCTATTAAATTTAACGTTGGTGTCCAGTAAAACACTACTCATCTTTGAAATTTTGATGTTGTTAAAATGATCATCTTTCTGGTAAACATGTTCCTTGTAGTTGTGGACAGGTTTATATCCGTACCACAAAGAGAAGTGTGGACACCCGTCTTGTTGAACATAAGAGGAATTCTCGCCTGGGTCACACGGATAAATCGGTCGTAGCGGAAAGTGTTCACCAGGAAGGTGATCATGAAATAAAATTCAGCGAGACGAGCGTCATATCAAAAATCTCGCATTATTATGCACGCTTTAACAGGAAAGACGAAGGTGTTAGACTGGATAAAATTTGGATGTCAGCGTTGCACCGCAAGCGTGACGATCGATTACTTTCAATCGAGAATGTTGGTATTACCAAAGCCAATCTCATAGCCGACGCCACGTGATCGACAGTGGCGCTCTCTGTACTGCCTATATAATCAGCGCTTCCTCGAGTTTTCTTCGCGGTTCGCCGCTGTATGTCCGAGGATGTCTCCCGCAGTCGGGGACGAAACGTCAGGGGAAAGTTTTATACTTCGACCACGGAAGTTTTAAGTGAAAACGATAAATTAAATATTTGGTTCATTAAGTAATTGTAAATGCAGTGCGTTTGTCACTGAACATACCGCACCGGACACGTGGAGGTATTGGGACCGTATGGACGTAGATGTATTGACTGGCTCCAGGATCTGGCAGCGTTATTCATTTTACCACATTTTTTTCCAAGTGCCAGATACTAATGCAACCACTTCTTCAGCTTAACGTCCAATATCATCAGGAAATAGGTACTTGATTCTAATATAGAAAACCCTCCCTCAATTTGCAGGTAGGTAAATCAGGGGAAAGTATCCATCAAATCTGCACAAGAAATTTACTTGAGGACAACGACAGAGATTCTAAACAGAGTAAATCTTCGAATTCAGAAAACATAGAAATATATATTTCGTAAGATTACACCAAGCAACAGCTTGATGTAATTCTACTTAATTTGAGCCAGTGTGTTACCATCTTTCCCATAGTTCCCGTACTGCGAAAACGGTACTCTGCTGCCTTTTAGCTTAAGTTGCTAGATCACCGGTGTTTTGCTGGAGCAGCCATTATCCTTTTGATCAATATAAGGCCATATCTTCTTGTCTGTGTAAGAAGTACATGGTTGATAGGGGCTGCTTGCGCCAGCAGTTTGTCTCATTTGTCTTTTTTTGGCTGTTTGACGCGACTCATTGAGAGTTGATCACCTGCGCCAATCTCTTCATCTCAGACGAACAGTTATACCCAACGAACTCAGTTAGTTGTTAGCTATAACAAGTGTTGTTTGGCTTCTGTTGTCGTAAGCATACTGTAAATTAAGGCTTTTTTCATCAGATATGTTACGATTTGTTGGTGAATCATCAATGGTGATTCTGTAATCATTTTGCATACATACTACGGTTGTACTTTTCGGTTACTGTAGCAGGAACGACATTTTATCTTTCTTACGTGCGATTATGTACACAGTATTTACACGTTTGTTGCTTGTTAGGTGACCCGTCTTTCTCTTGTTGTTTGCTGAGGTTGTAGCGATAAAATGGTAGCTATCAGTTTCACTAATCCTCATTTTGCCTTTTACAAGATTTACTCAAACGGCACTTGGTTTCATATGCACTTCACTCTAATGTCGTAAAATATTTGTGTCATATGTGACTTCATAAAAATTCTACCGTAGTTACATTTATCTTGCAGTTATCTGTAACACAATGTGAAGTGCACAAAAAATTAACATAGTGAGGGGAAAAGTGGAGTCTTAATTCTTCTGAGAGCTGTCTTGAATTTTCTATATTCTTGAGGAGACTGTTGTCAATCCTGAATAGGTCGCCAGAATGAAATGGTCACTTGTTAAATTTTTTTAATGAAAAAAGTTTGGACAAGTGACTAGTTCAGTCTAGCATTAGTCTCCTGAAGTTTGCGACATTGTCCTAGGCATTCTGCGCGACTTTACATCGTACCTTAACTCTGTGGTGAGGTCCATTTTATTTTATATTTCTTTACCTTTATCCTGCTATCATTTCACACCAATATCCGATAAGTTGACAAAAAACATGGGATTGCGATATGCACATACACAGATAGCGCAAGGTATAAAAGGGCAGTACATTGGTGGATCTGTCATTTCTACTCAGGTGATCCATATGAAAAAGTTCCTACGTGATTATGGCCGCACGACTTGAATTAACAGACTCTGAACGCGGAATAGACGCATGGGATGTTCCATTTCGGAAACCGAAATCCACAGTGTCAAGAGCGTGCCGAGAATACCAGATTTCAGGCCTTCACTTAACGATCGACAGCAGCAGTGTGTGTGTGAAAAGTTGTCAGTGCTAACAGACAAGCAAACTGCATGAAATAACCGCAGAAATAAGCACAACGAACGTTTCCGTTAGGACAGTGAGGCGAAATCTGGTGGGTTATGGCAGCAGACGACCGACGCGAATGCCTTTGCTAAGAGCGTTACATCGCCTGCAGCGCCTCTTCTGGGCTGGTGACCATGTCGTTTGGACCCTAGACGACTGGAAAACCGTGGCCTAGTCTGATGAGTCCCGAAATATCCAGTCGCTGTGGCCCAGCGGTTCTAGGCGCTTCAGTCCAGAACCGAGCTGCTGCTACGGTCGCAGGTACGAATCCTGCCCCGGGCATGGATGTGTGTGATGTCCTTAGGTTAGTTAGGTTTAAGTAGTTCTAAGTCTAGGGGACTGATGACCTCAGATGTTCAGTCCCATAGTGCTTAGAGTCATTTGAACCATTTTTTGAGACCCAACGAAGCCATGGTCCCAAGTTGTCAACAAGACACTGTGCAAGTTGGTGATAGCTCCATGATGACGTGGGCTGTGTTTACATGATACATTAAATGTTCAAATGGCTCTGAGCACTATGGGACTCAACATCTGAGGTCATCAGTACCCTAGACTTAGAACTAATTAAACCTACCTAACCGATGGACATCACACACATCTACATCTACATCAGCATCTACATACATACTCTGCAATCTACCATACGGTGCGTGGCGGAGGGTACCTCGTACCAGAACTAGCATCTTCTCTCCCTGTTCCACTCCCAAACAGAACGAGGGAAAAATGACCGCCTATATGCCTCTGTACGAGCCCTAATCTCTCTTATCTTATCTTTGTGGTCTTCCTGCGAAATGTAAGTTGGCGGCAGTAAAATTGTACTGCAGTCAGCCTCAAATGCTGGTTCTCTCAATTTCTTCAGTAGCGATTCACGAAACGAACGCCTCCTTTCCTCCAGAGACTCCCACCCGAGTTCCTGAAGCATTTCCGTAACACTCGCGTGATGATCAAACCTACCAGTAACAAATGTAGCAGACCGCCTCTGAATTAGTTCCATGTCCTCCCTCAATCCGACCTGGTAGGGATCCCAAACGCTCGAGCAGTACTCAAGAATAGGTCGTATTAGTGTTTTGTGAGCGGTCTCCTTTACATATGAACCACATCTTCCCAAAATTCTATCAATGAACCGAAGACGACTATCCGGAACTTCGTGATCACCATCAACGATGAAATTTTTATGGGTGACAGTGAACTAGGTAACTGGACTACAATTGTTCATGACTGGTTTGAAGAACATTGTGGACAAATTTGACGATCGAGATCGCCCAACATGAATGCTACTGAACATACATGGGACAAAATCGGGAGGTCAGTTCATGCACAAAATCCTGAACCGGCAACGCATTCGCAGCTATGCAGGGTTATAGAGGCATCATGACTCAATATTTCTGCAAGGGACTTCCAACGACTTTTTGAGTCCATTCCATGTAGAGTTGCTGCAGACCGCTGGTCAAAAGGAAGTCTCCTGAGTGTACTTCGTCATGATTTCGTCTTTGAAGTCGCTTGTTTTATTTATTTTCCTGTACATTTTTTTGTCGTCCATCAGGTGAGGTATTTATTATGTCATCCAAGATTTTATCCTAGTTACTTTTCTTGTTCGATTATTTGTCTCTTTAGCTTCTGTGACTACGCTTTCTAGGAATGTGTATTCCCCTTGAACTGCATCGCCTACTATAGTACACTGCATCGCACTATCTACAGCCTCTTCCATGAATGTCATCATTCCTCGCTACTTTAGTTTCTCCCTTCTTTGCGCGCGGATTCTTCCTGACGATTCCTGTTTTCGGCCTGCTCTTCATCAATATTGTGATCAAAGCCTGTCTCTGCACCTGGTCATGCATTGCAATCTATAACTTGTTTCGGAATCCATTTGTCGCCATTATGTAATTATACAGGAATCTCGTAGCCTTTTCCAGGTAATACCTCGACCTCTTGTGGCTGATGGTGTATTTTCAGTTAATAGCTGAAGTTTATCTCAGAGCTCTATCAACCTTTCTGTTCTCTCATTGCTACTGCCGAGCCCATATTCTCTGGTAACTGGGCCATTGGCTTGGTCTGCGAGAGTGCCGCAATGACTGAGGCATAGCCAGCGCTGAGCACAGAGGAGGGTGTTTCCAGGTGGAGGGCGTAAATCCCACAAAGGGACTCCACGGCAGAGGCTGCGGCAGCAGCATGGCCGACTGCCTTATGCGCCGCTGCCGCTTTGCTGTTACAGAATATTACTCGTCTATGTTGCGTGGAAAAGCGCCAAAACTGCATTGAACGGACCCACAAAATAAATGAAGAAATCATACTTTGCGTCTTAACGTCAGAAGTCCAATGGAGCATCGCTCAGCGCTGCGCAAGCTCTTCTTTTTGATTAACGCTGATTTTTACACACAATGATTGAACAAACATTTTAAATTGTACACCTGGCTAACCAATGCTGCTAGAAGAATAAACAATATGTCAAATTGTACGATAATTGCTTTGTAAACACCTACTAACCTAAATATTTTTTATTTGAATACTTTAGGATTAAAGCAGACCTCTCAGCAAAAACCAGAAGCGTGAAGTTGTCGGTTGGAACACACAGAAAAAAGAAAACACACTACTTTTTGGGGTTTTTCTTTGGCGAGCTATACTATAAAATACTTTTTTTACTGCTAGAAGAATAAACAGTATGTCAAATTGTACGATAAATACATTGTAAACACGAGCTAACCTGAATGAGATTTTCACTCTGCAACGGAGTGTGCGCTGATATGAAACTTACTGGCAGATTAAAACTCCGCTGCACAGTGAAAATCTCATTCTGGAAACATCCCCCAGGCTGTGGCTAAGCCATGTGTCCGCAATATCCTTTCTTTCAGGAGTGCTAGTTCTGCAAGGTTCGCAGGAGAGCTTCTAAGTTTGGAAGGTAGGAGACGAGGTACTGGCAGAAGTAGAGCTGTGAGGACGAAGCGTGAGTCGTGCTTGGGTAGCTTAGTTGGTAGAGCAATTGCCCACAAAAGGCAAAGGTCCCGAGTTCGTGTCTCGGTCAGGCACACAGTTTTAATTTGCCAGGAATTTTCACGTACTAACCTGAATACTTTATTTTTTATTTAAATACTTTAGGATTAAAGCAGACCGCTCAGCAAAAAGCAGAAGCGTTAAACTGTCGATTGGAACACACAGAAAAAAGAAAACATACTTGTTTTTGGAGCTATTCTTTGGCGAGCTGTAGTATAATACACTTTTTTTTTTTACTCCAGCTCTCGTCGAAGAATGACTCCGAAAGCTAGCATGTTTCCGTTCTTTTGTGTTTGCCTCTCGACAACTCAACACTTCTGCTATCCAGTGAATGATCTTCTTCAATCCGAATGTACGAGGTGCATTCAAGTTCTACGGCCTCCGATTTTTTTTCTAATTAACTACTCACCCGAAATCGATGAAACTGGCGTTACTTCTCGACGTAATCGCCCTGCAGACGATCACATTTTTCACAACGCTGACGCCATGATTTCATGGCAGCGGCGAAGGCCTCTTTAGGAGTCTGTTTTGACCACTGGAAAATCGCTGAGGCAATAGCAGCACAGCTGGTGAATGTGCGGCCACGGAGAGTGTCTTTCATTGTTGGAAAAAGCCAAAAGTCACTAGGAGCCAGGCCAGGTGAGTAGGGAGCATGAGGAATCACTTCAAAGTTGTTATCACGAAGAAACTGTTGCGTAACGTTAGCTCGATGTGCGGGTGCGTTGTCTTGGTGAAACAGCACACGCGCAGCCCTTCCCGGACGTTTTTGTTGCAGTGAAGGAAGGAATTTGTTCTTCAAAACATTTTCGTAGGATGCACCTGTTACCGTAGTGCCCTTTGGAACGCAATGGGTAAGGATTACGCTCTCGCTGTAGCAGAACATGGACACCATCATTTTTTCAGCACTGGCGGTTACGCGAAATTTTTTTGGTGGCGGTGAATCTGTGTGCTTCCATTGAGCTGACTGGCGCTTTGTTTCTGGATTGAAAAATGGCATCCACGTCTCATCCATTGTCACAACCGACGAAAAGAAAGTCCCATTCATGCTGTCGTTGCGCGTCAACATTGCTCGGCAACATGCCACACGGGCAGCCATGTGGTCGTCCGTCAGCATTCGTGGCACCCACCTGGATGACACTTTTCGCATTTTCAGGTCTTCATGCAGGGTTGTGTGCACAGAACCCACAGAAATGCCAACTCTGGAGGCGATCTGTTCAACAGTCATTCGGTGAACCCCCAAAACAATTCTCTCCACTTTCTCGATCATGTCGTCAGACCGGCTTGTGCGAGCCCGAGGTTGTTTCGGTTTGTTGTCACACAATGTTCTGCCTTCATTAAATTGTCGCACCCCTGAATGCACTTTCGACACATCCATACCTCCATCACCACATGTCTCCTTCAACTGTCGATGAATTTCATTTGGTTTCACACCACGCAAATTCAGAAAACGAATGATTGCACACTGTTCAAGTAAGGAAAACGTCGCCATTTTAAGTATTTAAAACAGTTCTCATTCTCGCCGCTGGAGGTAAAATTCCATCTGCCGTACGGTGCTGCCATCTCTGGGACGTATTGACAATGAACGCGGCCCCATTTTAAAACAATGCGCATGTTTCTATCTCTTTGCAGTCCGGAGAAAAAAAATCGGAGGCCTTAAAACTTGAATGCACCTCTTATTACATTCTACAAGAACTGTCCTGTAACATACAAAAACCTATATTATCTGAAAACTAACTCGGTCCAGAGTAACGACGATTTTGATTAACATTACTCAATTTGGCCTCAGCTCAAGGTACTCCACAGTATCACGTATCATGGTGTCTGCGTTTATTACCCTGTATGTTTACCTCTTGCCGAAACGTATTTGTGTTTAGATACGTGTAAGATATTTATGTGCTGAATTCGACGTTGTGTTATTTGACTGAAACAGGACACAAATTAGATTGACCATGAGTCGGCTTTGGTGAGAGCCACACAAATACCAAGTGCACCATTTATACGAGTCGAAATTAGCTAAAAAAAAAAAAAAAGGCTCAAATGGCCCTAAGCACATTGGACTTAACTTCTGAGGTCATCAGTCGCATAGAACTTAGAACTACTTAAACCTAAGGACATCACACACATCCTTGCCCGAGGCAGGTTTCGAACCTGCGATGTTGCGATCTTAGCGGTTGCGCGGTTCCAGACTGTAGCGCCTAGAACCGCTCGGCCACCCTTTGCGACTCGGAATTTGCTCGCTGTTTTAATATGACTTTCTCTGGCCGAGCGACATGAGGTGTTGCCCCATCTGCCATGAAAACAGTGGTTTCGACAGAGTTGCCGTCTCTCAAATCTGAAATCAGTTGCTGTACAAGGACGTCACGTTACATCTGACGGGCCCTCTGAGTGTATTCTCTTCTAGAGGAACGGCAGAGAATAAAGGTGCACAACACACGGTATAAACCAGACTTCGGCAGTTCTCTGTATTCACCTCGTCCTGTAGAGTAAAATGTGCTTCTTCACTCCATAGAATATTTCCTGGCCACAAGTCATTGGCAAATTCAGAACGTTACTGCGGATCATGAGGTTTCAGTTGCTGCACTGTCTGGATCTTGCGCGGGTGCCAGTGTATAACATTTCCGTGCTGTTGATCATAGATGGACGATTCTTGTGGCACTGCAAGAGCACTTGCACTAGCCGGGACACGTGCTGCATGGCCAATTACAGCAACAGCAGCCAAGTCAATAATTTCCAGAGGCACAGGACTCCTTCCTCTTCCAGGTGCCACATCAACCTCATCCGTGTCTTCTAATTTCATTACCATCTTCTTTACACCATTTAATGACATCACGCCTCTCCTCAGACCTTTGAGTCGGCGATACTCTCTCAATGCAGCAGTGTAATTGCTGCCGTTCACATAAAACAGTTTCCCTAACAGTGGACGGTCTCTCTTCTCAATAGCCATACTATTCACTCACATTATGGTTTGTAAAATGACAACGTGCATGTCGTACCGTCATATACACATTGTATAGCTCCAGATTTGTCCGCGTCTCTCTATTATACATAAATAAAGATAAATATGAAACCAATTTTTTCTTATTTCGTAAATCAGCTCCGCATTGATCATTAGCATATCAATCGAGTTTCGCTGCCGAACGATAGTTACAGGCCTTATTTGACCTTCATGAGTAGCTGTACTTTTACTGTAACCACTTCGTCCTCTATATCGCGTAATCGTAAGTTTGTAACGTCGACATGTGTACCTCAAATATATACTAATGACCATTAAAATTCCTACACCAAGAAGAAATGCAGATGATACACGGGTATTCATTGGACAAATATATTATAGTAGAATTGACATGTGATTACATTTTCACGCAATTTCGGTGCATAGATCACGAGAAATCAGTACCCAGAACAACCACCTCTGGCCGTAATAACAGCCTTGATACGCCTGGGCATTGAGTCAAACAGAGCTTGTATGGCGTGTACAGGTACAGCTGCCCAGGCAGCTTCAACACGTTACCACATTTAATCAAGAGGAGCGACTGGCGTATTGTGACGAGCAAGTTGCTCGGCCACCATTGGCCAGACGTTTTCAGTTTGTGAGAGATATGGAGAATGTGCTGGCCAGGGCAGCAGTCGAACATTTTCTGTATCCACAAAGGCCCGTACAGGACCTGCAACATGCGGTCGTGCACTATCCTGCTGAAATGTAGGGTTTCGCAGGGATCGAATGAAGGGTCGTAACACATCTGAAATGTAACGTCCACTGTTCAAAGCGCCGTCAATGCGAACAAGAGGTGACCGAGACGTGTAACAGTGGCACCCCATACCATCACACCGGCTGATACGCCATTATGGCGATGACGAACGCACGCTTCCAATGTGCGTTCACCGCGATGTCGCCAACTCGATGGCGCTGTAAACAGAACCTGGATTCATCCGAAAAAATGACGTTTTGCCATTCGTGCACCCAGGTTCGTCGTTGAGTACACCATCGCAGGCGTTGCTGTCTGTGATACAGCGTCAAGGGTAACCGCAGCCATGGTCTCCAAGCTGATAGTCCATACTGCTGCAAACGTCGTCGAAATGTTCGTGCAGATGGTTGTCTTGCAAACGTTCCCATCTGTTGACTCAAAGATCGAGACGTGGCTGCACGATCCGTTACAGCCATGTGGATAAGACGCCTGTCAATTCAACTGCTAGTGATACGAGGCCGTTGGGATTCAGCACGACGTTCCGTTTTACCCTCCTGAACCCACCAATTCCATATTCTGCTAACAGTCATTGGATCTCGACCAACGCGAGCAGCAATGTCGCGATACGATAAATCGCAATCGCGATAGGCTACAATCCGACCTTTATCAAAGTCGGAAACGTGGTGGTACTTATTTCTCCTCCTTACACGAGGCATCACAACAGCGTTTCACCAGGCAACGCCGCTCAACTGCTGTTTGTGGATGAGAAATCGGTTTCTAAACTTTCCTCATGTCAGCACGTTGTAGGTGTCGCCACTGGCGCCAACCTTGTGTGAATGCTCTGAAAAGCTAATCATTTTCATATCACAGCGTCTTCTTCCTGTCGGTTAAATTTCGCGTCTGTAGCGCGTCATCTTCGTGGTGCATCAATTTTAATGGCCAGTAGTGTAGTCCTTAGGTCGGTTTGTTTCTATTTTTTTTAGAATAATCCTGTCCCGGTACTTTTGACAGTACTCACACTTAGCCCTACCGTCCTGTTACTAATGAATAAGGCTCACATCTACATTTTTTTACAATTTTTAATGTGCAGTGTATGACTAAGGCCTAATTTTAAGGATAGGAAGCTGATTTAGTCATTTCATAGCCATCCATGACATGAAAAGCTATGGAGGGAGAGTTACACAGTGCTTTCATACCACAAAGTCGCAGGATGGTGCTGGTTGACCTTGCGTAACTAATCTTTCTCTTACACAGGGTAGG
This sequence comes from Schistocerca cancellata, assembly GCF_023864275.1. Lineage (NCBI taxonomy): Eukaryota > Metazoa > Arthropoda > Insecta > Orthoptera > Acrididae > Schistocerca > Schistocerca cancellata. The sequence goes on from NC_064631.1 coordinate 680,151,015, forward strand.
TTCTCCCATTCATCCACTTTCTTCATTTCAGTCTCATTTTATGCAGCCCAATGTCTCCAGTACAGTTTTGGTAAACACCAGTTCCTCGTCTTAACGCCCCACATCTTAGTGTAGGGGAAGGTGGGGGAATTACACGCATGTGGGTAATCCCACGCAGGCTAATTTATGCAATTTGAATGGCGCAAGCTTTCCCAGTTGGTGCTACACCCTGCCGGCAGGAGTAACAAGTAGTATGCAGCTTACGCCAGCCATTTTCCAGTGGCATTGTTGGAGCAGTGAAGTATTATTTATTTTCGGCGTGTCTCATGTAATTTTGGTCAGCTGTATTTTGCAAGGTAAGTGCTAGTATAAGTTGCTTTAATGTAATTCTTGCGTATCAACTACTAACCCTAGATGAAACCTTTAATTTAATCGTAGATTTGTCCCGCTATTTGAATTAGGTGCCGAGTTATGCTTAGGTTAGTCATCGAACTTACGGTGGGGTAATGTCACGCAGCTGTTGAAGTGCGTGGTATTCCCCCTTGCAGGTTATATTTTCAATACTAACGAGGTTTTTTTTTAATTTCAGGTGGGTAGATATTATAAAAGAAAAACCCAGAAAGCAAAATGGATGCTAGAGGAACTTTGTAAGGCTCTTGATGCCATCAAATCTAGAAGAAAAATAAGAGAAGTATCAAGAGCTTTCGGGGTTTATGAAGCTACACTGCGAACGAGAATGAAGGTTAAAAATACCGAGGGTCCAAAACTTGGAAGAAACCCAACATTTTCGACAGAACAGGAAACTGAAATTAGGGATCATGTTATTACAATGGCCAAGCTGTTCTATGGAATTACATTCATCTAGCTGCGAAAGATAGCATTTGAGTATGCAAAGGCTAACAACATTGCAAACAATTTTGATAAGTCATCTAGGTTAGCTGGAAAGGATTGGCTAGCTCTTTTTTAAAAAAGAAACCGAAGTATTAGCAAGAGAAAACCTGAAGCAATTAACATTAACAGAATATAGGCATTTAATGAAGAAGAGCTTAATGCATATTTTAAAAATTTAGAACGCGTCTTTGAAAAATATAAGTTTAAAGAGGGGAGAGTGTTCAACGTCGATGAAATGGGCATAAATAACGTACAAAAGCCCGACAGAATTTTGTCTCCTAAAGGTGTTAAACAAATAGGTGGGGCCACGTCTTGGGAAAAGGGGGAAAAACGTCACTGTGATATGTTGTTTCAGTGCTGCTGGTACCTACATCCCCCCTATGTTTATCTTTCCCAGGAAGAGGATGTCAAATCTCTTAAGTAAAGGTGGACCAGTTGGAGCAATATATGGTTGTTCTGTCAATGGCTGGGCCAATGAGTCATATTTTTCGAATGGATCCAACATTTTCAGAACAATGTAAAATCAACTATTGATGACCATGTGCTGCTGATTTTAGATATTCACAGCAGCCAAATTTCACTTGATATTTTTGAATTTTGCAAAAACCATTCTATTGTCACGGTAACCATTCCTCCACACACTTCTCACAAGCATCAACCACTAGATCTTACATTCTTTTCCTCTTTGAAATCAGTCATCAATCGTGAATGTGACATGTATATGAAGTCACAGGTGTATCAAAAAATTACACCATTATGAGTTAGAAGAACTTTTTAATAAGGCATATATTAAGGTCGCTACCATGGACGAAGGGGAGTCAGGGTTTAAGGCATGTAGGATTTGCCCTTTCAGTCCAAACAAATTTCAGAATGACGCCCTACAACAATGTGAGATCTTCAGAGATGTTGTCCTTGAAGATGAAGAGGTTCCGAATGTAACAAATGGAAATGAAGTGGTTGCATCTACAAACGAGCCACATATCCCCAAAAGGAGTCAAGAACAGAGTCCTGGATCTTCAGCAGAAGATGTTCCACTTGTAGTAGGCGTAGAAGAGGTCACAACAACATCAACTAAAAGTGCATGTGTCAAGCACGTTAGTGTATTTGACATACCTCCTGTTCCAAAACAAAAACAAGTTCTTCCTAAGACGAAACAAGCCAAGGGAAAGCCTAAGGGAAAGTCAGTGATTCTTACAGCAACTCCAGAGAAGAATAAACTGCTAACGGAGTTATCAATAAAGAAACAAAAAGAAGCCATAAAACAGAAAGCTGAAGGATACAAGAAAAGAAATCTTAAGGAAAAAGCAGATAAGTGCAGAAATCTGCAACTTAAAAAAGTCTCAAAGAAGAAACAGACATTACATAAGAAGAAACACCACCAAGAAAGTGATAGTAGCAACGAGGATGACCTAAATCTGAACTTGCAGAACATTTGTGATGACGATGAAATGGATGATATTGATCATTGGCGATTTCAGAAGATGTCTGTTTAGTTTGTGGAGAGTTTGGGAAAGATGGAGAACTTTGGTACCGATGTATTTCTTGTAGCAGATGGAGTCATGAAGAATGTAGTGGCTGGAATACTCCAGAAGGTTACAAGTGCGATCTTTGCTGTATGAGAAAATGAACTCTTTTCACATCAATAAAAATGTAAAAAACGAAAATTATAAGAGTTGTTTGTAGAAGTACATTATTTCATTCTTAAATATACTGTTTACTATTTGTAGTAACTAATAAGCAAATAAAAATAGCAATTATTGTACATTTTAATGGTTTGTTCGTTTTACGTGTTACTACCCAGTACTTTGCGTGTCATTACCCTCAGGGGTGGGGAATACAACGCATTTGCACTTTTTTTTATTTTAATGTTCATAATTATGGTACTGTTTATAACTATTTACAGACGATTGGACTATGAGGAGAAATGTCCATTGTATGGTATGTACTTATTTTCGTAGGTTTTAATGACGTAACGCATGGTTCCCATCGATTTTTCCTTAGGTGCGTTTTTTCCCCCACTCTCCCCTACCTCATCATAGTCTGTGATAATACAAATAAAAACGGATTTTTTTAGTGGAAGAGAGCTCAATATTGGAGCACTTTAACAGGGTTGCCTACACTAAACAGCAATATGTAATGAAAAGCTGCAAATAGCCTATACAACATCAAGTCTCCATTAGATCAGTTGGAGTGACCGTCGGAATGGAGGCAGATGCAAATTAAAGACTGTGTGTATTGGTTCTGGACTTTCAGCAAATTTCCACGTTAGAACTTGAACCATCCTCAGCGGAAATTCGAAACGAAGAGGTGTCAACATTAATGATCCTTTTGTCATAATAATATCCAGTAATAATATTTGTATTAAGAGTAATCTGAAGTTGTCTAGCTTATTTCCTTGCTCACAGTTGTAATTTCCCACAGTAAACAATGGCTAGACCAAGTAATTAATAAGCAAAGTCTTTTATGAAGATTTGAGAGGAGCGAAGATTACAGTAAACTTTCAAGTTTACTTAGCTTGTCATGTTGAGATGGCTCCAGTTGTTCTTGTCTAGGCTTGTGATTCTTGAAACTGAAAATCTAACATCGGGTCCTCACGGTTGGTTTGACTAAATTAATTGGAAGACAGTTGGTGCAGAATTTTTTTATGTAAATATATTTTCCACTGATTTTTTCACATTTTAGTATATCATACAGTATTTTGAGTTTACACATTAACAAAACCGGAATTATATTGTTCGCAGCTATTATATAAAAGTACGTCCGATCACATCACAGGCAAGCTTACGACTCTCACACTCTGCAGAAATAACAATATTCCAAAGGGTTTACAATTTTTCTTAACACACGGCTTCCTACTAGTTTTCGTTACAGTATTAATTTCGATTATTATTTCATAAATGAATCCAGAAATAAACACAGTAAACAGTACCGGATTGCGTAATTAATAATATAAATTTTAAGTGTGCAAATAATTCGTAATTTGAAATGTTTCTAAAAAAATAATCTGAACTGTACATTCAGAAGTAGTATTCATCGATTATAACATCGAAACTGAAATATTTTATAAAGTAATTTCCCTTCATAAATTTTAGCTTGAAATATAACATACTGTATATAAAATTGTATGAAAGTTTTCAGGAAAGCATTCGAGATAATACTGACCTGTCTAAAATTCGAAAAATAATTCTAGTATCGACAACTACTGTCGAGGAAAAGTAATGCTAGAGGAGAATTTCCCGTTACACAGTCCTTACTGATTTCGAATGTAATTGGCTTCTTCTGTTTTTCAAAGGCACCTAACAGATTTTGCTGACATTGATTGTGCTACATCCTAACACGGAGAACACACGCCTTTTACAGTTGTTCCACATTAAGAATGACGTGCTTCCTACAGCATTTTCTCTGAAGGACGTTAATATCCCTTTCGAAATGTGTTCCCTGTCGCAAGTGATTGGGTTATTTCCCGCTGCCCAACTCCCTAGCGGTCTGTCGGGTTTCGTGAGGTGTTTTCATTTCCGTTCAATGATACACGAGTATATTGGACAATCCTTCCACGAGCCACCAACGCACGACTGCGGTTGCAGAAGTGGCTCATTTTCGCCGACACCTAACAACGCCATCTGCCTTCGCTCGACAGGATTTGATTGCGCAGCATTGGAGGCACCACTTGTGGTCAGAAAAGAAATCGGACCTCCTGCTGGTAAATATTCATTTTGATATGAAATAATCATCTTAAAACCGTTGTCTGTTACGTATCGCCGGCCGGAGTGGCCGAGTGGTTCTAGGCGCTTCAGTCTGGAACCGCGTGACCACTGTGATCGCAGTTTCGAATCCTGCCTCGGGCATGGATGTGTGTGATGTCCTTAGGTTAGTTAGGTTTAAGTAGTCCTAAGTTCTAGGGCTCTGATGACCTCAAATGTTAAGTCCCGTAGTGCTCAGAGCCTTTGTTACGTATCGTTTACCAAAGCCGTCGCCCAATTCCTCTGCCGGTTATAGAACATATAAGTGACTGTAAGTTTTAGTTCAAATACATTTCAATGAGCAATCGCAAAAGCTATCACCAGCAGGTTTGCAAAAATGTGTTCGACAAATTTTGCTGTATTATACTGGGTACTCTTCATAATCCATTAACATCCATTTCTTTCCGAAGGCATGGTGCTTAGTTGAAATGTTCAAATGTGTATGAAATCTGACGGGACTTAACTGCTAAGGTCATCAGTCCCTAAGCTTACACACTACTTAACCTAAATTATCCTAAGGACAAACACACACACCCAAGCCCGAGGGAGGACTCGAACCTTCGTCGGGACCAGCCCATGGCGCTTAGTAATCAAAGTTTCTTTTAATATTACTTGTTGATTTGTTACTTGTGATTATTGTTTTCCAGAGTCGAATTTTGTTTTAATGTGGTGATTAATTATGCTGATACAAATTAGTGTGCGGTTATTTTTATTTCAACAACATGTAAGCTGTACCCTGTCTTGAGAGCGTTCAATTGCAAATTTTTGTATGTTTAAAATAATTATTTATGCTTTAAGTATACTTCCAAGTAGAAGAAACAGTTTTAAAGGAAAAGGCTATATGAGCTAGGCGGTAACAGGAAGAGCATACTTACGCAAAAGTGCAACAAGAAGTGGAAAAATCATTTAGTAATAATGACTTTCTCAACATTAAACTTGAACTGTGGAATGTCAGCTCCCTGTTTCAGTGTCTCAGAGTGTAACGAATAGCGTGCAAACAGATGCTGTAAACTCTCAAAACGTGCCTTAACATGATGATGCAGCAGGGAAGGCCAGGCCAGATCACAGCTACCGAAAGTGGCAGTCTACGCTGATAGGTATACCTGCTTAAAGGAAGTGCCTCTAACTAAGGGCTCACCTCCAGAGGATGTAATGCTTCCAAGTAGAGAAGGAATTAGCATATTTCATCAAAATATAAGAGGTATTAGAGATAAAGTTAGTGAACTGCTAATAAATGTTAATTCGGAAATTATTGGTATATCAGAGCACCACTTAAATAATTTGATAATTCAGAGGCTTCCTTTACCAGGCTACAGATTAGCTGGCTGTTTCTCGAGGAGTTCCTTGCGGGGTGGGGGAGTGGCTCTGTACGTGAAAAACAGTATTTCATTTCAATCCATAGACGTATCACGACACTGCACTGAACAGACATTTGAAAGTTGTGCAGCATTAGTTGAATTTTGTGAAACCAAACTTCTATTTGCTGTTGTTTATAGGTCCCCTAACTCCGACTTCAGAGCATTTTTGCTTAAGCTAGAGAGGGTTCTTGATTCACTTTGTAGGAAGTACCAGAAAGTAGTTATATGTGGTGACTTCAATATTAATTTTGTACATGATTGTGTAAGAAAAAGGATGTTGGTAGATCTCCTAAATTCATATGATCTGATGCAAACTGTGTTTTTTCCAACTAGGGTGCAGGGGAACAGTAGCACAGTCATAGACAATATTTTTATTTATGCTTGATTACTAGATGGGCAATCTATTAGTAAAAGGGTGAATGGCCTTTCAGACCATGATGCACAAATTTTAAAACTAAAAGGTTTTTGTACTCAAACCAATGTCGTATTTAATTACAAACTACATAGGAAAGTTAATCCAACAGCAATAGAGAGTTTTTCAAAACTTGTCAAGGTACAAGAGTGGCAAGATTTTATAGTGCCGATAATATAGATGATAAATACAATGCTTTCCATAACACATTTCTCATGCTCTTTGAGAGTTGCTTTCCATTAGAACATTCTAAATGGGGTACTAGCAGTAATGGACAGCCCGGTTGGCTGACTAGTGGGATAAGGATATCATGTAGAACAAAGCGGGAATTATATCAAAATGTTAGAAGTAGTCACAATCAAGCTACAGGAGCCCATTAGAAACAGTATTGTAAGGTGCTTAAAAATGTTATTAGCAAGGCAAAAAATGTGTGGTATGCAAATAGAATAGCTAATTCACAGGATAAAATTAAAGCCATATGGTCAGTTGTGAAGGAAGTGTCTGGTCAGCAGCACAAGATTGATGATATAAAGTCAGTTCGCAGTAATAATATTTCTGTTACTGATAAATCAGATATATGTACAGTATTTAACAACCATTTTCTAAGTATTGCTGGTGAATTAAATAAAAATTTAGTTTCTACAGGAAATCATATAAATTTCTTAGCAAATGCCTTTCCGAGATTGACGTCTGAAATACTCCTCTGTGATACAGACAAGAGGGAGATTGAGTCAATAATTAAATGACTGAACACTAAGGACTCTCATGGTTATGATGGAGTGTCTACTAGAATATTAAAGTACTGTGTTGCACATGTTAGCCCTGTATTTAGCCATATTTGTAATTTTTCCTTTAGGAATGGTCAGTTTACTGAGCAATTAAAGTACTCAGTAGTAAAGCCTCTTTATAAAAAGGGAGAAAGGGATAATGTAGATAGTTTTAGACCTATTTCTATGCCACCAGTGTTTGCAAAAGTTATCGAAAAGGCTGTGTATGTAAGGTTAATTGATCATTTTATATCACACGATTTGCTATAAAATGTAAAGTTCGGCTTTAGAAGTCGTTTGACAACTGAAAATGCTATATTCTCTTTTCTCTGTAAGGTACTGGATGGGCTAAACAAAAAGTTTTGAACGCTTGGCGTATTTTTTGATTTAACAAAGGCATTTGACTGTGTTGATCTCACAATATTGCTCCAGAAGTTGGACCATTACGGAATAAGCGGAGTAGCTCACAATTGGTTCACCTCTTACTTTAGCAACAGACAGCAAAAGGTCACTATTCACAATGTTGATAGCGGCTTTTGTGTGGGATCTGAGTGGGGTACTGTCAAGTGGGGGGTGCCCCAGGGATCAGTGTTGGGGTCGCTCCTGTTCCTTATTTATATAAATGATATGCCCTCTAGTATTATGGGTAACTCTAAAATATTTCTGTTCGCTGATGACACTAGCTTGGTAGTAAAGGATGTTGTGTGAAACATTGACTCGGTTTCAAGTAGTGCAGTACATGACCTCAGTTCATGACTTGTAGAAAATAAACTAACGTTAAATCACAGTAAGACTAAGTTTTTACAGTTTCTAACACTCAATTCAACAAAACCTGACGTTTTAATCTCACAGAACGACATACGATTAGTGAAACTGAACAGTTCAAATTCCTAGGTGTTCAGATAGACAGTAAGCTGTCGTGGAAAGCTCACGTTCAGGATCTTGTTCAAAGACTTAATACTGCCATTTTCACTATCCGAACGGGATCGGCAATGAGTATACTTCGACACGTAAATTAGTCTACTTTGCTTATTTTCATTCACTTATGTCGTATGGTATTATGCTTTGGGGTAACTCTTCCCATTCTAGAAGGATATTTTTGGCTCAGAAACGGGCGGTTCGGGCAATAAGTGGTGTGAGTTCACGAACCTCTTGTCGCCCTCTGTTCACAATTCTTGGTATTTTGACAATGGCCTCTCAATGTGTATATTCCTTATTGTCGTTTCTTGTTACCAATATTAGTTTATTTCCAACAATAAGCAGCTTTCACTCGGTTAATACTCGGCAGAAATCAAACCTCCATTTGGATCGGACTTCCTTAACTCTTGTGCAAAAAGGTGCGCAGTATACTGCTGCATCCATTTTCAATAAGCTGCCACTCGAATTCAAAAATCTTAGTAGTAATCCACGCGCTTTCAAATCGAAACTGAAGAGTTTCCTCATGGGTCACTCCTTTTACTCTGTCGAGGAGTTCCTTGAAAAATTAAGCTGATTCTCATTGTATAGCTGATAGCGTTTGCTTAAACGTATGGACTGATTTTCTTGCAGGTTCATGAACATTTATTTTTATCTGTTATTACTTTTATGTTGTAAGTACATGTACTGACACAATCCATGACCTTGGAGATTTGCGCCTCATATTAGACCTACGGAACTTGACGTGTAAATAAAAAATAAAAATAACATGATTTGCCCATTAGTACTTAACAACCCGAAGATCTCTGACGTTTGCCCAATATTAGTAAGTGCAAGTCTCCATCTCGGAGATACTGCTTCAGCGTCAAGCTCGCCTTACGATCTTGTTCACGAGATGAAGCTCGGAATAACTGCGTGATATGGAGTGTTGGGAACGGCTACGAGGGAAGAGCCAGCGGACCTGCCCCACCGAACTATCTACATCTACATCTACATCCATACACCGCAAGCCACCTGACGGTGTGTGGCGGAGGGTACCTTCAGTACCTCTATCGGTTCTCCCTTCTATTCCAGTCTCGTATTGTTCGTGGAAAGAAGGATTGTCGGTATGCCTCTGTGTGGGCTCTAACCTCTCTGATTTTATACTCATGGTCTCTTCGCGAGATATACGTAGGAGGGAGCAATATACTGCTTGACTCTTCGGTGAAGGTATGTTCTCGAAACTTTGACAAAAGCCCGTACCGAGCTACTGAGCGTCTCTCCTGCAGAGTCTTCCACTGGAGTTTATCTATCATCTCCGTAACGCTTTCGCGATTACTAAACGATCCTGTAACGAAGCGCGCTGCTCTCCGTTGGATCTTCTCTATGTCTTGTATCAACCCTATCTGGTACGGATCCCACACTGCTGAGCAGTATTCAAGCAGTGGGCGAACAAGCGTACTGTAACCTACTTCCTTTGTTTTGGGATTGCATTTCCTTAGGATTCTTCCAATGTATCTCAGTCTGGCATCTGCTTTACCGACAATCAACTTTATATGATCATTCCATTTTAAATCACTCCTAATGCGTACTCCCAGATAATTTGTGGTATTAACTGCTTCCAGTTGCTGACCTGCTATTTTGTAGCTAAATGATAAAGGATCTATCTTTCTGTGTATTCGCAGCACATTACACTTGTCTACATTGAGATTCAATTGCCATTCCCTGCACCATGCGTCAATTCGCTGCAGATCCTCCTGCATTTCAGTAACATTTTCCATTGTTACAACCTCTCGATACACCACAGCATCATCTGCAAAAAGCCTCAGTGAACTTCCGATGTCATCCACCAGGTCATTTATGTATATTGTGAATAGCAACGGTCCTATGACACTCCCCTGCGGCACACCTGAAATCACTCTTACTTCGGAAGACTTCTCTCCATTGAGAATAACATGCTGCGTCCTGTTATCTAGGAACTCTTCAATCCAATCACACAATTGGTCTGATAGTCCATATGCTCTTACTTTGTTCATTAAACGACTGTGGGGAACTGTATCGAACGCCTTGCGGAAGTCAAGAAACACGGCATCTACCTGTGAACCCGTGTCTATGGTCCTGTGAGTCTCGTGGACGAATAGCGCGAGCTAGGTTTCACATGACCGTCTTTTTCGAAACCCATGCTGATTCCTACAGAGTAGATTTCTCGTCTTCAGAAAAGTCATTATACTCGAACACAATACGTGTTCCAAAATTCTACAACTGATCGACGTTAGAGATATAGGTCTATAGTTCTGCACATCTGTTCGACGTCCCTTCTTGAAAACGGGGATGACCTGTGCCCTTTTCCAATCCTTTGGAACGCTACGCTCTTCTAGAGACCTACGGTACACCGCTGCAAGAAGGGGAGCAAGTTCCTTCGCGTACTCTGTATAAAATTGAACTGGTATCCCATCAGGTCCAGAGGCCTTTCCTCTTTTGAGCGATTTTAATTGTTTCTCTATCCCTCTGTCGTCTATTTCGATATCTACCATTTTGTCATTTGTGCGACAATCTAGAGAAGGAACTACAGTGCAATCTTTCTCTGTGAAACAACTTTGGAAAAAGACATTTAGTATTTCGGCCTTTAGTCTGTCATCCTCTGTTTCAGTACCATTTTGGTCACAGAGTGTCTGGACATTTTGTTTTGCTCCACCTACCGCTTTGACATAAGACCAAAATTTCTTAGGATTTTCTGCCAAGTCAGTACATAGAACTTTACTTTCGAATTCATTGAACGCCTCTCACATAGCCCTCCTCACACTACATTTCGCTTCGCGTAATTTTTGTTTGTCTGCAAGGCTTTGGCTATGTTTATTGTTTGCTGTGAAGTTCCCTTTGCTTCCGCAGCAGTTTTCTAACTCGGTTGTTGTACCACGGTGGCTCTTTTCCATCTCTTACGATCTTTCTTGGCACATACTCATCTAACGCATAATGTATGACGGTTTTGAACTTTGTCCACTGATCCTCAACACTATCTGTACTTGAGACAAAACTTTTGTGTTGAGCCAACAGGTACTCTGAAATCTGCTTTTTGTCACTTTTTCTAAACAGAAAAATCTTCCTACCCTTTTTAATATTCCTATTTACGGCTGAAATCACCGATGCCGTAACCGCTTTATGATCGCTGATTCCCTGTTCTGCGTTAACTTTTTCAAATAGTTCGGGTCTGTTTGTCACCAGAAGGTCTAATATGTTATCGCCACGAGTCGGTTCTCTGTTTAACTGCTCAAGGTAGTTTTCAGATGAAGCACTTAAAAAAAAAAAATTCACTGGATTCTTTGTCCCTGCCACCCGTTATGACGTTTGTGTCTCCCAGTCTATATCCGCCAAATTAAAATCTCCACCCAGAACTATAACATGGTGGGGAAATCTACTCGAAATATTTTCCAAATTATCCCTCAGGTGCTCAGCCACAACAGCTGCTGAGCCAGGGGGCCTATAGAGACATCCAATTACCATGTCTGAGCCTGCTTTAACCGCGACCTTCACCCAAATCATTTCACATTTCGGATCTCCGTCAATTTCCTTCGATACTATTGCACTTCTTATCGCTATAAACACGCCTCCTCCTTCACTGTTCAGCCTGTCTCTGCGGTATACATTCCAATCTGAGTTTAGGATTTCATTACTGTTTACGTCTGGTTTCAGCCAACTTTCTGTCCCTAGTACTATATGGGCATTGTGATCGTTTATTAATGAGAGCAGTTCTGGGACCTTTCTATAGACGCTCCTGCAGTTTACTATTAGCACATTAATATTGTTATTCCCTGTTGCATTTTGCCTACTCGTACTTTGCCGCGTCTCAGGAGTCACTATCAGCGAAGAAGTAGCTGCATCACAGGAACAAACGAAAACTAGCGACGACTACTCCAACTGGCTGGCTCGGTTTCAAAGGCGTTAGAGTCCGAGAAGAGATCGCTGCGTTGTCGGACATGCAAAGATGCAACGCACCCATTCTAACATTCTGCGTGGTGTCTGTTGGTTCTGAGTCATGTCTCCCTACCACTTTCGCGCAACGACGGTCTGAGCGTGTATTTTAGAGAATTAACTAGTTTGAAACTGGGACCTGTTTCTGGTAAGGAGACGCCAGACCACACATGACATGTAGAGTTCAGAGGAGTTCAGTGAGACTAGCGACGACATAATCAAATACTTAATTATTTCAGCATCAACTCCACTGCACTCCCTGTAAAAGAATCTTAATACTAACTAAATTTAGTGGAAGGGGTTCAATGCTTTCCTATTTTTAGTTAGCTGGTAAAATAACGTCGAAAAAGCAGTTAAGTTTACCATTGGAATTTTTATTCTGCTCACAAAACATTGTTTATAAATTGCACTATTGATAAAAGGAAATATTTTAATACAGGATGATAAAAACCAACTGTGTTCAACAAAAATGTGAACGAATATTCCCTGAATGGGTCTCCAAGTTCTATAATGGATCGAAGGATGACCTATACCATATCACATCTATAATCTAGGTTTAAATTAAGTTTCGTAAAAGAGAAAACTATCGAAAATGGTCTACAGTGACCGTGAATTATCTTTAGTTACTTATTTAACTTGCTGTAAATTACAGAGGCTGATGTGACTTCTCAGTAATTATATAACAGAAAAATAATCGCGTTTCAGATTTTAACTTCAAGTAGTAAATGTGAATACCACGAAGTTCAATTGACGATCGACACTAGTATTATGTAAAAAGGGGATGTACAGATGAGACTTCTGCAGTTCTGAGTGAAACCTTATGCGCTCTTATGCAGCATCGCGTGCGTTCATTACCTTGCTGGTCGTTAGGCAGCATCAGGGGCGCCGGGCGGCCCAGCTCCACACACCTCGCCATGTTGGTAGCAACTGTCTTGAACTTCTCCTTACTACTGTTTACCGAAGTTGGCTTAGAAAAAGGTATCTGGCTGTGTTTTCAACTGACCAATCAGCATCTCAATGTTAACCTTAAGCTCCGCCTACAAAAATTATGTCTATCCAATGATAAACGCTATACTTTTTGTGGTGGGGCAATGTTATTAATGTTTCCTACGTAACAGAGACACGTATTGTCTCACACTAAAACTTGCAGCTTGTGTGGCCCTTTTAGTGTTATTGTAAGATTTATACTGTTGTTCTGGAGTGCTCTACCTTTTAACATGGGCTGGAGGCAGTCGGCCGGCGATGTGGGTGTCCCTTATCGTAGGGCCTTCTAGCCTACATGGCTCTGCTCTCAGCTTCTGTTCTCGTTTGTCCCCTCGGAACTGCGTCTGTTACATGGTGGGAAGGTATGACATGCACTTAGGCGTTCTTGTGTTGGTCTGTGGTATTCCATTTGCTCACTCATTGATTGTATTACCTTCGTTAATTTAATGTCAGGATTTATTCAAAGCTATTTGACATATTGCCGGATTTGCTATCATGTCAGGGTTTTCATGGAAGGTGTTGGATTTGTCTGACACCTTACACCATCTTTTGTCATCAACTCAATAATCGACAGCCTAATCAAACAAGTTGTAGCACCGCAAATGCAGATAAACTACCTTCTACACCATACAAAATTTTCGCTGTTTAATGTTCATTGATAACTTGCGCAGTACTTTTGATTCTGAAGCTGTATTACAGAAACTAAATTCGATACGTAATCGATGTACCAGTGTATTTATTTTTGCTCGTATATAACTGCTTGTTATTATAATGAAGATTTTGCAAATTGCTGGGTAACAGCCAAGGGAACGTTATTGAAATCTATTGACAGCAACGATGGAATGGTAGTACACGTGTCATTGTTAGTCTTTGCGTGTAGAGAATCTCTGTAGCGTTGCGCGCAGAGAGGAGGCAGAGCAGATTGAGTTATGAAAGAGTGCAGAGGTGATTGTTGGGCGCTCGCGCCGCTGTGGCTTGAACCTATGCTCGCGCCAATGTTAATGCGCCTCAGACCACGGTAGGAGTGGATAGGTGGAGGAAGCTGCAGTTCCAACTATTGCCTGTCCCATAATTATCTGTGCCTCTGGTGACGACTCAGGGTTCTTCTCATTGAACAGTAGCAGTAGCAACAACGGCAACTCAGCATTGTCATCGGCTACATTCTTCGTCACCAGCACAGCTACAACATCATAAGGCTGTTAACTGAAATGATAGTAATGTAGAGGCTTGACCCAGCAGCATGTCTTTCTCAAATTATGAATAACATGCAGTAGTTAAAACTTGTAGGGAACTTGTATCGTCATTGTCCTCAGACATTATTACCAAGCAGGGTCCCTTGCCTTTCCATGTAATCACTGATTGTCGTAAGAATCTGAAAATTGATTATATATTTACTGCCAGTCTGTTGTATTTGGTACTGACTAGTTTCTGTCTAAACTATCTGTCTCAGTAACTGTTCATTCTTATATTACACAACAGAGGCTACTTAAAGTACAGTAAAATTTCACTGGCAAAACTAATAACTAAAGACACAGCACAAATTAAGAGCACGCAATTTCATTTATTCTTATTCAGCTTAGCGAGTGACTTCTGCTGGCTTGGTATGTGTTTTATTGTTGTTATTTTAAAAGCAAAATCAATTGCTAATTTGCTGAAAGTAAATTCAGTTAAATCTTTTAATAATCGAAAGTAAATTATGTAGAATAATATATACTGCTGCAGTCACTTTTTACTAACATTTTATTAGCACAATGCATTTGAGCAGCATGTTCCTATCATCATGTGCATTATACAGTTACTTATACATAAGGTGATAGGTCATTTACATTACCTATGTGTGGCAGTGGGGTTATGAATCGAAAAATAGACCTGTGTGGAAGGATTAATCTGTTACAGCTTGTACATTATGCGAATAGCATGATTAGGTAATACATTAATATGTTTACTTACATTTCTGGCACAGTAACAGGTAAATCACAACTTAGCATTTTCATAAAACATCTGTTTACATCATTCCAAAGAGTTTTAAAATCTAAGATAAACTACTTACAATTTCAAAGACAGTTAATGTCTTTCCAGGGAATTATAAAATCAAAGCTAAACTACTTACAATTTTAAAGACTGTTAATGTCTTTCCAGGAAGTTATAAAATCAAAGCTAAACTACTTACAATTTCAAACACAGTAATATATACCTGTAGTGAAGATGAGGACTTTTATCTAGATGTATTGGCAATATGGAGAATGTTACATGGATACTTAGTGAAAACTATTCTGTCAATGAAACAAACATTTAATGTTGGAGACGTTTTCGAAGAATTTAACATTATTACTTTCAAGCTTATCATTTAATAATACATCTCACTGTGCTGTGCAATGAATGAAGATTTCCAGTTCTTCATAATAAGTCCATTTGGTGTCCCTTATCCTTTTTATGTAATATATGAAGATCATTTGCAATATCATGGAATGAGTGGACTGTGTCTTTTATGTGAATGGCTATTGCTGATATATTTTAATTGTTAGTGTGGTAAGCATTTATGTGTTCATTATATCATGTTTGGAAGTCTCTCCCAGTTTGACCTGTATACAGGGATCTGCAGGTATTATATACTATTTTGTGGATGCTTGATTGTGAGTGTGTATCCGTCTGTGTGTATATATTGTGTCTCAGTGTGTGTAGAAGTTTGTTGTGTGTTGTAAAGCCAGTGTTAATGTCATGTTGTCTGAGAATGTTTGCTATTTTGTAAGAGATTTTGCCTTGAAAGGTATGCAAGCCGTGGGTTTCATTTTCATTTCATGTACTGAATGTGGTTTATTATTGTTCTTCCTTTTTTGCATAAGGTTATCAATTAATACTTCATCATAGCCATTTGCTGAAGCTATTTGTTTTATTATGATGAGCTCATCAAGATGTGCATATTTACCCACTGGTATAGTGTTGGCTCTGTTAACTAGTGCTCTGTATGCAGCAAGTTTGTGTGTTGTGGGGTGACAGGATGAGCTGTGTACGGTGGTATCCATTGATGTTGCCTTCCTCTAAACTTTGAAGATGTGTGAGTTCTTTTATTTACTGATCTTTAGATCAAGGAAACAGATGGTACCATTGCTCTCATATTCCACTGTGAATCTTATATTTCCATCTTGTTCATTGAGTGTGTCGAGTTTGTTGTTAATATCATTTGTGTCACCATCTACCAGTAATAATGTATCATCAACATAACGTATATAGTAAATGATTTTATTCATGGAGCTTGATTTTTTAGCAAGAGATATTTCCTCGAGGTGGTTGATATATATGTTGTCAATTGCACCAGCTATGCTTGAGCCCATTGGAAGACCTCTATGTTGCATGTAGATTTTATTATTAAATGTAAAACAGTTTTAGTTTAGTACTTGTTCAAGGAGGTTCATGAATTCAATAATTTCGAGCAATGATAGTTTTTGATGTTTTATGAGGTTTGACCTGATGATTTTAAGTGTTTTGGGGATTGGAATGTTAGTGTATAGGTTTGTAATGTCAGTTGAGCTGAATGGGGAATGCTGATGTTTTTAATTTCCTCTATTAGCTGCTGATTGCTTTTTACTGAGTAGTTTTTAGTGTATGTGTATGTCTTAGTTAGAATTTGGTTAAGTTTGTTCGTAATTATGTAACCTGGGCTGTTTCTTGAGTTCACAATCTGGCGAATTAGACACCTTCTTTATGTATCTTTGGTTGTGATCTTAGCTTTGGTGCCCTAGGATTCATGATAGTGTTATATTTCTTTTCACTGTTAGTTAGCAGGAAGTGTGTGTTTTTAGACGTGAGTTTTGTCTGGAATGCTTTTTTTTGGTCTTTTTGTATTTCCGTGATGCCATTTTAAGTAAAGAAATTTAATGCAATAGCCACCCACATAAAATACACAGGCCACCCATTCCATGATAATGTGAATGATCTTCATATATTACATAAAAAGAAAAAGGGACACCAAATGTACTTACATGAAGAACCAGAAATCTTCATTCATGGCACAGCACATTGAGATGTATTATTAAATGATAAGCTTGAAAGTAATAACGTTAAATTCTTCAAAAACTTCTCCAACATTAAATGTTTATTTCACTGACAGAATGGATTTCACTAAGTGTCCATGAAACATTCTCCATATTGCCAATACATCTAGATAAAAGTCCTCATCTTCACTACAGGTATATATTACTGGGTTTGAAATTGTAAGTAGTTTATCTTAGATTTTAAAATTCTTTGGAAAGATGTAAAAAGGTGTATTGTAAAAATTCTAAGTTGTGATTTACCTGTTACTGTGCGCTGTGTGCCAGAAATGAAATCACCAACAGGAATGTAAGTAAACCTATTAACATATTACCTAATCACGCTATTCACATAATGTACACACTATAACAGATTTATCCTTCCACACATGTTTATTTTTCGATTCTTAACCCCACTGGCACACACAGCTAACGTACATAACCCATCAGCTGATGTATAAGTAACTGTGTAAGGCACCTGATGATGACAGCATGCTGCCAAAATGCATCGTGCTAATAAAATACTAGTAAAAAGTGACTGCAGCTTTATAAATTATTCTACATAATGTTATAATACAGTCGCAGACCTAAAGCAACATCCATATAACATGGATAAATTTAAACAGAAGTAAATGGCTTGCCTTTTCTAAATCTTGGATTACATTACACTGAGGTTACTGAAAGTTTTTTTTATTTTTACATTACAATGTTCAGTATAAGCCAGTCATTTATTTAACTACTAATTTCGTTTAATGTTACTTTTAAAATTTAGTATTTCAGAGTAAGTATTTGCAAACTCAGTGCTTTCTGAGTCATTTATTTTCTTGTGAACTGTTGTGATGTGGGAAAGTGTGACAACCTTCTGTTGCCATGCCAGTGATTATTTACTTAAATTTCTTTGCCATTACCTTTCTCAAGATTCTGGAGATTCGTTGCCCTAGTGGGCTAGCGACCGTTCAATTATACTTTTTTCAGCAATTCAGTGATTTTTGCAGTATATATTATGTGGTATCCTTTTTACCCCCCTGTGCGATTTGTGAGCTATTGCACTATATTCCATCCATTCCAAAATTATCATCTAAATGTAGCTTAAATTTAGAATAGATTCTTCCTTCAGGAGAGTCTATTGTACACTTTCCTCCAACTAGCTGGTGTTATTTTCCTTTGGTAACGATAGCCTTAATCACTGTAAAATTTCATTAGGCATATGCGATACTGGTCAGTTATATCGCAGTCCAGTAGGTCGATTAGGAAGGAGGAGGTTACAAAGTGACAAACACAATGCCTATTGTAGATTGGGGAAGAATGAAATACGTGTTCATTATAAGTGACCACTTTTCAGTTCTAGTCCGATGTCAATGTGCGCGGTTTTCAATTTTATTGCAGAACTTTCCGTCGTATTGCGGTCATTTCACACGAAATTTTGATTGTAGCTGAATTTAAATCGTGTTATTAGGAAATTAGCGACATGATAGAGACAGTTGCTGTGGCTGAATGAAATCTGATCGGGATTCAACCTGCTCAAGTGGTTATACAGCTACAATCATTAGAATGAGTCCTCCACTATTACCAAGTGGAACCTGATACCTGTATGGCATTGCATACGCTCTATGTGACTTCCTCACTCCCTTGTCTACCATTGTTTGATCTGTAGACATTGTACGTGCAAAAATATTTAACTCGCTGTTCTGCTCACTTTTGCTCTGCAAATGCACTTTTCAGGTTAATATGACCCAAAATTAAAATACTGTAAGAAAGGTCTACTAACACATATTTTTCGCACTGTTGTTGCCGTTCTTATATACCAGTATATTATTGGAAATAATAATATTATGTAGACTTTTATTCAACAAGGTTTGTTGTTTCGATATTCCTTTAGGATAAATTGGGAACAACAGTTTTCTGTGAAGCATCCTTCTTAGAGATCATTTGATCGTTTTTCTTTTCAAACTTTTTCCTTGCTTTGCTAATGCAGTTTGGATGTAAACTGTTGCATAAATATCGACAAAATCATGAATATCAAACAGCTTACAGAGCCCACACTTAGTACGTTTTCTTGTTGACACTGGTAACGACACTCTTGGCACGCCTTCAGGGTTTTGGGTGCACATGACCACACTCACAGAATCTTCTGTTCTTGAGTAGTGTTTTCTTGATGCAGTGTGTCCAGTTACTAGTGATTTTCCAAGTATCT